>NC_138304.1:40152500-40207500 GCF_965601325.2 Salmo salar | reverse complement strand
ATTCTGCCCACGTATATGTTCTATTGGATTGAGGTCAGGGCCTTGTTATGGTCACTCCAATACCTTGACTTTGTTGTCCTTATTAAAACTTTTAGCCATAACATTGGAATTATGCTTGGGGTCATTGTCCATTTGGAAGACCCATTTGCGACCAAGCTTTAACTACCTGACTGATGTCTTGAGATGTTGCTTCAATATATACACATCATTTTCCTCCCTTATGATGCCATCTATTTTGTGAAGTGCACCAGTCCCTCCTGCAGCAAAGCAGCCCCACAACATTATGCTGCCACCCCTGTGCTTCACGGTTCTTCGTCTTGCAAGCGTACCCCTTTTTCCTCCAAACATAACGATGGTCATTATGGCCAAACAGTTCTATTTTTGATTCATCACTCCAGAGGACATTTCTTCAAAAAGTATGATCTTTGTCCCCATGTGCAGTTGCAAACCGTAGTCTGGCTTTTCAATTATGGTTTTGAAACAGTGGCTTCTTCCTTGCTGAGCGGCCTTTCAGGCTATGTCGATATAGGACTCGTTTGACTGTGGATATAGATACTTTTGTACCTGTTTCCTCCAGCATCTTCACAATGTCCTTTGCTGTTGTTCTGGGATTGATTTGCACTTTTCACACCAAAGTACGTTCATCTCTAGGAGACAGAACGCATTTCCTTCCTGAGCAGTATGATGGCTGTGTGGTCCCATGGTGTTTTTACTTGTGTACTATTGTTTGTACAGATGAACGTGGTACCTTCAGGTGTTTGGAAATTGCTCCCAAGGATGAACCAGACTTGTGGAAGTCTATAATTTTTTTTCTGAGTTCTTGGCTGATTTCTTTTGATTTTCCCTTGATGTCAAGCAAAGACACTCTGAGTTTGAAGGTAGGCCTTGAAATACATCTACAGGTACACCTCCAATTGACTCAAATGATGTCAATTAGCCCATCAGAAACTTTTAACCATGACATCATTTTCTGGAATTTTCCAAGCTGTTTAACCTCTATGGGCTAGGTGGGACGCAGGCGTCCCACCCGTGGTGCACTCCATCAACAGCAGGTGCATTTCAAGAGCGGCAAATTTGAATCCAAATAAATGTCAAAATTCAAATTTTTCAAACATACAACTATTTTACACCCTTTGAAAGATAAACATCTCCTTAATCTAACCACGTTTTACGATTTCAAAAAGGTTTTACGGCGAAAGCATAAATTTAGAGTATGTTAGGACAGTATATTTACAAGAGTTGTGTGTAATGTTTTGTCAATTCAAAGACAGGGTCACCAAAACCATAAAACCAGCTAAAATGATGCACTAACCTTTTACAATCTCCATCAGATGACACTCCTAGGACATTATGTTAGACAATGCATGCATTTTTAGTTCTATCAAGTTCATATTTATATCCAAAAACAGCGTTTTACTATGGCATTGATGTTGAGGAAATCGTTTCCCTCCAATAACCGGCAGTCAAGTCAGCATCACAAATTAAATAATTAAAATTAGAAAACATTGGTAAAATATTATATTGTCATTTAAAGAATTATAGATTTACATCTCTTGAACGCAATCAACTTGCCAGATGTAAAAATAACCTTACTGGGAAATCACACTTTGCAATAATCTGAGCACTGCGCCCAGAAAAATACGCGTTGCGATACAGACTAGTCGTCATGTTGGGGAGATCTAAAATCGAAAATACTATGTAAATAATCCATTACCTTTGATTCTCTTCATCAGATGTCACTTCCAGGTATCACAGGTCCATAACGAATGTAGTTTTGTTCAAAAAAGCTCATCATTTATGTCCAAAAATCTCCGTCTTGTTAGCACATGATCTAAGCCCGCCGGACTTCACTTCATGAACGAGGGGAAAAAATATATTTACGTTCGTTCAAACATGTCAAACGTTGTATAGCATAAATCATTAGGGCCTTTTTTAACCAGAACATGAATAATATTCAAGGTGGACGAATGCATACTCTTTTATAACGTATTGGAACGAGGGTACCCAACATGAACTCGCGCGCCAGGTGTCTAATGGGCCATCATCGTTCCATGGCTCTTGTTCGGTCAGATCTCCCTCCAGAAGACTCAAAACACTTTGTAAAGGCTGGTGACATCTAGTGGAAGCAATAGGAAGTGCCAAAATATTCCTCAGCCCCTGTGTTTTTCAATGGCATAGGTTTAAAGGTAATACAACACATCAGGTATCCACTTCCTGTCAGAAAATGTCTCAGGGTTTTGCCTGCCAAATGAGTTCTGTTATACTCACAGACACCATTCAAACAGTTTTAGAAACTTTAGAGTGTTTTCTATCCATATATAATAAGTATATGCATATTCTAGTTACTGGGTAGGATTAGTAACCAGATTAAATCGGGTACATTTTTTTTATCCAGCCGTGCAAATACTGCCCCCTAGCCCTAACAGGTTAAAGGCACAGTCAACTTAGTGTATGTAAACTTCTGACCCACTGGAATTGTGATACAGTGAATTTTAAGTGAAATAATCTGTCTGTCTGAAATAATCTGTCTGTAAACAATTGTTGGAAACATTACTTGTGTAATGCTTGTGTCTGTTAGCAATTTGTGTAATTTGTGGAGTGGTTGAAAAACAAGTTGTAATGACTCCAACCTAAGTGTATGTAAACTTCTGACTTCAACTGTATACAGGATACTACCCTCTACAACATAAACTTCACTATGTCACCAGGACATATACAGGATACTACCCTCTACAACATAACCTTCACTATGTCACCAGGACATATACAGGATACTACCCTCTACAACATAACCTTCACTATGTCACCAGGACATATACAGGATACTACCCTCTACAACATAATCTTCACTATGTCACCAGGACATATACAGGATACTACCCTCTACAACATAACCTTCACTATGTCACCAGGACATATACAGGATACTACCCTCTAAAACATAACCTTCACTATGTCACCAGGACATATACAGGATACTACCCTCTACAACATAACCTTCACTATGTCACCAGGACATATACAGGATACTACCCTCTACAACATAACCTTCACTATGTCACCAGGACATATACAGGATACTACCCTCTACAACATAACCTTCACTATGTCACCAGGACATATACAGGATACTACCCTCTACAACATAACCTTCACTATGTCACCAGGACATATACAGGATACTACCCTCTACAACATAACCTTCACTATGTCACCAGGACATATACAGGATACTACCCTCTACAACATAACCTTCACTATGTCACCAGGACATATACAGGATACTACCCTCTACAACATAATCTTCACTATGTCACCAGGACATATACAGGATACTACCCTCTACAACATAACCTTCACTATGTCACCAGGACATATACAGGATACTACCCTCTACAACATAACCTTCACTATGTCACCAGGACATATACAGGATACTACCCTCTACAACATAACCTTCACTCCAAATCAAACCTCAAAACCCACAACCTGATTTTGGACGGAATTACAGAATCACCTGAAAGGCTTACTGTCACGACTTCCGCCGAAGTTGGTCCCTCTCCTTGTTCGGGCGGCGTTCGGCGGTCGACGTCATCGATTTTCTAGTCGCCACCGATCCACGTTTAATTTTCCATTTGTTTTGTCTTCATTGTACACAACTGGTTTCCATTCCATAATATTTGTTCCCTATTTAACCCTCTGGTTTCCCCCTTGGTTTTGTGCGTGTTTGTTCATGTCAAGTTGTCTCGTCTATGTGAACTGGATTATTTGTCTCCTTCGTGGAATATTGTTTTTGAGTAAAGTTACGGTTATTATTCATCTCTGTGTCCAGCGCCTGACTCCGCCTTACCTGCATCACCTAGACATTTGACACTTACAACTACCAAAGATTATTATTCCAACACTATACAGCAAATGCTCTGGAAAACAACAGAAACCTGAAAACACCATCCAACCTGGAACTGAGTGAGTCATGTTTAGTCTGAAGCCATATTTTATTTCCAAAAGCCAAGAAGAAAAATACATTACATTACTTTATAAGGACTGAAGGCTAAATTAAGGCTGCCAAGCTTGATACAACTTCAATTAGCACTGACGTGTCCAGTGAGAGGTGTCAAAGCCCTTTAGCCCAACAATGGCAGGAGAGTCGCACAGTCTACTCCAACCAAATGGAGAGGCCTTAGAAGCTGCCTCCTGCTGTTCAGAGGTCATTAAAACACAGTACCCTGTGTATGTAAAGAATAATAAGGCAAGAAAACATCACAAAATTAAGCTCCTTATGGAAAATCAAGAGACACTTTTTGCTGACTATTATAAAAATGGGAACATCAACAACCTCATCTTCCACACAAACCATCCCCTGGCAGAGTGCTATATTAACCAGACCATCCCCTGGCACAGTGCTATATTAACCAGACCATCCCCTGGCACAGTGCTATATTAACCAGACCATCCCCTGGTACAGTGCTATATTAACCAGACCATCCCCTGGCACAGTGCTATATTAACCAGACCATCCCCTGGCACAGTGCTATATTAACCAGACCATCCCCTGGCATGGCACAGTGCTATATTAACCAGACCATCCCCTGGCATGGCACAGTGCTATATTAACCAGACCATCCCCTGGCATGGTACAGTGCTATATTAACCAGACCATCCCCTGGCATGACACAGTGCTATATTAACCAGACCATCCCCTGGCATGGCACAGTGCTATATTAACCAGACCATCCCCTGGCATGGCACAGTGCTATATTAACCAGACCATCCCCTGGCACAGTGCTATATTAACCAGACCATCCCCTGGTACAGTGCTATATTAACCAGACCATCCCCTGGCACAGTGCTATATTAACCAGACCATCCCCTGGTACAGTGCTATATTAACCAGACCATCCCCTGGCACAGTGCTATATTAACCAGACCATCCCCTGGCATGTCACAGTGCTATATTAACCAGACCATCCCTGGCATGTCACAGTGCTATATTAACCAGACCATCCCCTGGCACAGTGCTATATTAACCAGACCATCCCCTGGCACAGTGCTATATTAACCAGACCATCCCCTGGCACAGTGCTATATTAACCAGACCATCCCCTGGCACAGTGCTATATTAACCAGACCATCCCCTGGCACAGTGCTATATTAACCAGACCATCCCCTGGCACAGTGCTATATTAACCAGACCATCCCCTGGCACAGTGCTATATTAACCAGACCATCCCCTGGCATGGCACAGTGCTATATTAACCAGACCATCCCCTGGCACAGTGCTATATTAACCAGACCATCCCCTGGCACAGTGCTATATTAACCAGACCATCCCCTGGCACAGTGCTATATTAACCAGACCATCCCCTGGCACAGTGCTATATTAACCAGACCATCCCCTGGCACAGTGCTATATTAACCAGACCATCCCCTGGCACAGTGCTATATTAACCAGACCATCCCCTGGCATGGCACAGTGCTATATTAACCAGACCATCCCCTGGCACAGTGCTATATTAACCAGACCATCCCCTGGCACAGTGCTATATTAACCAGACCATCCCCTGGCACAGTGCTATATTAACCAGACCATCCCCTGGCATGGCACAGTGCTATATTAACCAGACCATCCCCTGGCACAGTGCTATATTAACCAGACCATCCCCTGGCACAGTGCTATATTAACCAGACCATCCCCTGGCACAGTGCTATATTAACCAGACCATCCCCTGGCACAGTGCTATATTAACCAGACCATCCCCTGGCACAGTGCTATATTAACCAGACCATCCCCTGGCATGGCACAGTGCTATATTAACCAGACCATCCCCTGGCACAGTGCTATATTAACCAGACCATCCCCTGGCACAGTGCTATATTAACCAGACCATCCCCTTGCACAGTGCTATATTAACCAGACCATCCCCTGGCACAGTGCTATATTAACCAGACCATCCCCTGGCATGGCACAGTGCTATATTAACCAGACCATCCCCTGGTACAGTGTTATATTAACCAGACCATCCCCTGGCACAGTGCTATATTAACCAGACCATCCCCTGGCATGGCACAGTGCTATATTAACCAGACCATCCCCTGGCACAGTGCTATATTAACCAGACCATCCCCTGGCACAGTGCTATATTAACCAGACCATCCCCTGGCACAGTGCTATATTAACCAGACCATCCCCTGGCATGGCACAGTGCTATATTAACCAGACCATCCCCTGGCATGGCACAGTGCTATATTAATCAGACCATCCCCTGGCATGGTACAGTGTTATATTAACCAGACCATCCCCTGGCATGGCACAGTGCTATATTAACCAGACCATCCCCTGGCATGGCACAGTGCTATATTAACCAGACCATCCCCTGGCATGGCACAGTGCTATATTAACCAGACCATCCCCTGGCATGGCACAGTGCTATATTAACCAGACCATCCCCTGGCATGGCACAGTGTTATATTAACCAGACCATCCCCTGGCATGGCACAGTGCTATATTAACCAGACCATCCCCTGGCATGGCACAGTGCTATATTAACCAGACCATCCCCTGGCATGGTACAGTGTTATATTAAGCAGACCATCCCCTGGCATGGTACAGTGCTACATTAACCAGACCATCCCCTGGCATGGCACAGTGCTATATTAACTAGACCATCCCCTGGCATGGCACAGTGCTATATTAACCAGACCATCCCCTGGCATGGCACAGTGCTATATTAACCAGACCATCCCCTGGCATGGCACAGTGCTATATTAACCAGACCATCCCCTGGCATGGCACAGTGCTATATTAACCAGACCATCCCCTGGCATGGCACAGTGTTATATTAACCAGACCATCCCCTGGCATGGCACAGTGCTATATTAACCAGACCATCCCCTGGCATGGCACAGTGTTATATTAACCAGACCATCCCCTGGCATGGCACAGTGCTATATTAACCAGACCATCCCCTGGCATGGCACAGTGCTATATTAGCCCACTACCTCTCTGTTAAGAGAGGTGGTGTTAACGAGGGGTGGAAACTCAGGATACTAGACAATGAGGACTCTGAGTCAGCTAATATGAATCTCTATAAGTCTGGAACAGTAATGGTACAGGGCAACCCCAAACAGTTTCAGCTGGACTTTCACCTAATCAAAGAATTAGCCCAGCAGGAGAAGCTCTCCCTTGAGAAAGATACCCCCACCCCGAGCGGGTCAGACCAGACCTCTTCATTATATAACCCCCCAAGCGGAAAGTCAACCTCCCAGCACAGAGTACTACCCCCTCATTGAAATGAAGGATACATTTACCCAGCTGGAGGTAGGCAGGTGGAGCTGGAACAGCAGGTGATTACACTCCAGTCAGCACAGACCCAGACCCAGACAACAGTCCGGCACAACAACACCCCCTTAACCAGACCCGGAGAGCTTGAGGTGGAGAGAGACATATCTGCACTCTGGACTGTGGTGAGACAACTTCAACAATATAAAAAGCAGGAGCAGGAGAAGAACAGAGCACTAGAGGAGAGGATCAGACTGCTGGAGGAGAGGGTGAGGGGGATGGAGGAGAGGATCAGACTGCTGGAGGAGACGATCAGACTGCTGGAGGAGAGGGTGAGGGGGATGGAGGGAGAGGATCAGACTGCTGGAGGAGAGGGTGAGGGGGATGGAGGGAGAGGATCAGACTGCTGGAGGAGAGAGTGAGGGGGATGGAGGGAGAGGATCAGACTGCTGGAGGAGAGGGTGAAGGGGATGGAGGGAGAGGATCAGACTGCTGGAGGAGAGGGTGAGGGGGATGGAGGGAGAGGATCAGACTGCTGGAGGAGAGGGTGAAGGGGATGGAGGGAGAGGATCAGACTGCTGGAGGAGAGGAAGAGGGGGATGGAGGGAAAGGATCAGACTGCTGGAGGAGAGAGTGAGGGGGATGGAGGGAGAGGATCAGACTGCTGGAGGAGAGGATGAGGGGGATGGAGGGAGAGGATCAGACTGCTGGAGGAGAGGGTGAAGGGGATGGAGGGAGAGGATCAGACTGCTGGAGGAGAGGGTGAGGGGGATGGAGGGAGAGGATCAGACTGCTGGAGGAGAGGGTGAGGGGGATGGAGGAGAGGATCAGACTGCTGGAGGAGAGGATGAGGGGGATGGAGGGAGAGGATCAGACTGCTGGAGGAGAGGATGAGGGGGATGGAGGGAGAGGATCAGACTGCTGGAGGAGAGGATGAGAGGGATGGAGGGAGAGGATCAAACTGCTGGAGGAGAGGGTGAGGGGGATGGTGGAGAGGATCAGACTGCTGGAGGAGAGGCTGAGGGGGATGGCGTGTGATAGAGACCAACCCACTAGAGAGGTGGTCACCTCCGTAGAGATGCCAGCAGAACAGCCCACCTCAGCTCCAGACAAAAGTCTCGACACTACAGCAGAACAGCCCACCCCAGACCCTGACCATAGTGTTAACATCACAGCAGGACAGTCCACACCAGACCCTGACCATAGTGTCGACACCACAGCAGGACAGTCCACCCCAGACCCTGACCACGTCGACATCACAGCAGAACAGTCCACCCCAGACCCTGACCATAGCGTCGACATCACAGCAGAACAGTCCACACCAGACCCTGACCATAGCGTCGACATCACAGCAGAACAGTCCACCCCAGACCCTGACCATAGCGTCGACATCACAGCAGAACAGTCCACACCAGACCCTGACCATAGCGTCGACATCACAGCAGGACAGTCCACACCAGACCCTGACCATAGTGTCGACACCACAGCAGGACAGTCCACCCCAGACCCTGACCACGTCGACATCACAGCAGGACAGTCCACACCAGACCCTGACCATAGTGTTAACATCACAGCAGGACAGTCCACCCCAGACCCTGACCATAGTGTTGACACCACAGCAGGACAGTCCACCCCAGACCCTGACCATAGTGTTGACACCACAGCAGGACAGTCCACACCAGACCCTGACCATAGCGTCGACATCACAGCAGAACAGTCCACCCCAGACCCTGACCATAGTGTTGACATCACAGCAGGACAGTCCACACCAGACCCTGACCATAGCGTCGACATCACAGCAGAACAGTCCACCCCAGACCCTGACCATAGTGTTGACATCACAGCAGGACAGTCCACACCAGACCCTGACCATAGCGTCGACATCACAGCAGAACAGTCCACCCCAGACCCTGACCATAGTGTCGACATCACAGCAGAACAGTCCACACCAGACCCTGACCATAGCATCGACATCACAGCAGAACAGACAAATGAAGAACCCCAAGCCCAGGGGATCTCACCCCCTCTGAGCACCCCCCCTGTCAGCCACCCTAATAGCCCTCCTGACAACCCCCCCATGCCGACTGAGGACATACACAAGACACAGATTGTACTATTTATGGACTCAAATGGTAAATATATACAAGAAAGAAAAATATTTTCCCACACACAGTGTGTCTATACTCTGGTGTCCAAAACACCCAGCGCGCCCTAGACCTTCTATCTGAGGACCAACTAGGGTCACCCAGCCACATAATAATACACACAGGCACAAAATACCTGAGAACACAGCAGGAAAGGGTGGCCACAGCACTGAAGGGAGGGATTGAAAAAGCTTCTTCTACTTTCCCCACGCACAAGTGGTTATTCCACCCTGCTACCACGAAAAGACTTCCACCCTGCTACCATACAGCGGGTAAACGCAAGTATTTCCTGTGACTGTGCCTCAAAACCAAATGTTTTCCTGGCCCACCACTCCACCCTGGACTTGAACAGCCTCTATGACTAGGTCCACCTATACAAGGCAGCAGTGCCCACCTTCGCCCAGACTCTAAATGACATCGCTCTTAAACGCAGCCCCAACACTTCACACAGGAGCAACAGATCAATAGACACCCCGTCCAGACCAGCGAGACACTCTCCCAGACCTGCGGGACCCCCCCCCCCCCCTCCCCCCTCCCCCCTCCGGACCTACACATAGAGGACCCACGCCAAGAGGACCTGCATCCAGACCACAACACCACCGGCCACATACACACCCCCACCCCAACCAATCAACACCCCCCCAAAGTCAACCATGTCCACACACAATTTAGGCCCCCTCAGATCAGACCTATGCCCCTCCTGCCCACCCCATGCCGCCCACTCCTGCAAAGAGGGCCTCAACATGAAAGTCACACATACGGTCAGGCCGTGAGCAGGTAAACAGGCCCAAACCCCACTCTTACACTAGCCCAAGCCAATGGCATGTACCAGATGCTCAGCAGGCTCTGCTCACACTTACTAGTCTGAGGCCAAACCACACGACCAACAACATTGGACACTTTATGGAACACAAAGCCTTCACTATCTCATCCTGGAATATCCAAGGCCAGAGGTCATCTGCCTTTGGCCTAAAGAGCAGGAACCTGGACTTCATCAAAGAAATCGGAAATGCAGACATTGTCATCCTACAAGAAACCTGGTATAGAGGAGGCGGACCCACTGGTTGCCCTCTAGGTTACAGAGAGCTGGTAGTCCCATCCACTAAACTACCAGGTGTGAAACAGGGAAGGGACTCAGGGGTATGCTAATTTGGTATAGAGCAGACCTAACTCACTCCATTAAATTAATCAAAACAGGAACATTTTACATTTATCTAGAAATTCAAAAGGAAATGACCTTAACAGAGAAAAATATCCTCCTGTGTGCGACCTATATCCCCCCACTAGAATCCCCATACTTTAATGAAGACAGCTTCTCCATCCTAGAGGGGGAAATCAATCATTTCCAGGCCCAGGGACATGTACTAGTCTGTGGTGACCTAAATGCCAGAACCAGACAAGAACCTGACACCCTCAGCACACAAGGGGACAAACACCTGCCTGGAGGTGACAGCATTCCCTCCCCCATATGCCCCCCTAGGCACAACTATGACAACAAAATCAACAAAAAATGGGTCACAACTCCTGCAGCTCTGTCGCACGCTGGGTATGTACATAGTCAATGGTAGGCTTCGAGGGGACTACTAGGGTTGAAACACTTATAGCTCATATCTTGGCAGTAGTACTGTAGATTACTTTATCACTGACCTCAACCCAGAGTCTCTCAGAGTGTTCACAGTCAGCCCACTGACACCCCTATCAGATCACAGCAAAATCACAGTCTACTTGAACAGAGCAATACTCAATCATGAGGCATCAAAGCCGAAGGAACTCAGTAATATTAAGAAATGCTATAGATAGAAGGAATGTAGTTTGAAAACCTACCAAAAAACAATTAGGCAACAACAAAATCAATCCCTTTTAGAAACTTCCTGGATAAAACGTTCCACTGTAATAGTGAAGGTGTAAACTTGGCAGTAGAAAATCTTAACAGTATATTTGACCTCTCAGCTTCCCAATCAAATCTAAAATAGAAAACCAAAGACAATAATCAATCAATGACAAATGGTTTGATGAAGAATGCAAAAATCTAAGAAAGAAATTGAGAAACCTGTCCAAACAAAAACATAGAGACTCGGAAAACCTGAGTTTACGCCTTCACTATGGTGAATCACTAAAACAATACAGAAATACACTAAGTAAAAAAAAGGAAATGCACGTCAGAATTCAGCTCAATGTAATTGAAGAATCCATAGACTCTAACCACTTCTCAGAAAATTGGAAAACACTAAACAAAGAACAACACAAAAAAATTATCTATCCAAAATAGAGATGTATGGGTAAACCACTTCTAGAATCTTCTTGGCTCTTTAACAAAGAACAAACAGTAAAAACATATACAAGATGAAATACAAATATTAGAATCAACTATTAAAGACTACCAGAACCCACTGGATTCTCAAATGACCTTGAATGAACTGCAGGACAAAATTAAAACCCTCCAACCTAAAAAGGCCTGTGGTGTTGATGGCATCCTCAATGAAATGATCAAATATACAGACAACAAATTCCAATTGGCTATAATAAAAATCTTTAACCTCACTAGGGTAGGGGGCAGCATTCGGGATTTTGGATGAAAAGCGTGCCCCAAAGTAAACTGCCTGCTACTCAGGTCCAGAAGCTAGGATATGCATATAATTGGTAGATCTGGATAGAAAACACTCTAAAGTTTCCAAAACTGTTAGAATAATGTCTGTGAGTATAAGAGAACTGATATGGCAGGCAAAAATCTGAGGAAAATCCATCCAAGAAGTGCCTTTATTTCGAAATGCCTGTTTTTCCATTGAAAGCCCATCCACCATACAAAGACATGACGCAGTTCACGATCTCTATGCCTTCCACAACATGTGGCCAGTCGTTAGGCATTGTTTCAGGCTTTTACTCTGAAAAATGAGGGAGAAACACCACTTTCAATGAGTGGACAGTGGAAATTTCCAGACATGAAGCCAGCGCATGACCGGGAGCGCACCTTTCTTGTTTCTCCTTTTCTATTGACGAAGCTATTGTCCGGTTGAAATATGATCAATTATTTATGACAAAAACAACTTGAGGATTGATTATAAACATCATTTGACATGTTTCTACGAACCTTTATGGTACTTTTTTGATTTTTCGTCTGTCTTTTGTGACCGCGCTTTGTTCCAATGGATTACTAAACAAAACGCGCTAACAAAACGGAGGTTTTTGGATATAAAGAGGGACTTGATCGAACAAAACTAACATTTATTGGGTAACTGGGAGTTTTGTGAGTGTAACCATATGAAGATCATCAAAGGTAAGTGATTCATTTTATCGCTATTTCTGACTTTTGTTACTTGTCTACTCGGCTGGTTACTGTTTGTAATGATTTGTCTGCTGGGCGCTGTTCTCAGATAATCGCATGGTTTGCTTTTGCCATAAAGTATTTTTGAAATCTAACACCGCGGTTGGATTAACAAGAAGTTAATCTTTAAACTGATGTGTAACACTTGTATGTTTCATGAATTTTATAATGAGTATTTCTGTTTTTGAATTTGGCGCTCTGCAATTTCACTGGATGTTGCCCCCCTAGAGAGGTTAACATCATCCTTAGCTCTGGCATCTTCCCCAATATTTGGAACCAAGGACTGATCACCCCAATCCACATAAGTGGAGACAAAATTGACCCCAATAACTACCATGGGATATGCGTCAACAGCAACCTTGGGAAAATCCTCTGCATTAACAGCAGACTCATACATTTCCTCAGTCAAAACAATGTACTGAGCAAATGTCAAATTGGCTTTTTACCAAATTATCGTACAACAGACCACGTATTCACCCTGCACACCCTAATTGACAAACAAACAAACCATTGATTTCAAAAAAGCCTTCGACTCAATTTGGCATGAGGGTCTGCTATACAATTTGTTTGTGTACATAAAATCCATGTACACAAACAACAAGTGTGCAGTTATAATAGGCAGAAAAAAACACACATTTCTTCCCACAGGGCTGTGGGGTGAGACAGGGATGCAGCTTAAGCCCCACCCTCTTCAACATATATATCAACGAATTGGCGAGGGCACTAGAAAAGTCTGCAGCACCCGGCCTCACCCTACTAGAATCTGAAGTCAAATGTCTACTGTTTGTTGATGATCTGGTGTTTCTGTCACCAACCAAGGAGGGCCTACAGCAGCACCTAGATCTTCTTCACAGATTCTGCCAGACCTGGGCCCTGACAGTAAATCTCAGTAAGACCAAAATAATGGTGTTCCAAAAAAGGTCCAGTCACCAGGACCACAAATACAAATTCCATCTAGACACTGTTGCCCTAGAGCACACAAAAAACTATACCCACCTTAGGCCTAAACATTAGCGCCACAGGTATCTTCCACAAAGCTGTGAACGATCTGAGAGACAAGGCAAGAAGGGCATTCCATGCCATCAAAAGGAACATAAAATTCAACTTACCAATTAGGATCTGTCTAAAAATACTTGAATCAGTTATACAACCCATTGGCCTTTATGTTTGTGAGGTCTGGGGTTCGCTCACCAAGAGTCCCCTAAGCAAGCTGGTCCTGGGGCTCTGTTCACAAACACAAACAGAACCCACAGAGCTTCAGGACAGCAACACAATTAGACCCAACCAAATCATGAGAAAACTAAAAGATAATTACTTGACACATTGGAAAGAATTAACAAAAAAACTGAGCAAACTAGAATGCTATTTGGCCCTAAACAGAGAGTAGACAGTGGCAGAATACTTGACCACTGTGACTGACCCAAACTTAAGGAAAGCTTTGACTATGTACGTACAGACTCAGTGAGCATAGCCTTGCTATTGAGAAAGGCCGCCGTAGGCAGACCTGGCTCTCAAGAGAAAGGTTATGTGCACACTGCCCACAAAATGAGGTGGAAACTGAGCTGCACTTCCTAACCTGCCCAATGTATTACCATATTAGAGACACATATTTCCCTCAGATTATACAGATCCACAAAGAATTCAAAAACAAACCCAATTTTGATAAACTCCCATATCTACTGGGTGAAAAACAGTGTGCCATCCGAGCATCGAGATTTGTGACCTGTTGCCACAAGAAAAGGTCAACCAGTGAAGAACAAAAACCATTGTAACCATCCCTTTTGTACTTTAAGCATTTGTACATCATTACAACACTGTATATATATATATATACATAATATGACATTCGTAGTCTCTTGAATCTTTTGGAACTTCTGTGATCGTAATGTTCACTGTTCATTTTTATTGTTTCTTTCACTTTTGTATATTATCTACTTCACTTGCTTTGGCAATGTTAACATTTGTTTCCCATGCCAATAAAGCCCCTTGAATTGAATTGAATTGGAGTCTGAATATCTGTCTCGCTTTCCTCTCCAAACTCTAATGTAGTATTCACACACTTACCTTTTGACTTTCAGTTGACCACATTTTCTGCGTCTTTGAGCAAGTGTCTCCACACAGACCTGACTAGAAGATTATTTTGAGATTGTGACCAATGTGTGTGTTTATGGATGTGTGTGTGTGTGTGCTCTCATGCGTTGCCTGTCAGGTATTGTCTTCCCTCACTGCAGTACAGTGTGAAATGAGTTCTGTCACTGCAGTGTCAAGCCGATGTGTCAGCTATCACACAGGCGTAACATTGCTCTGACATGGGAGATGCAAGTTTGAGACACTGGGAAAATGTTTGTGAGTGTGTGTGTGTGTGTGTGTGTGTGTGTGTGTGTGTGTGTGTGTGTGTGTGTGTGTGTGTGTGTGTGTGTGTGTGTGTGTGTGTGTGTGTGTGTGTGTGTGTGTGTGTGTGTGTGTGTGTGTGTGTGTGTGTGTGTGTGTGGCAGGAAGAAAAATGTCATTGTGACATGAGAGCGATGGATATGAGAATACAGAAAATTGAATACGTAACACTTACCTGTCTTGGAACACAACAGAAGATGATTCTAGGGATTTTATTTTTTTTATTTTACATCTAGTTTCTCTCCTCTCCTTCTCCTAGTCTCCTTTCCTTCCCTCCACTCATTTAGTTTCTCAGCAAGCGCGTCATCGTTGATATATACAGAGAAAAGTGTCGGCCAGAGAATTGAACCCTGTGATACCCCCATAGACACTGCCAGAGGTCCGGACAACAGGCCCTCCGATTTGACACAATGAACTCTGTCTGAGAAGTAGTTGGTGAACCAGGCGAGGCAATCATTTGAGAAACCAAGGCTGTTGAGTTGATTGAGCTACCAATAAGATTGGGTCAGTAATGTTAGACTGACTACAACATGTTGTTAGAACGAGACCAGTTGGATGAAGAGAAAGCATTTAGTCTTTTTTGCTTATCCAATTGCTTTCAAGCCAACAACCCTAGCTAATGCCAAGGAAACTAGAGTATTCAACCCAACAACCCTAGCTAATGCCATGGAAACTAGAGTATTCAACCCAACAACCCTAGCTAATGCCAAGGAAACTAGAGTATTCAACCCAACAACCCTAGCTAATGCCATGGAAACTAGAGTATTCAACCCAACAACCCTAGCTAATGCCATGGAAACTAGAGTATTCAACCCAACAACCCTAGCTAATGCCAAGGAAACTAGAGTATTCAACCCAACAACCCTAGCTAATGCCATGGAAACTAGAGTATTCAACCCAACAACCCTAGCTAATGCCATGGAAACTAGAGTATTCAACCCAACAACCCTAGCTAATGCCATCGAAACTAGAGTATTCAACCCAACAACCCTAGCTAATGCCATGGAAACTAGAGTATTCAACCCAACAACCCTAGCTAATGCCATGGAAACTACAGTATCCACTACAACTGATGAAGTAATAGAAAGAGTATAAGAAAGAACGGTTCCTATACCTTTGCTGTTTCCGTCAGGACCTCTTAGCACGGTGCACTCCTCGATGGCACCGTAGGGCTCAAAGAGGCGATACACGTCCTCCTCAGTCTGCTGCTTATTCAGCATCCCCACAAACAGCTTCCTGTCCTCTGGAGGGACAACAGGAAGGACAGTATGTTTAGAGTCCCAGCCATACATACTGTAGTCTGTGCTGTATATTATAAGAAGCAGAGGACAGGAAAAAAGGAGAGAATGAAAGGAGACTAGAAGGAAGGAGAGGTGAGAAACTAAATGAGCAGAGGGAAGGAAAGGAGATGTGAGAAGGAAGGAGAGGAGAGAAACTAAATGAGCGGAGGGAAGGAAAGGAGACTGTGAGAAGGAAGGAGAGGAAAGGAGACTAAAAGAAGGAGAGGAGAGAAACTAAGTGGGCGGAGGTAAGGATAGGAGATGTGAGAAGGAAGGAGAGGAGAGAAACTAAATGAGCGGAGGTAAGGAAAGGAGATGTGAGAAGGAAGGAGAGGAGAGAAACTAGATGAGCGGAGGGAAGGAAAGGAGACTGTGAGAAGGAAGGAGAGGAGAGAAACTAAATGAGCGGAGGTAAGGAAAGGAGATGTGAGAAGGAAGGAGAGGAGAGAAACTAGATGAGCGGAGGGAAGGAAAGGAGACTGTGAGAAGGAAGGAGAGGAGAGAAACTAGATGAGCGGAGGGAAGGAAAGGAGACATGCAGTGGGAAAAAAGAGAAGGAGAGAGGGGAGGAAGGAAGGGAGAACGGGAAACTGAAGGGTACAGGGACCCAGTGTATTTGTTTGCTCTATCGCAGCAGCAATAGAGCAAGACTGCTCTCTGTAAAGCTTTATACTGTCACAGGGTTATAGGCTAGAGGGCTGCCTGCCTACCACAGCCTGCGTTGCTATACACACACACACACACACACACACACACACACACACACACACACACACACACACACACACACACACACACACACACACACACACACACACACAGACAATGCAGAGGACTTGGCACATATACATTAATTTACTTTCATATTTATTCAGTGGATACACCCAACATTTCAGCTTATAGCCTTTGTCATGTGCGGGGGTGGCAGACATGTGTGTGTATTTGGTGTGTTGGGGGTCGAAGGGTATTTGTCTCTGGCGAAGGGGGGCGGTGGGGGTTGGTGCGTGCGTCCATGTGTGTGTGTGTGGTAGGAGATGGGGGTTGGAATAGGGGGACATGAAAGAGGAAGCATGCTGCGACGCTGTGCTTTGTGTTTTTCTGATGACTTCAGGGATCCGTGTTATCAGACCCACAGAAAGTGATGGGCTGGCACATTAAAGTTTGAAGTGGGAACAAGCTCACACGCACACACACACGCACACACACACACACACACACACACACACACACACACACACACACACACACACACACACACACACACACACACACACACACACACACACACACACACACACACACACACACACACTAGTGTGACATCTTCCGTCATCTCACTCCTATGCTGCTATCAGCACCCATGCTGATTTCACTGAATTCATAAACCAGACTCTATAGAGAGAAGCATTGACACACACACTGGTTGTGGCAGTGTGTTGCATCAGGAGTGTGAACTGTGAAGCTGACACATACACACCCAGTGTAGTGTTTTGCATCAGTAATGTAA
Organism: Salmo salar; assembly: GCF_965601325.2. Classification (NCBI taxonomy): domain Eukaryota; kingdom Metazoa; phylum Chordata; class Actinopteri; order Salmoniformes; family Salmonidae; genus Salmo; species Salmo salar. Next base: position 40,189,577 of record NC_138304.1, on the reverse strand, counting down.
ATCACACTGAGGGTCTATGTGATCAGACCAGAGTAGAGAGCTACTGGAGGCAAGTCTCTCACTTGGGCTCCCGAGTGGCGCAGCGGTCTAAGGCACTGCATGTCCGTGCTAGAGGTGTCACTACAGACCCTCTGGTTTGAATCCAGGCTGTATCACAACCGGCCGTGATTGGGAGTCCCATACGGCGGTGCACAATTGACCCAGCGTCGTCCAGGTTTGGCCGGTGTAGGCCGTCATTGTAAATACGAATTTGTTCTTAACTGACTTGCCTAGTTAAATAAAGGTTGAAAAAATAAAATAAAACAACAATTCCTCAACTCTATTACAGATAGGAGGATCAGTCTCTCTGTCTCCTACAAAGATGTCAACTCTATTACAGATAGGAGGATCAGTCTCTCTGTCTCCTACAAAGATGTCAACTCTATTACAGATAGGAGGATCAGTCTCTCTTCCTCTGTCTCTTTCTCTCTCTGTGTATCTTTCTCTCTTCCTCTCTCTGTCTCCACTCTGTCTTTTTCTCTCTCTCTCCCTCCCTCTCTCTCTCTCTCTCCCTCTCTGTCTTTTTCTCTCTCTCCCTACCTCCTCTGTCTATCCCTCTCTCCATCCTCCTCTCTCTCTCTTTTTCTCTCTCCATCCATCTCTCTCCCCCTCTTTCTCTCTCTTTCTCTATCCCCCCTCTCTTTCTCTTTTTCTCTCTCTCCCTCACTCACTCTCTATCCCCCTCTGTCTGTCTTTTTCTCTCTCTCTCCCTCCCTCTCTCTCCATCTATCTCCCTTTCCCTCTCTTTCTTTCTTTCTCTCTCTCTGTCCCCCTCTCTCCCTCTCCCTCCCTTTCTCCCTCTCTTTCTCACTTTGTCTCTTTCTCTATCCCTCTCTCTCTGCCTCCCTCTCCTTCTCTTTCTCTCTCTCTCTCTGTCTCTTTCTCTCTCTCTCCCTCCCTTTCTCGCTCGCTCCCTCCCTCTCTCTCCTTTTTTCTCCTTCTCTCTCTGTCTCCTTCTCTTTCTTTCTCTCTGTCTTTCTCTTTCTCCATCTGTCTCTATTGCTATGAGTAGTAATATTGTTCTGTCCCTGATTTTCTCTCTTTCACTGCATCCCTTTCTCTCTCTATGATAAACATACTGTATGCAGTAAACAGGATACTCTATGATAAACATACTGTATGCAGTAAACAGGATACTCTATGATAAACATACTGTATGCAGTAAACAGGACACTCTACGATAAACATACTGTATGCAGTAAACAGGATACTCTATGATAAACATACTGTATGCAGTAAACAGGATACTCTATGATAACCATACTGTATGCAGTAAACAGAATACTCTACGATAAACATACTGTATGCAGTAAACAGGATACTCTATGATAAACATACTGTATGCAGTAAACAGGACACTCTATGATAAACATACTGTATGCAGTAAACAGGACACTCTACGATAAACATACTGTATGCAGTAAACAGGATACTCTATCATAAACATACTGTATGCAGTAAACAGGATACTCGACGATAAACATACTGTATGCAGTAAACAGGATACTCTATGATAAACATACTGTATGCAGTAAACAGGATACTCTATGATAACCATACTGTATGCAGTAAACAGAATACTCTACGATAAACATACTGTATGCAGTAAACAGGATACTCTATGATAAACATACTGTATGCAGTAAACAGGACACTCTATGATAAACATACTGTATGCAGTAAACAGGACACTCTACGATAAACATACTGTATGCAGTAAACAGGATACTCTATGATAAACATACTGTATGCAGTAAACAGGACACTATGATAAACATACTGTATGCAGTAAACAGGATACTCTATGATAAACATACTGTATGCAGTAAACAGGATACTCTATGATAAACATACTCTATGCAGTAAACAGGACACTATGATAAACATACTGTATGCAGTAAACAGGATACTCTACGATAAACATACTGTATGCAGTAAACAGGATACTCTATGATAAACATACTCTATGCAGTAAACAGGACACTATGATAAACATACTGTATGCAGTAAACAGGATACTCTATGATAAACATACTGTATGCAGTAAACAGGATACTCTACGATAAACATACTGTATGCAGTAAACAGGACACTATGATAAACATACTGTATGCAGTAAACAGGATACTCTACGATAAACATACTGTATGCAGTAAACAGGATACTCTACGATAAACATACTGTATGCAGTAAACAGGATAATATGCCCCTCATCAAACCACTGCAATCATTAGCTGCTTCTCATCAATTCATTTATTAAATGCTTTACAGTAAATCCAGGCCCTTGGGGGTCCGGGCAGTGTGTTTGTGTATGTGTGTGTACGTAAGTGTGTGTGTATCTTTTTGTGTGTTTGTGTATGTTCTCGCCTGCTCTGTCCTAGAAACTAAAAACAGACTGTGAGATGCTCCTCTCCCCCACCAGAGCTCAGAGAGCATCAGACGAGTGTAGAGAACAGGATGAAAGATTCATACGTACAATTCAAGTCAGAATATCCACTCACCCCTCCCTCTATCACCACATTGACACACACACACACACACACACACACACACACACACACACACACACACACACACACACACACACACACACACACACACACACACACACACACACACACACACACACACACACACACACACACACACACACACTTTACCCTCCCCCTCTCCTGCTGACTCCCCGCAAAAGCACAATTCAAGTGAGATCTTCCACTTTCTAGCCCTCCATTCCTCATATTCACCCCCCTTCCATTGCCCTACAAAGCCTCCCCCTTCACACACACACAAACACTGTCGACTCCCACTCTCTCCCCCCAATCTCCTTTTATTCATGTGTGTGGGTGTGTATATACACTTCTGTGTGTGTGCATGTGTTCAAGTGTGCGTGTGTATGTGTGTGTTTTCATCTCCACACCAGGCTTAGGGCCATCTGGTATCAGTGCTGAGGCCAGGGAGAGTAGTCCCTGGTCCAGAGGCCTGGGAGAAACTGATTACCCTGGAGGAGAGAGGGAACCAAACAGGAGCAGAAGAAAAGAGCTTCAAAAGGCCTAACCTCCATGAATCTCTCATCTCTCTCATGTCTCCTACAGCATCTGGATGTGATATTAAGTCTGGAAAAATACTGGAAAACCTTCGGGGAAAACTACTGGAAAAACTAGTGTGATGAGTAATCTTATCGGAACCTCAATTGCATTTTCTTGATTCCTTGCTTCCTCTCTCCTCGCCTCCTCAAAATCCATTGGATGAGGTCAGAGGTCCCTCCCCTCTTATCCAATGGGAATCAAGAGAGGAATCAAGGAAACGCAGTTGAGATACTCCCCTGAGATCTGTCTGAGCAAACGCCTAGGCTTCAGTTCAGTGGGCTAATGCATGCGTTCAGTACAGGTAGGTAAGGCAGTTAGGTACTATCATGTATGACATAGATACTCAGGTACTGATTAATTAAGGAATAGTTTGTGCTAATTCAGAACTAGTGCGTCAATTTCTCTGCTAAGGAAGATCAAGCACAACATCTTAAAATCATTATGAAAAGTAGAAGAAAACATCTGAAGTTTGAGTCGCTTGCAGTGCTTGCGTAGATGTGATATAAGCAACTTAATTCTCACTGCAAATACCATCCTGAACATCCCCATAAATGTCTCCTGGGTTCAAATGTGTTTGGAATGTGTTTGGAGTGTGGGGAACACATCAAAGAGAGATGGGGATGCTGTGTGTGTATGTGTGTGTGCGCTTGCATGTATGGGTGCATGCGTGTGTTTGTGTGTGTGTGTGTCTGTGTGTTTGTGTTGTGGCCGGAGGCTGGTTGCTATCTAAGGGCTGTGGTGTAGCAGTAAACACCTTGCCCTCCATCTCTCTGACGGTGTGGAACCACAGCAGTCTGTCTGCTGCTGCCAGGTATTATCAGAACTGTTGAACTTCTGGGGTAAAATAAGTTCGAAAGTTAAGAAACAAGTTCAAAGTCACTTTGCATTGGTGGAGGACAAGTTGCACATGCAAAACAGATGTATTGGCTATGATAATGGTCGAATCACTTTTATAAGTAGTTCTCTGAATGATCTGAAAATATATGTACACAACCATTTAAGACCATGGAAAACAACCATTTAAGACCATGGAAAACAACCATCTAAGACCATGGAAAACAACCATCTAAGACCATGGAAAACAACCATCTAAGACCATGGAAAACAACCATCTAAGACCATGGAAAACAACCATCTAAGACCATGGAAAACAACCATCTAAGACCATGGAAAACAACCATCTAAGACCATGGAAAACAACCATCTAAGACCATGGAAAACAACCATCTAAGACCATGGAAAACAACCATTTATGACCATGGAAAACAACCATCTAAGACCATGGAAAACAACCATCTTAGACCATGGAAAACAACCATCTATGGCCTGTGTGGTACCGATACAAATCCTGTGGAATTTCCTCTACCCCTTCCATCTGGTGTACTCATATTTTAATGCATTGTAGCACTTTACATACCTCTAATGTTTCGTAACCACCCCCAGCGAATGAATCAAGTACAACTATACTCAATGCAGATACACATCTCATCTCACCATATATCATATGCATGGTGGATGGATGGAGGTGATTTACCTCCCAACAACATCTCAAAATTAAGCCTGGCTTAGCTCAAAGGCTCCACACGGGTGTACACACTCCCTTTAAATTAGATTAGAAAGGTGCAGGGTTAGGAATATATCTGTTCATATGAATATGAATGTCCAGCCTGAGGGGAGAGATAGAGGATACGAAAGTACATGGTGTGTGGCTTTGTGCTTTCCCACACACACACACACACACACACACACTCACCCACATTCAAACAATCACTGAGTGCCCAGAAACTCAGGAATAGGGTAGGCTATAGAACACAGAACAATGTTAATGTGTGACACAGTAAACCAACACATCACACGTGTCTGCTGACGGGAGGACGGCTCATAGTAATGGCTGGAATGGAGCAAATAGAATGTTATCAAACACATGTGTTTGACACCATTGCATTTATTCCATTCCAGCCATTACTATGAGCCATCCTCCTCAATTGAGGTGCAACCATCTGCCTGTTCCACACTGTCACGGGCGTCGTAAGGAGTGGACCAAAATGCAGCGGGTATATTGATCATCTTCTTTACTTTATTAACGAGAAGACACTTTAAACAAAACAAACGATGAAAACAGTCCAGTAAGGTGCACAGACTATACCGGAAACAACCACCCACAAACACAAGTGAAAAACGAACACACTTAAATATGGCCTCCAATTAGAGACAATGACAACCAGCTGCCTCTATTTGGAGGTCATTGAAAAACACAACATAGAAATAGAAAACTAGAATTAACATAGAAATAGAAAATATAGAACATAAATCAAAAATCCCGAAACACACAAAACAAACACCCCCTGCCACGCCCTGACCAAACTACAATAACAAATAACCCCTTTTACTGGTCAGGACGTGACACACACATTGATATCAATGAGTATATGGGCAACTTTGCCTTCAGAAAGTATTCACACCCCTTGACTTTTTCCACCTTTTGTTGTATTACAGCCTGAATTTTAAAAAAAAATTGTGTTACTGGCCTACACACAATACCCCATAATGTCAAAGTGAAATGATGTTTGTTTTAATACTACCTCATCTCTGTACTCCACACTTTCAAATATCTGTAAGGTCCCTCAGTTGAGCAGTGAATTTCAAATACAGATTCAACCACAAAGACCAAGGAGGTTTTTCCAATGCCTCGCAAAGAAGGGCAGATATTGGTAGACGGGTAAAAATAAAAAGCAGACATTAAATATCCCTTTGAGCATGGTGAAGTTATTAATTACACTTTGGATGCTGTATCAATACACCGAGTCACTACAAAGATACAGGCATCCTTCTTAACTCAGAGAGGAAGGACATTTCTCAGGGATTTCACCATGAGGCCAATGGTGACTTTAAAACAATTACAGAGTTTAATGGTTGTGATAAGAGAAAACTGAGGATGGATCAACAACATTGTAGTTACTCCACAATAGTAACCTAACTGACAGAGTGAAAAGAAGGAAGCCTGTACATAATACAAATATTCCCAAACATGCATCCTGTTTGCAATAAGGCACTAAAGTAAAACTGCCAAAAATGTGGCAAAGAAATACACTTGATGTGCTGATTAATACATGTTATGTTTGGGGCAAATCCAACACATCACTACCAGTACCATTTTCAAGCATGGTGGTGGCTGCATCATGTTACGGTATGCTTGTAATCGTTAAGGACTGGGGGGGGGGGGGGGGGTCAGGATAGAAGAGAAACAGAATGTAGCTAAGCGCAGACAAAATCCACCAGACACTGGGAGATGAATGCACCTTTCAGCAAGACGATAACCTAAAACACAAGGCCCCATATACACTGGAGTTGCTTACCAAGATGATATTGAATGTTCCTGAGTGGCCTAGTTACAGTTTTGACTTAAATTGGCTTGAAAATCTATGGCAAGACTTTAAAAAAATCAAATCAAATCAAATTGTATTAGTCACATGCGCCGAATACCACAGGTGTAGACCTTACAATGAAATGCTTACTTATGGGCCCCTAACCAACAATGCAGTTTAAAAAAGAATAAGAAATAAAGAATAAGAAATAAAAGTAACAAGTAATTAAAGAGCAGCAGTAAAATAACAAAAGCGAGGCTATATACAGGGGGTACCGGTACAGAGTCAATGTGCAGGGGCACTGGTTAGTTGAGGTAATATGCACATGTAGGTAGAGTTATTAAAGTGACTATGCATAGATGATAACAACAGAGAGTAGCAGTGGTGTAAAAGAGGGGGAGGGGGGGCAATGCAAATAGTCTGGGTAGCCATTTGATTCGATGTTCAGGAGTCTCATGGCTTGCGGGTAGAAGCTGTTTAGAAGACTCTTGGACCTAGACTTGGCGCTCTGGTACCGCTTGCCATGCGGAAGCAGAGAGAACGGTCTATGACTAGGGTGGTTGGAGTCTTTGACAATTTTTAGGGCTTTCCTCTGACACCGCCTGGTATAGAGGTCCTGGATGGCAGGAAGCTTGGCCCCAGTAATGTACTGGGCCGTTCGCACTACCCTCTGTAGTGCCTTGTGGTTGGAGGCTGAGCAGTTGCTGTTCCAGGCAGTGATGCAACCAGATGGATGTCTAGCAATGATCAACAACCAACTTGACAGAACTTGAGGAATTAAAAAAATAATGTGCAAATATTTTACAATCCAGTGTGCAAAGCTCTTAGAGACTTACCCAGAAAGACTCACAGCTGTAATTACTGCCAAAGGTGATTCTAACATGCATTCACTCAGAGGTGTGAATGCTCAAATACGGAGATATTTCCGTATTTCATTTTCAGTAAATTTGCTACAATTTTTTTTATCATGTTTTCACTTTGTGTAGATGGGTGAGAAAGATTTTTTAATTTATTTAATCAAATTTTAATTCAGGCTGTAACACAACAAAATGTGGAATAAGTCAAGTGGTATGAATACTTTTTGATGGCACTGTATTGTATTGGCCAGTGAGAGGCTTTGGAGCCACCGGTCGACCATATTGACACTCCCCAGTTGGAGCAGTCCTCCATAGGAATGAATGAAATTCTACAGTATTTCAATTAAATGTTTGGAGGACAAAATTATATGTATTTAAGTATTTTGTTGTTGTAGAGGGGACTATGTTGAGGAGTATAATGCTTGTCTGCATGTCAAGCCCAATACATATTCATGTCATTGTCAACAAACAACTGCATTGCAGTTAAAGAACAACTTTGACTACCACCACCTATTTCTGTATGCCAGCTATGCTACCAGCTTATACGAACAGGAGTTAGCATTTAGCAGTCACTTCTAAACCTGAAAAGGGACAACTTCTAAATGTTATGCAGAGAAAACTGCCACATTTATATAAATCGGACTTTAGCAACCACATTGTGGGCCTTTTACATCAACAATACATCAATCAGACAAATATCCACTTTGTTAGATCGGATTCGTTGAATGTGTGCCAATCTGGCGTCCTTCTTCTATCCACCTGTGTTCCATTGACCTCTTTAACGCATCTATTGTGGTTCGTAGTTAAAGACCCAAGATGGCTGAATGGTTGCTGCACTACAGTGGAAGCGTATAGACCTCTCCCATCTTCCCCGGGTCTTTAGTGTACAAGAGAAAGTAATGCACTACGTTTTCTATCAATATACCTGCTAAATAATGGTTAATAAATAACTCTAAGGGGGCCCTATAAAATCTGTGACTTTTTCCTAAATTCTGTTATATATTTTCCAAAATTATATTTTCTCAGTTTTATTTTTCCTGGTTTCCGATTTTTTTTAATGTTTCACTCTCAAGATTACAACTGTTCATATAAAAACAACAAAATTGGATGTTAATGTTTAACCCTGGTTTGGTGTTGTTTTTGTTATTCTCCCAATGTTTGGTCTAATGGACCCACAACATTATTGGGTTTTTAAAACAATACAGCCAGAACAATTTACGTAAAAATACTTCATACCTAATACTTAGATGTTGACAATTACTAGCAATATAGACAGCATACATGGTTAATATTTGCCATTTACCTCTGCTAGATTACATTTATCAATAAAAGCCCTACTCGTTTTTGAAAATTACATTTGAACAAAAATCTATTACAATCAATACATGGGTGTTAATCTTGAACAAATATAAATGAAACAAGGTTTTATCACTGTTGATGTTAATTGCTTTGAAATGAACACATTAGAAGGATACATTTTACATACAGTATTTTATGGAAATGATAAATGAGCCCCATTGAACACAAATTAAGGCCGGTCTACACACCACATGAGGGACAGAGATTTACTGTGTGTGTTGCAAATGTATTTCTTTCACTTGATGCATGTGTACTGTGTCTTCCTGTCCTTCTAGGGTCCACACACATAGCACCGCTTCTTCTTGTTGCTACAGGCTGCAATCTAGAATGATGAAAAGACTTAGTTCAGGAAATGTGCTAATCACTCACTCACCATTCTGTATACATCTGGCCCTTCTTTGGACACTGTGTTAACTAACCTCCAAACGAGCTTCAATGCCATACAACACTCCTTCCGTGGCCTCCAACTGCTCTTAAACGCAAGTAAATCCAAATGCATGCTTTTCAATCGTTTGCTGCCCGCACCTGCCCGCCCGACTAGCATCACTACTCTGGACGGTTCTGACTTAGAACATGTGGACAACTATAAATACCTAGGTGTCTGGCTAGACTGTAAACTCTCCTTCCAGACTCATATTAAACATCTCCAATCCAAAATTAAATCTAGAATCGGCTTCCTATTTCGCAACAAAGCCTCCTTCACTCATGCCGCCAAACATACCCTTGTAAACTGACTATCCTACCCATCCTCAACTTTGGCGATGTCATTTACAAAATAGCTTCCAATACTCTACTCAGCAAACTGGATGCAGTCTATCACAGTGCCAGCCGTTTTGTCACCAAAGCCCCTTATACCACCCACCACTGCGACCTGTATGCTATCGTCGGCTGGCCCTCGCTACATATTTGTCGCCAGACCCACTGGCTCCAGGTCATCTATAAGTCTATGCTAGGTAAAGCTCCACCTTATCTCAGCTCACTGGTCACGATAACAACACCCACCCGTAGCACGCGTTCCAGCAGGTATATCTCACTGGTCATCCCCAAAGCCAGCACCTACTTTGGCCGCCTTTCCTTCCAGTTCTCTGCTGCCAATGACTGGAACAAATTGCAAAAATCGCTGAAGTTGGAGACTTATATCTCCCTCACTAACTTTAAACATCAGCTATCTGAGCAGCTAACCGATCGCTGCAGCTGTACGTAGCCCATCTGTAAATAGCCCACCCAATCTACCTACCTCATCCCCATATTGTTTTTATTTACTTTTCTGCTCTTTTGCACACCAGTATTTCCACTTGCACATCATCATCTGCTCATCTATCACACCAGTGTTAATTTGCTAAACTGTAATTACTTCGCTACTATGGCCTATTTATTGCCTTACCTCCTCACGCCATTTGCACACACTGTATATAGACTTTCTTTTTTTCTATTGTGCTATTGACTGTACGCTTGTTTATTCCATGTGTAACTCTGTGTTGTTGTTTGTGTCACACTGCTTTGCTTTATCTTGGCCAGGTTGCAGTTGTAAATGAGAACTTGTTCTCAACTAGCTTATTAAATAAAGGTGAAATAAAAACATATATAGTTACAGCAGGCCAAGGTAGGAGAGTCAGACAAACACACATGCAACAACATCACTCACACTTACTTCCGGTATTGTAGTTGTTGGGTGGATGTGGCACCAGCATTCTCCTCCTGTATCCTCCTCACGATGGTTGCAGAAGCTGGGGTCCTTGGGATATGTTGCCTCCTCTGGATTTGAGGTCTTACCAATGCCTTGCCCAGTTCCTCGAGAAAGAGCTTTCTTCTGTTCCAATCTGGGTTCAACGCCATCCAGATTACAAATGCGTTGTACGCCAAGATGTCCAAGATGTTGAAGAACATTGTCATGACCAGCAGAGGGAGTAATTGTATTAGTATTTGGTCAGGACGTGGCAGAAGGGTATTTGTTTTGTATGGTTCGGGGTGGTGGTTTGTTTAGTAGGGTATTTGATTTATGTATTCCGGGGGGTTTTGGGTTATGTTCTATGTTTGGATTTCTATGTTCTTTCTAGTTCTTTGTATTTCTATGTCTAGGTTTGGGTGTTGGACTCTCAATTGGAGGCAGGTGTTTTTAGTTGCCTCTGATTGAGAGTCCTACATATAGGTATGTGTTTTGTTTTGTAGTTTGTGGGAGATTGTTCCATGTAGAGCTTATGGCCTTACAGAACTGTTTATTCGTCGTTGTGTTTCTTTTGGTGTACGTGTTTATTTTGGTTTTTCCTTCTTCACCAAATAAAAGAAGATGAGTGCACATATTCCTGCTGCGTTTTGGTCCACTTTATCCGACGACAACCGTTACAAACATCACAAGTGGCCAGAGTAGTGTTCTTCTTTTGCAGCTGTAGTCAGTCACCAGCTTGTCTAAATTGTCCATTCCTCCTTTTGTGGCATTATAATCCATTATTATTTCTGGTTTTTGATGTTCCTGGACACAGATTCTTGCATCACTACGCAGCGTACTCATGAGTACCACATTTTTGCCTTTCTTTGGCACGTAGGACACTAGGGACGTGTCGGTAAACACAAACTTAGAGGAATTGATAGGGCTGTTCCCTGTATTCAACAGCTGAAGTGGGAGCTCTGGATTGTTTTTTCATACTGTTCCTACCTGTCACACCCTGATCTGTCTCACCTGTCTTTGTGATTGTCTCCACACCCCTCCAGGTGTCGCCCATCTTCCCCATTATTCCCTGTGTATTTATACCTGTGTTTTCTGTTTGTCTGTTGCCAGTTCGTTTTATTTCATCAAGCCTACCAGCGTTTTCCCCTCTGCTCCTGTCTCTCAATTGTTCCTGTTTTCTTTTTTTCCCGGTGCTAACCATTCTGCCTGCCCTGACCCTGAGCTTGCCGGCCATCCTGTACCTTTGCCCCACCTATCTGGATTACTGACCCCTGCCTGCCCTTGACCTGTCTTTTGCCTGTCCCTGTTGGATTAATATACTGTTGTTACTTCAACGTCCAATCGTTTGCTGAACGCCATGTCTGGTCATTGGACATTTTTCTGGAGCAATTCTGCAGATTGTCTGGGAGGCAGCCTGCCACGGTGGTAACCTCAGTAACTCAGCTGTTAGCAGCGCCGTCTCATCGGTCATTCCACTTTCTCGGGAGCCCCACTTACCTCCCCCGGAACGCTTCAATGGAGAGCCGAGCACCTGTCGGGCGTTTCTAGCTCAGTGTGCCCTCATCTTCGAGCTTCAGCCTTCCTCCTTCCCCTCGGATCACTCCAAGATAGCCTACCTCATCACACTGATGTCCGGGAGGGCTTTTACCTGGCCTACTGCTGTATGGGAACAACAGCTGGCCATATGCGTTAGCCTGGAAGGGTTTGTGGGAGAGGTGAAGAAGGTTTTTGATGCCCCGTTCTCCGGGAGAGAAGCTGCCGGGAAGCTAATCCAACTTCGGCAGGACTCCCGCAGTGTGGCTCAACTAGGCAGAGCTGGGCTATCGCCAGAGGAACGGCAATACAGGACCAACACGAAGAGTTGTCTCTATTGCGGGACTCTTGGTCATTTTGTGTCCTCTTGTCCTTTAACCTGTTGGGGCTAGGGGGCAGTATTTTCACGGCTGGATAAAAAAACGTACCCGATTTAATCTGGTTACTAATCCTACCCAGTAACTAGAATATGCATATACTTATTATATATGGATAGAAAACACCCTAAAGTTTCTAAAACTGTTTGAATGGTGTCTGTGAGTATAACAGAACTCATTTGGCAGGCAAAACCCTGAGACATTTTCTGACAGGAAGTGGATACCTGATGTGTTGAATTACCTTTAAGCCTATGCCATTGAAACAGACAGGGGTTGATTAATGTTTTGGCACTTCCTATTGCTTCCACTAGATGTCACCAGCCTTTACAAAGTGTTTTGAGTCTTTTACTGTGAGATCTGACCGAACAAGAGCCATGGAACGGTGATGGCCGATTAGACTCTGGCGCGCGAGTTCATGTTGGGTACCCTCGTTCCAATACGTTATAAAAGAGAATGCATTCGTCCACCTTGAATATTATTCATGTTCTGGTTAAAAAAGGCACTAATGATTTATGCTATACAACGTTTGACATGTTTGAACGAACGTAAATATATTTTTTCCCCTCGTTCATGACGAGAAGTCCGGCTGGCTTAGATCATGTGCTAACAACACGGAGCTTTTTGGATATAAATGATGAGCTTTTTTGAACAAAACTACATTCGTTATGGACCTGGGATTCCTGGAAGTGACATCTGATGAAGAGAATCAAAGGTAATGGATTATTTACATAGTATTTTCGATTTTAGATCTCTCCAACATGGCCGTTTGCTATACAGACAAAGCATATTTTTCTGGGCGCAGTGCTCAGATTATTGCAAAGTGTGATTTCCCAGTAAGGTTATTTTTAAATCTGGCAAGTTGATTGCGTTCAAGAGATGTAAATCTATAATTCTTTAAATGACAATATAATATTTTACCAATGTTTTCTAATTTTAATTATTTAATTTGTGGTGCTGACTTGACTGCCGGTTATTGGAGGGAAACGATTTCCTCAACATCAATGCCATAGTAAAACTCTGTTTTTGGATATAAATATGAACTTGATAGAACTAAAAATGCATGCATTGTCTAACATAATGTCCTAGGAGTGTCATCTGATGGAGATTGTAAAAGGTTAGTGCATCATTTTAGCTGGTTTTATGGTTTTGGTGACGCCTGGCTTTGAATTGACAAAACATTACACACAGCTATTGTCAATGTACTCTCCTAACATAATCTAACTTTATGCTTTCGCCGTAAAACCTTTTTGAAATCGGACAACGTGGTTAGATTAAGGAGATGTTTATCTTTCAAAGGGTGTAAGATAGTTGTATGTTTGAAAAATTTGAATTTTGACATTTATTTGGTTTCAAATTTGCCGCTCTTGAAATGCACCTGCTGTTGATAGGGTGCACCACGGGTGGCACGCTAGCGTCCCACATAGCCCCAAGAAGTTAAAAGACCAGACCCACCGGTAGGAGCGAGTACTCTGGTGGGCCATATGGAGAACTTTTCTGCTTCCCCTGCTGGCACCCCTTTTCATGCCATTCTGCTGTGGGGAAACCAGTCTAAATCTCTCTGGGTCCTCATTGACTCTGGGGCCGATGATAACTTTTTGGACGCTACCCTGGCTTCCAAGCTGAACATCCCCACTCAGCCTCTCTCCATTCCCATGGATGCAGGAGCGCTGGACGGGCTCTCTATAGGTCGGGTCACTCATAATACCACTCCCAACCTACGGATGTCAGGGAATCACAGCAAGACAATTCGATTTCTGCTCATCAAGTCTCCTCAGATTCCCATGGTTTTGGGATTCTCCTGGCTCCAGCAACACAATCTCCTCATCAACTGGTCTACTGGTGCCATCATGGGTTGGAGTCCTTCTGCCGTGCCCATTGTCTGAAGTCAGCGCAACCTGCCCCAGGACATCTTCCTGGGGGCTCGGAAGGTGCCCAGGACCTCTCCGCCATTCCCACGGAGTACCAGGCCAGGGTCACTTTGCTTCCGCCACACTGACGATATGACTGCGGGATTGACCTTCTCTCTAGCACCACTCCGCCCCGGGGACGACTGTACTCACTGTCAGGACCGGAGACCAAGGCTATGGAGACCTACATTGGGGACTCCCTAGCTGCAGGATTTATCTGTCCTCCGTCCTCTCCTGCCGGAGCAGGGTTCTTCTTTGTGGAAAGAAAGACAAGATCTTGCACCCGTGCATCGACTACCGGAGACTCAATGACATAACGGTGAAGAACCACTACCCTCTACCGCTCATCTCCTCAGCCTTCGAGCCGCTCCAGGGGGCCACTGTGAATTTCCAAGCTGGATCTACGGAACGCCTACTACCTGGTGTGGATACGGGAGGGGGTTGAGTGGAAGACCGCCTTCAACATGGCCAGCGGCCACCACGAGTATTTAGTCATGCCATTTTGCCTCACCAACACCCCTGCTGTGTTCCAGGCTCTGGTAAATGATGTTCTCCGCAACATATTGAACCAGTTCATCTTCGTCTACACTGATGACATCCTCATCTACTCCCACTTCCCCCAAGAACATGTGCTCCACGTCCGACAGGCTCTTCAACTCCTCCTGGAGAATCAGCTGTTTGTTAAGGAAGAGAAGTGCGAGTTCTATTGCGGGTCCAGATTGCTGGATGTTTGTGCCAGACGTGGTCCGCTCCGTGGTCCTGGAGTGGGTCCACTCCTCCAGACCAGCCACCAGGGATCCCGTCGGATCCTGGCTTTTGTGCGACAAAGCTTTTGGTGGCCTACCCTGGCCCTGACATCTCCACATTCATCGCGCTTGCATGGTTTGTGCACAAAACAAGACTCCTCGACAAGCTCCGGCTGGTCTCCTCCAACCTCTGCCTATCCCTCACCGTCCCTGGTCTCACATCTCCCTAGACTTTGTCACGGATCTTCCCCCATCTGTTGGCAACACCGCCACCTTGACGGTGGTGGATCGGTTTTCTAAAGCCGCCCACTTCATTCCTCTGCCCAAACTACCCACTGCCAAAGAGATGGCCCAGCTCAGGATGCAGCACATCTTCCGGATCCATGGACTACCAGTTGACATGGTCTCTGACCGGACCCTCAGTTCTCGTCCCGGTTCTGGAAAGCGTTCTGCACCCTCATAGGGTTGTCGGCCAGCCTGTCCTCCGGGTTCCACCCCCAGTCCAACGGCCAGTCGGAGCCAGCCAACCAGGACCTAGAAACTACTCTGCGCTACCTGGTCTCTGCCAACCCCACCACCTGCCAGCAGCTGGTGTGGGTCGAATACACCCACAACACCCTTCGTTGCACTGCCACGGGCCCCCGCTCCTCTCTGAGCAGGAAGAAGACCACCTCCAGGTATCGACGACAAGCAGATCGCCACCGGACCCTGGTCCCCAGTATCATCTCGGGTAGAAGGTATGGCTGTCCACCTGGGATCTGCCCCTCCGGGTCGAATCCCGTAAACTCTCCCCCTGGTTTAATGGCCCGTTTCCCATCTGTCACGTCCTGACCATAGAGAGCTCTTATTTTCTATGGTAGAGTAGGTCGGGGCGTGACTGGGGGGGTTTATCTAGTTTATTTATTTCTATGTTGGGTTCTAGTTTCTAGAACCCAATGTTGGGGTTTTCTATGTTGGGGTTTTTGTATGATTCCCAATTAGAGGCAGCTGGTCATCGTTGTCTCTAATTGGGGATCATATTTAAGTAGTTGTTTTTCCCACCGGTGTTTGTGGGATATTATTTTGAGTTAGTGCATGTAGCACCTCTTTAGTAACGTTTTGTTTATTCTTTATTGTTTTTGTATTTTGGCTAAGTTTCACATATTAATAAAGATGTGGAACGATACTCACGCGGCGCCTTGGTCCTTATCTACACACAAACGTGACAGAATATCCCAACACCCACGGACCAAGCAGCGTGCCCAGGAGGAGCAGGGATCCTGCGCATGGGAGGAAAGCCAGGAGTGGAGGACATCCTGGACTTGGAATGAAATAATGGCAGGAGACAAAAGCCTGCCATGGAAGCAGGCGGAAGCAGCGAGGGAGGAGAATCTGTGACGCCGGGGTTCGCGACCACGAAGACAGCCTGAAAGACAGCCCACATTTTTTTTGGGGGGGGGGCACACGGGTTGGTCGGCAAAGCCGATGGGTGAGTCTGAGAGCGAAGAGGAATATTGGGAGAGACTGAGCGGGGAGTACTGTGAGATAGTTGAGGGGGGTGATGAGAGAGAGCTGTTGGTTTGGCGTAGAATGTATGGCATTTTCCCTGAGAAGCGTGTTAGCCATCAGATGACACCTGAGTCAGCTCCCCGTACTCATCCCGAGAAGTGTGTTAAAGTTCCGGTACAAATGAGGCCGGCTATATGCACCAGGTCTCCAGTGCGCCTTCACAGCCCAGTACGTCCTGTGCCAACTCTACGTACTCACCGTGGGGAGTATGTGACCGGTCAGGCACCATGTTTTGCAGTGAAAGGCACGGTGTCTCCAGTGCGCATTCACAGCCCTGTGCGTCCTGTGCCAGTGCCCCGCACTTGCCGGGCTAAAGTGAGCATCCAGCCAGGACGGATTGTGCCAGTTCCACGCACTAGTCCTCCAGTGCGCCTGCCCAGTCAGGTACGTCCGGTGCCTGCTCCTCGCACTCTCTGTGAAGTGCGCCTGCCCAGTCAGGTACGTCCTGTGCCTGCTCCTTGCACTCGCCCTGAAGTGCGTGTCACCAGTCTGGTGCTACCTGTTCCAGCTCCACGCACCAGGCCTCCAGTGCGCCTTCCCAGTCCAGAGCTTCCGGAGACAGTTCCCAGTCCAGAGCTTCCGGCGACAGTTCCCAGTCCAGAGCTTCCGGCGACAGTTCCCAGTCCAGAACTTCCGATGACAGTTCCCAGTCTAGAGCTTCCGGCGACGTTTCACAGTCCGGAACCTCCTGAGATGGCCTACAGTCCGGAAACTCCTGAGACGGCTTACAGTCCGGAACCTCCTGAGACGGCTTACAGTCCAGAACCTCTTGAGACGGTCCACAGTCCGGAACCTCCAGTGATGATCCACGGCCCAAAGCCTCCAGTGATGATCCATGGCACGAAGCCTCCAGTGACGATCCATGGCCCAGAGCCTGCAGTGACGGTCAGCGGTCCAGAGCCTCCAGCGACGGTCGGCGGTCCAGAGCCTCCAGCGGGGGTTCCCAATCTGGAACCTTCTGCGGCGATCTACGGTCCGGAGTCCCCGGCGAAGATCTACGGTCCGGAACCTCTTGAGACGCTCTACGGTCCGGAACCTCCTGAGACGCTCCATGGTCCAGAACCTCCTGAGATGCTCCACGTTCCGGAACCTCCTGAGAGGGTCAACGGTCCGGAACCTTCAGCTCTATGGCCAGAGCCTTCCACTGCGCCGATGCCCAGTCTGAGCACGGCGTCCAGTCCAGCTCAAAGGCCAGATGCCAGTCCAGGCACAGCATTCAGTCTGGGTCCATGGCTGGATCCGGGGGATGAGCAGGTTTTTCATCCCGCACCAGAGCCGCCCCCGATGCTGGCGGATCTACGGGATGAGCGGGTTCTTCGTCCCGCACCAGAGCCGCCTCCGATGCTGGAGGATCCGCGGGATGAGAAGGTTCTTCGTCCTGCACCAGAGCCGCCACCAACACTAGACACCCCCTCAACCCTCCCTTTTGGTTTCAGGTTTTGCGGCCGGTGTCCGCACATTTGGGGGGGTACTGTCACGTCCTGACCATAGAGAGCTCTTATTTTCTATGGTAGAGTAGGTCATGGCGTGACTGGGGGGTTTATCTAGTTTATTTATTTCTATGTTGGGTTCTAGTTTCTTTTTTCTGTGTTGGGGTTTTTGTATGATTCCCAATTAGAGGCAGCTGGTCATCGTTGTCTCTAATTGGGGATCATATTTAAGTAGTTGTTTTTCCCACCGGTGTTTGTGGGATATTATTTTGAGTTAGTGCATGTAGCACCTCTTTAGTCACGTTTTGTTTATTCTTTATTGTTTTTTGGCTAAGTTTCACATATGAATAAAGATGTGGAACGATACTCTTGCTGCGCCTTGGTCCTTCTCTACACACAAACGTGACACCATCTCCAAAATCATTAGCCTCTGCTATTCATCTTCTGTTGCCCCGGACCCTTCGTATACATCCTACATTTCATGTGTCCAGAGTTAACCCTCCTGTTGTGTTCCGGTCGAATTGGACCGATTTACTCTCTGTTTTCTCTCTGAAATATAGTTCATTTAATCTGATTGTCATAAAGTTCCATGACTTTGTCCACACATGGCATCTGAACACACAAAATACATTTTGTTGATTTTCATTACATTTTGGGTGTTTTATTTAATTTTTGTACACCTGTGGTGTTCCCGGTCAAAAATTACCGGTCATTAGAAATGAATGGGTGAGACTAAAATTTGTGTATAAAATTGAGTTCAGGCACATGCCCATTCATCAGATGGACACACTTCCTCTCCCAGACACCCACATGCATGTGTGTTTGAGCACACACACACGCACACACCTCACTCCCCTTCTTGGCTTCCATGGCGACCCCCACGGGAACCTTTCCCCAATAGAATTTTCCCCCACGGGAACCACACCTGTTGGCATTCTCACAAACAATCTCAACATTGTTTCAATAATATATAGAATTTTTCTCACAGCTCTGGTATATAAAGCTTTTTGGGGGCCTTGCTCACAATTAATTCTGTGGCAGCATAATGACCAAACGATATACTGTATGTGAGACTCTGGTGAGGAGGAGAGAGGCCAAGAAACTGACAGTGAAGATGCATAAGAGGAAGACGTGTCAGAAGTTGAAGACAACACAGAATATGATCCAGACCAAGAGACAACCGATGTGTAATAATGCAGTGATGAGGAAGAGGGCCCTGCCGAGGTTGTTGTTGTTACATACCAGTCAAGGAATGGGAATTTGTCCTGGTCTTCATCCCCACCTGAGAGGAGAGGTCGGCTGTCGGCTGAAAATGTTATCAGGATGACCCCAGGGCCACTGAGATACGCCATATCCCGGATTGATGACATAAAATCCTGCTTCAAACTGTTCCTGACAGAGTCAATCGAAACTATAGTAATAAACATGACCAACTTGGAGGGGAGACACATTTACAAAGACAACTGGAAGGAGGTGGACTGGACAGACGTCCAAGAATACGTGGGTCTCTTGATTTTGGCTGGTGTGATCAGATCCAGAAACTAATCTACCACCAGGTTATGGGATGCAGAGTCTGGTCGGGCAATTCTTCCTGCCACTATGTCACTCCAGACATTTTACGTGTTGTCACGGGTGATTCACTTTGACAACCGTGATACAAGACCAGGCTGCCGTCAACAAGACAAGCTGGCAGTGATCAGAGAGGTTTGGCACAAGTGGGTGGTGCACCTGCCACTCATCTATAACCCAAATCCAGACATCACAGCGGATAAGCGTCTGGTCGCTTTTAGGGGACACTGCCCATTCAAACAGTACATTCCAAACAACCCGTCTAAACATGGAATAAAGATATGGGCAGCATGTGACGCCAGGACAAGTTATGCCTGGAACATGTAGGTTTACACCGGGAAACCTGCTGACAGTGTTCCTGAAAGGAACCAGGGGAAGTGGGTGGTCCTGGAAATGACTGCAGGTCTCCAGAGACACAACATAACATGTGACAATTTATTAACCTCATATGCTCTTGGTCAGGAGCTGCTAAAAAAAATGACCTAGGTGGGGACGGTCAGAAGGAACAAGCCTGAGTTAGCTCCTGCCCTACTCACTACCAAGGACAGGGATCGTTTTTCCTCTAAATTTGTCTTCACCGATACACACACTATTGTGTCCTACTGCCTGAAGAAAAAGAAGAATGTGCTCCTGATGACAAATCTGCACAGGGATGCCGCTGTGAGTACCCAATGCTGTCTTTGATTACAACAGGAACAAAGGGGGAGTTGACAACCTTGATAAGGTATGTTACTTTTTATCTTTCAAGTCTCATGTACTTTTTTTCTATTACCAGATTGTTTTATCTACACCATAAAAATAAGCCATGTTGTTGTTAGTTGAAATGGTCATTGAATTTGTGAACAATATGGAGTCAATTCTATTCATTTGATGTTACTATTTTCAAGTTACTATGCAAGACATGAAGTATCACTTGTACATACTCATTATTTTATTTACTGATTGTTGCACTTTTGCAGGTTACTGGCACATACTCTTGTAAGAGGATGATGGCACATTGGCCCATGGTGGTGTTCTTCAACATCCTAGATGTGTCAGCCTACAAGGCGTTTGTGGTGTGGATGGAGGTGAATCCAGGCTGGAAGCAGGGGGAATTCTTCAAGAGGAGACTATTCCTAGAAGAGTTGAGGAAAGCCATGGTGGCACCCCTCATTCAAATGCGCCAACACCTTCCTCGAACACCATCCTCTGCTGGATTGGTCAGAGATATACAAGGGCCAGAAGCAAGCGCTACGGCCGCCAGAGACAGAAGAGAGAAAAAGAAGAGGTGCAATCTGTGTGCACCAAGAGATGTCAAAATGAGCATTATGTGCCATGAATGCAGTGCATATATTTGCAAGGCACATGCAACAACCACCATGTATTGTCCAACATGTGCATGAGAACACACAAAATGTAACCACCATTGATTGAAAGATTGTGAACATTTGAATGTTTTTGTTACTGTTAGTAATACTGTTATTGTTACTGTTGTTCTTTAATGTGTTCAGACATTACTTTTGTAATATGGTAAAGTTTTCATGTGTAGTTTTGGGCCTATGTTCTTTCTTTACTAATCAAATCATACCGGTCAGTTTTGACCAGGAACACAACAGATGTTATTTTGTGCCACTATTTAAAGATTTGAAATGGTTTTAAAACAAATGTCCTTGTTAAACTTTGACACGAAGTAGTCTGTGATAAATAGCACAATATGTTTAATCTGAGTATTTGTTATAGTCAAAATAATCCACACATTCTGCTTTTTTTTAAACTCAAAAACGAGTTGTGAGCTTAGGTAAGTGAGGCCTACAGGGCATGAATAGCAAATAGAAGTACAAAACTTGTTCACAAGAACTTAAGTTGATAAAAAGATCTAACACAACATTCGGTGATAATAGATGTATTATTATGGATTTATAATCAGCAATAATCGGGCACTCATTTTGGATCGGGAACACAGAATTAATTAACATGAAATGAACACAACAGGAGGGTTAAACCCATGTCTCGCAGCCCTTTGTCTCCTGTTTCCAGGTGTTGCCCATCTTCCCCATTATCCCCTGTATATTTATACCTGTGTTCTCTGTTTGTCTATTGTCAGTTTGTTTTGTTTTGTCAAGCGTACCAGCATTTTCCCCTCTGCTCCTGTCTCTCGATTGTTCCTGTTCTCTAGTTTTCCCGGTTTGACCTTTTCTGCCTGCCCTGACCCTGAGCCTGCCGGCCGTCCTGTATCTTTGCCCCACCTATCTGGATTACTGACCTCTGCCTACCCTGACCCTGAGCCTGCCTGCCGTCCTGTACCTTTGCCCCAACTATCTGGATTACTGACCCCTGTCTGCCCTTGACCTGTCTTTTGCCTGCCCCTGTTGGATTAATAAACTGTTGTTACTTCAACGTTGTCTGCATCTGGGTCTTACCTGAAATGTGATACTATCACCGTCAGCTTCCTCTTGAGGAGCTCCTGTCTCAGCTTGTGCAAAGTAAAATAGTTATCGCTGTTGATGTTGAGGCCACGGAGTCCCTGTGTCACATCCAGGACAACCCGCATCCCTTGGTTCTTCTCAGGGGCTCCTCCATCAGGCTTCCCTGTATACACTTGCAAGTTCCACGCATATGATGAAGCAACATCACAGGCAGCCCAGATATTGATTCCATATTTTGCGGGTTTAGATGGTATGTACTGCCTGAAGGGGAAGCGGCCTATAAATGGCATAAGCTGCTCATCAACTGTAACGTTGGGCCCAGGGTTGTAAAACAGGGGAAGGCGGTCCACCCACTTGTCCCACACTGACCTGATTGCAGCTAGCTTGTCTCTGCCACCGAGCTGGTCTGTTGTCTTGGTTATCGAAGCGGATAATCCTGGAAACAATATGGAAGTTTTCCAGAGATATTGTTGCACGGAAAAGTTCTCTGCCAGTTTCTGCATCCCGCAGGGATTCTGTGGATTCCCCATTGGATCTGAAAACACCAGCAAGGATAAGAACCCCAAAGTATTCAAGTAAATTAGTTTGGTCCATCTCCTTCCATCTCTCTCCAAAAACACACCTTCCCTCCAAATTAGTGCAGTCCAAAATGATTTTCTGGACAGTGTCTGGGATGAACAGTTCAAAAGAAGACTATGTACTGCACATGAGTAACCGCCATCTGCGTCGGTCCTGGTTGCATCCTTATCACATTGGCAGCCATGCGGGGTGACTCATTCCTTGGGCAAGAAGACCATTCAATTTCACAATTTTTTGACTTCCATATTTCTCCTCCTTCAGGCTGCTGATGAGCTGGTTGCTGATGGGCTGGTCCTGGGGCTGGCTGCTGATGTGCTGGTCCTGGGGCTGGCTGCTGATGGGCTGGTCCTGGGGCTGGCTGCTGATGGACTGGTCCTGGCTGCTGATGTGCTGGTCCTGGGGCTGGCTGAGAGTCAATCTCATCCTCTTTTTCCAACTCACTGTCAGACTCCAAATTGACAGAGACATGATCCTCATATTCAGAAAATTCTTCATCAAAGTGGAAGACGCCTCTTCCACACTAGCTTTCTGAGCAGAGATCATTTTTGCCATACTGATTGATTGTGGTAAGGAGCCACACATGCAAAGCTATTTATTTGTTGTGTCCCTCCCCCAATTTGCACCTGGCTGGGGTGTGGGAAAATACAGAATTTTTTACAATGTAATGTATTGATAATGTATTGTAATAACATTGTGCAGGTTTCTGCAGGACAATGTGTAGTTTCACACACTACATAAGGTAAAGAGTGAGAAAAGCGGGAGACAGGCAGACAGACAGTTAAATAAAGGTTAAATAAAAAAATATTTAAATAAAACAGGCAGGCAGACAGACAATTTTCTTGGTGCTATGTTGAAACAGCAGGCCCAGGGAGGAAGAAGACTGAATGAAGGCACACAGCAAACTTTTTTGTTTCATTTTCACTTGTTTTCACCTACACACACACTTTTCTACACTTTTATTACCCTTGGGTCCAGTGGACCAGAACACCACATATGTAATATAAACGTGTAGGGGGTGCACAGTGTGTACTCAATGAAAATGTGATATGTTACATGTTCTTCACAGAACTGACTTCCCACGGAATTAGCGCACCACACAGACAGACAGGAGCAATATTGCTGGAAATTAATTGGCAGATATTGTGTTTAGATTGAGCTTTTTAAGCCAATAGCAGCTAACCAGCTGTGGGATTAGGTCAATGTTGTACTGATTAGATAGTAGCAGGGAGCTTGTGATGTCAGTTACTTGTGAGATTTGTTTATGACAGTTTTAGATGGAACACATGTAGGCTACTTCGGAACTGTTTAGCGCGCTACGCATATGTGGGCTGGGAGCTACCGGTAGCTTGGGACCAACCTTTTACAGACCCCTGATCTAGAGAGTGTATGTATCCTGCTGCCTCCCCAAGGTCTCTCCAGTGTTCAGGTATAGATAATCACAGTTTCAGAGCTCAAAAGAGAGCAACTCAGTGGACTGACCTATATTCATCTGCTCTGCTTCTCTCTACCCCGAAGCTGTGCTACTGTGGACTCAATGTAAAGAGAGAAGAGACAGACCACACACACACACACACACACACACACACACACACACACACACACACACACACACACACACACACACACACACACACACACACACACACACACACACACACACACACACACACACACACACACACAAACACACACACACACACACACACAAATATGCAGGCACATACAGTTGAAGTCGGAAGTTTACACACACTAAGGTTGGAGTCATTAAAACTAGTTTTTCAACCACTCCACAAATTTCTGGTTAACAAACAGACAGATTATTTCACTTATAATTCACTGTATCACAGTTCCAGTGGGTCAGAAGTTGTCATAGCCGTGTGTGTAGGTGGCAGGGAAGTCAGGCACAGGAGAAACCAACTTGGTTAACTTTTTGGTGACAGGGGCAGATTTCGAAAACTCAGATGAATAACGTGCCCAAATTAAACTGCCTGCTACTCAGGCCCAGAAGGTAGGAAATGCATATTATTAGTAGATTTGGATTGAAAACACCCTGAGGTTTCTCAAACTGTTTGAATGATGTCTGTGAGTATAACAGAACTCATATGGCAGGCAAAGACCTGAGAAAAATCCAACCAGGAAGTGTGGAAATCTGAGGTGTGTAGTTTTTCAAGTGATTCCCTATCCAGTATACAGTGTCTGTGGGGTCATTTTGCACTTACTAAGGCTTCCACTAGATGTCAACAGTCTTTAGAATGTTGTTTCATGCTTCTACTGTGACTGGGGAGAGAATAAGAAGTCCTGGAGTCAGATGACTGAGGGAAGGACATGAGTTCAGTGGCGCACGCTCCCGTGAGAGTTAGCTGTGTTCCTTTTCATTTCTGAAGACATTGGAATTGTCCGGTTGGAATATTACTGAAGATTTATGATAAACACATCCTAAAGATTGATGCTATACATCGTTTGACATGTTTCTATGAACGTAAATATAACTTTTTTAGACTTTTCGTCGTGACATTTTGCGCGCACTTCCTGCATTTGGAGTAGTGGACTAAACGCGTGAACAAAAAGGAGGTATTTGAACATAAATGATGGACTTTATCGAACAAAACAAACATTTATTGTGGAACTGGGATTCCTGGGAGTGCATTCTGATGAAGATCATCAAAGGTAAGTGAATATTTATAATGCTATTTCTGATTTTAGTTGACTCCAAAATGGCGAGTATCTGTATTGCTTGTTGTTGTTGTCTGAGCGCTGTACTCAGATTATTGCAATGTGTGCTTTCGCTGTAAAGTTTTTTTGAAATCTGACACAGCGGTTGCATTAAGGAGAAGTGTATCGATAATTCTTTGAATAACAGTTTAATATTTTATTAACATTTATGATGAGTATTTCAGTAAATTGATGTGCTCATTCACCGGAAGTTTTGGGAGGCAAAACATTTCTGAACATTACACGCCAATGTAAAATGGGGTTTTTGGATAGAAATATGCACTTTATCGAGCAAAACATACATGTATTGTGTAACATGAAGTCATATGAGTACCATCTGATGAAGATCATCAAAGGTTAGTGATTCATTTTAGCTGTATTTCTGGTCTTTGTGACGCCTCTCCTTGCTTGGAAAATGGCTGTGTGGTTTTTCTTGTCTCGGCGCTGTCCTAACATAATCTAATGTTATGCTTTCGCCGTAAAGCCTTTTTGAAATCGGACAATGTGGTTGGATTAACGAGAAGTGTATATTTAAAATGGGATATAATAGTTGTATGTTTGAGAAATTTGAATTATGAGATTTTTGTTGTTTTGAATTTGCCGCCCTGCTATTTCACTGGCTGTTGAATAGTGTGTCCCGCGGGTGGGACGCTAGCGTCCCACATTTCCCAGAGAGGTTTTAAACTGGAGTAGTTTTATTAACAAAAAAACGAACTCCAAAACCAACGTACAAAAATAACATGGGTAAAAATAACCCGTCGCTCACCGATACAAAATACACGACTACATAACATACAAACAATCACTGACAAGGACATGAGGGGAAAACAGAGGGTTAAATACACAACATGTAATGAATGTAATTGGAACCAGGTGTGTATGAAGACAAGACAAAACCAACGGAAAATGAAAAGCTGATCAATGATGGCTAGAAGACCGGCGACGTCGACCGCTGAGCACCACCCAAACAAGGAGGAGCATCGACTTCGGCAGAAGTCGTGACAGTACCCCCCCTGACGTTCGACACCTGCCTCGGGGACGACCCGGAGGACAAGGCGCAGGGCGACCCGGATGGAGACGATGGAACTCTCGCAGCAGTGAAGGATCTAACACATCCTCCACCGGAACCCAGCATCTCTCCTCTGGACCGTACCCCTCCCAGTCCACAAGGTACTGAAGGCCCCTCGCCCGACGTCTTGAATCCAGGATGTATCGAACGGAGTACGCCGGGGCCCCCTCAATGTTCAGAGGGGGTGGAGGAACCTTCCGCACCTCAGCCTCCTGGAGCAGGCCAGCCACCACCGGCCTGAGGAGAGACACATGGAACGAGGGGTTAATGCGGTAATGGGGGGGAAGATTTAACCTATAACATAACTCGTTCACTCTCCTCAGGACTTTAAACGGCCCCACAAACCGTGGACCCAGCTTCCGGCAGGGCAGGCGGAGGGCAGGCCGCGGGCAGGCCGTGGGCAGGCCGCCCACTCCCCCAGCCGGTCCTGGCAATAAGACCTCAGAAACCTGCCCACATCCTGGTTAACTCTCTCCACCTGCCCGTTACTCTCAGGGTGAAAACCCGAGGTAAGGCTGACGTTCCATGAACGCCTTCCAGATCCTTGACGTGAACTGGGGACCCAGATCAGACACTATATCCTCAGGCAACCCGTAGTGCCGGAAGACGTGTGTAAACAGAGCCTCCGCAGTTTGTAGGGCCGTCGGGAGACCGGGCAAAGGGAGGAGATGACAGGACTTAGAAAAATGATCCACAACAACTAGGATCGTGGTGTTACCTTGTGAAGGTGGAAGATCGGTTATGAAATACACCGACAAGTGCGACCAAGGCCGTTGTGGAACGGGTAAGGTTTGTAACTTACCTCTGGGTAGGTGTCGAGGAGCCTTGCACTGGGTGCACACTGAGAAGGAGGAAACATAAACCCTCACATCCTTAGCTAAAGTGGGCCACCAGTACCTCCCACTAAGACAGCGCATCGTCCGACCAATCCCAGGATGATCAGAGGAGGGTGACGTGTGAGCCCAGTATATCAATCGGTCGCGGACAGCAGACGGAACGTACAGATGCCCAGCTGGACATTGAGGGGGAACAGGCTCTGTACGTGATGCCCGCTCAAGGTCCGCGTCCAGCTCCCACACTACCGGTGCCACCAAACAAGAGGCTGGGATTATGGGAGTGGGATCCATGGGCCGCTCCTCTGTGTCATACAGCCGGGACAGTGCGTCTGCCTTCACGTTCTGGGAACCTGGTCTGTAAGAAAGTGTGAGAACAAAACGGGTCAAAAACATGGCCCACCTTGCCTGGCGAGGGTTCAGTCTCCTCGCTGCCCGGATGTACTCCAGATTGCCGTGGTCAGTCCAGATGAGAAAAGGGTGTTTAGCCCCCTCAAGCCAATGTCTCCACGCCTTCAAAGCCTTGATGACAGCCAACAGCTCCCGGTCCCCCACATCATAGTTTCGCTCCGCCGAGCTCAGCTTCTTAGAAAAGAAGGCACAGGGGCGGAGCTTAGGTGGCGTACCCGAGCGCTGAGAAAGCACAGCTCCTATCCCAGCCTCAGACGCGTCCACCTCCACTATGAATTGCAAAGATGGATCCAGATGAGCCAACACAGGAACCGAGGTAAACAGAGCCTTCAGTTTCCTAAAAGCCGTGTCCGCCCCAGCCGACCACTGCAAACGCACTGGACCCCCCTTCAGCAGTGAGGTAATGGGGGCTGCTACCTGACCAAAACCCAGGATAAACCTCCGGTAGTAATTGGCAAACCCTAACAATCGCTGCACCTCCTTCATCATGGTTGGAGTCGGCCAATTACGCACGGCTGCAATGCGGTCACTCTCAATCTCCACTCCTGACGTAGATAGGCGATACCCCAAGAAGGAGATGGACTGTTGAAAGAACAGGCATTTCTCAGCCTTGACATACAGGTCATGCTCCAACAGGCAACCAAGCACTCTGCGCACCAGGGACACATGCTCGGGACGTGTAACGGAATATATCAGAATGTCATCGATATATACCACCACACCCTGACTGAAAATGTCGTCTACAAAAGATTGGAAGATTGGAAGATTGATGGAGCATTCTTCAACCCGTACGGCATGACGAGGTACTCATAATGCCCTGAGGTGGTACTAAATGCTGTCTTCCACTCGTCTCCCTTTCGGATACGCACCAGGTTGTACGCACCCCTGAGATCCAATTTAGTGAAGAAGCGAGCCCCGTGCATTAACTCAATCGCCGGGGCGATCAGAGGTAGCGGGTAACTGTACCCCACCGTGATTTTATTAAGACATCAATAATCAATGCACGGGCGCAGACCTCCATCCTTCTTCTTCACAAAAATGAAACTCGAGGAGACGGGTGAAATGGAGGACCTAATGTACCCCTGACGCAGGGATTTGGAGATATATGTCTCCATAGCAACCGTCTCCGCTTGCGACAGGCGATACATGTGACTCTTGGGAAGTGCAGCGTCTACCATGAGATTTATCGCACAATCCCCCTGTCGATGGGGTGGTAATTGAGTCAAATCGGTATATTCCGGGGGAATGCGCACGGTGGAGACCTGGTCTGGACTTTCCACCGTAGTAGCACCAACAGAAACCCCTACACACCTACCTGAGCACACCCCGTGAGAGCCCTCTGTGGCCAAGAAAAAGTGGGGTTATGACTAATTAACCAAGGTAGGCCCAGTACCATGGGATACGCAGGAGTGTCAATAAGGAAAATACTCATTTTTTCCTTGTGACCCCCCTTCGTCACCATACTCAAAGGAGCTGTGGCCTCCCTGATCAACCTTGACCCTAATGGTCGACTAGCTAATGTGTGAACGGGGAAAGGCACATCCACGGGTACAATGGGGATCCCTACACTATGAGCAAAAGCTTCATCAATGAAATTCCCAGCCGCGCCTGAATCTACTAGCGCCTTATGCTGGGAATGCGGGGAAAAAATCTGGAAAAGTAACAGACACAAGTCGAAGGCCGCCCGAAAACGGCGGGTGAACTCCTCATAATGGTCCAACGCCGCATCTCCCTCTCCACACAGAGTGCTGGCCCACTCCAGGGCTCTCCCTGTGAGGCACGAGACGAGGGCGAAACTCTTCTCACGGTCAGTTGGAACTGGGTGGACCTTGGCCAGATAAAGGCCCAATTGGAGTAGGAAACCCTGGCACTTCGGAGCACTTCCGTCTTACCCCTGAGGCATGGCTAGATGGATGCCACCGGGTTTGGGTTGAAAAGGGGCGCTCCGGATAGACCCCGGTTGGGCTGGTGGAGGCGCTGGAAGAACTCCCTGTCTCTCCCAGTGGTCCATATTCTGGACAACATGATCCATAGTGGCGAAGAGATGGTGTAGTTTCTCCGCATTCTCCTGGATGCGCTCCTCCACTTCCCTCCCGAAATATCTTCTCCTGCTGACTTCAATATTTTGGTCAATGATTCTGTCATAATCGTGTGTGTAGGTGGCAGGGAAGTCAGGTGCAGGAGAAACCAACTTGGTTAAACTGGAGTAGTTTTATTAACAAAAAAACGAACTCCAAAACCAACGTACAAAAATAACATGGGTAAAAATAACCCGTCGCACACCAATACAAAATACACGAGTACATAACATGCAAACAATCACTGACAAGGACATGAGGGGAAAAAAGAGGGTTAAATACACAACCTGTAATGAATGTAATTGGAACCAGGTGTGTATGAAGACATGACAAAACCAATGGAAAATGGAAAACTGATCAATGATGGCTAGAAGACCGGCGACGTTGACCGCCGAACACCACCCGAACAAGGAGGGGCATCGACTTCGGTAGAAGTCGTGACAGAAGTTTACATTCACTAAGTTGACTGTGTCTTTAAACAGCTTGGAAAATTCCAAAAAATTATGTCATCGCTTTAGAAGTTCTGATTGAAGTTCTGATTGCTAATTGACATAATTTGAGTCAATTGGAGGTGTACCTGTGGATGTATTTCAAGGCCTACCTTCAAACTCAGTGCCTCTTTGCTTGTCATCATGGGAAAATCAAAAGAAATCAGCTAAGACCTCAGAAAAAAAAAATTGTAGACATCCACAAGTCTGGTTCATCCTTGGGAGCAATTTCCAAACTCCTGAAGGTACCATGTTAATCAGTACAAACAATAGTACGTAAGTATAAACACCATGGGACCATGCAGCCGTCATACTGCTCAGGAAGGAGACACGTTCTGCCTCCTAGAGATTAATCTACTGTGGTGCGAAAAGTGCAAATCAATCCCAGAACATCAGCAAAGGACCTTGTGAAGATGCTGGAAGAAACAAGTACAAAAGTATCTATATTCACAGTAAAACGAGTCTTATATCGACATAACCTGAAAGGCCGCTCAGCAAGGAAGAAGCCACTGCTCCAAAATCGCCATAAAAAAGTCAGACTACATTTTGCAACTGCACATGAGGACAAAGATGATACTTTTTGGAGAAATGTCCTCTGGTCTGATGAAACAAAAATAGAACTGTTTGGCCATAATGACTATCGTTATGTTTGGAGGAAAAAGGGGTAGGCTTGCAAGACGAAGAACACCATCCTAACCGTGAAGCACGGGGTGGCAGCATCATGTTGTGGGGTTGCTTTGCTGCAGGAGGGACTGGTGCACTTCACAAAATAGATGGTATCATGAAGATAGAAAATTATGTGGATATATTGAAGCAACATCTCAAGACATCAGTCAGGAAGTTAAAGCTTGGTCGCAAATGGGTCTTCCAAATGGACAAGGACCCCAAGCATTCTTCCAAAGCTGTGGCAAAATGGCTTAAGGACAACAAAGTCAAGGTATTGGAGTAGCCATCACAAACCGTTTAAAAAATAATAATTGTTTCACCTTTATTTAACGAGGTAGGCCAGTTGAGAACAAGTTCTCATTTACAACTGTGACCTGGCCAAGACAAAGCAAAGCAGTGCGACACAAACAACAACACAGAGTTACACATGGAATAAACAAGCGTACAGTCAATAGCACAATAGAAATACAAAGAAAGTCTATATACAGTGTGTGCAAATGGCGTGAGGAGGCCCTAGTAAGGCCATAGTAGCGAAGTAATTACAATTTCAGCAAATGAACACTGGAGTGATAGATGTGCAGATGATGATGTGCAAGTAGAAATACTGGTGTGCAAAAGAGCAAAGATTGTCAATAAAAAAAAATATGGGGATGATGTAGGTAGATTGGATGGGCTATTTACAGATGGGCTATGTACAGCTGCAGCGATCGGTTAGCTGCTCAGAGAGCTGATGTTTAAAGTTAGTGAGGGAGATACAAGTCTCCAACTTCAGCGATTTTTGCGATTCGTTTCAGTCATTGGCAACAGAGAACTGGAAGGAAAGGCGGCCAAAGTAGGTGCTGGCTTTGGGGATGACCAGTGAGATATACCTGCTGGAGCACGAGCTACTATTGTTGTTATTGTGACCAGTGAGCTGAGATAAGGCAGAGCTTTACCTAGCATAGACTTATAGATGACCTGGAGCCAGTGGGTCTGGTGACGAATATGTAGAGATGGCCAGCCGACGAGAGCATACAGGTCACAGTGGTGGTTGGTATATGGGGCTTTGTTGACAAAACGCATGGCACTGTGATAGACTGCATCCAGTTTGCTGAGTAGAGTGTTGGAGGCTATTTTGTAAATGACATCGCCAAAGTCGGGGATCAGTAAGATTGGAGATGTTTAATATGAATCTGGAAGGAAAGTTTACAGTCTAGCCAGACACCTATGTATTTGTAGTTGTCCACATATTCTAAGTCAGACCTGTCCAGAGTAGTGATGCTAGTTGCTAGTTGGGTGGGCAGGTGTGGGCAGCGATCGGTTGAAAAGCCTGCATTTAGTTTTACTAGCGTTTAAGAGCAGTTTGAGGCCACGGAAGGAGTGTTGTATGGCATTGAAGCTAGTTTGGAGGTTTGTTAACAGAGTGTCCAAAGAAGGGCCAGATGTATACAGAATGGTGTCGTCTCCATAGAGGTGGATCAGGGAATCACCTGCAGCATGAGCGCCATCGTTGATATCTACAGAGAAGAGAGTCGGCCCGAGAATTGAACCATGTTGTACCCACATAGATACTGCCAGAGGACCGGACAACAGGCCCTCCGATTTGACACACTGATCTCTATCTTAGAAGTAGTTGGTGAACCAGTCAAGGCAGTCATTTGAGAAACCAAGGCTGTTGAGTCTGCCTGTAAGAACACAGTGATTGACAGAGTCGAAAGCCTTGGCCAGGTCGATGAAGACGGCTGCACAGTACTGTCTTTTATCGATGTTGGTTGTGATACTGTTTAGTTCCTTGAGCGTGGCTGATGTGCACGCGTGACCAGCTCGGAAAACGGATTGCACAGCAGAGAGAAGGTACGGTGGGATTCGAAATGGTCAGTGATCTGTTAACTTGGCTTTCGAAAACTTTAGAAGGACAGGGCAGGATGGATATAGGTCTGTAACAGTATGGGTCTAGAGTGTCACACCCCTTGGAAGAAAGAGATGACCACGGGAGCTTTCCAATCTTTATGGATCTCAGACGATACGAAGTAGAGGTTGAACAGACTGGTAATAGGGGTTGCAACAATGGCGGCAGGTTTTTTTTAGAAAGAGAGAGTCCAGATTGTCTAGCCCAGCTGAGTTGTACAGTTCCAGGTTTTGCAGCTCTTTCAGAACATCTGCTATCTGTATTTGGGTGAAGGAGAAGCTGGGGAGGCTTGTGCAAGTAGCTGCGGGGGGTGCGGAGCTGTTGGCCGGGGTTGGGGTACCCAGGAGGAATGCATGGCCTGCCGTAAAGAAATGCTTATTGAAATTCTTGATTATCATGGATTTATCGGTGGTGTCAGTGTTTCCTAGCCTTAGTGCAGTGGGCAGCTGGGAGGAGGTGCTCTTATTCTCCATTGACTTTACAGTGTCCCAAAACTTTTTGGAGTTAGAGCTACAGGATGCACATTTCTGTTTGAAAAAGCTAGCCTTTGCTTTCCTAACTGACTGTGTGTATTGGTTCCTGACTTCCCTGAAAAGTTGCTTATCGCGGGGACTATTGGATGCTAGTGCAGTCCGCCACAGGAAGTTTTTGTGCTGGTCGAGCGCAGTCAGGTCTGGAGTGAACCAAGGGCTATATCTGTTCTTAGTTCTACATTTTTTGAAAGGGGCATGCTTATTTAAGATGGTGAGGAAATTACTTTTAAAGAACGACCAGGCATCCTCTACTGACGGGATGAGGTCAATATCCTTCCAGGATACCATGTCCAGGTCAATTAGAAAGGCCTGCTAGCAGAAATGTTTAGGGAGCGTTTGACAGTGATGAGGGGTGCTCGTTTGACCGCGGACCCATAGTGGATGCAGGCAATGAGGCAGTGATCGCTGAGATCCTGATTGAAAACAGCAGAGGTGTATTTGGAGGGCAAGTTGGTCAGGATAATATCTATGAGGGTGCCTATGTTTAAGGATTTAGGGTTTTACCTGGTGGGTTCCCTGATAATTTGTGTGAGATTGAGGGCATCTCGCTTAGATTGTAGGACTGCCGGGGTATTAACCATATTCCAGTTTAGGTCACCTAACAGAACAAACTCTGAAGATAGTTTGGGGGCAATCAACTCACATATGGTGTCCAGGGCACAGCTCGGAGCTGAGGGGGGGGGGGGGGTCTATAACAGGCGGCAACAGTGAGAGACTTATTTCTG
Organism: Salmo salar; assembly: GCF_965601325.2. Lineage (NCBI taxonomy): Eukaryota > Metazoa > Chordata > Actinopteri > Salmoniformes > Salmonidae > Salmo > Salmo salar. The sequence goes on along the minus strand of NC_138304.1, from coordinate 40,155,708 downwards.
GAGAGATTAATTTTTAAAACCCTGACCTCAATCCTATAGAAAATTTGTGGGCAGAACTGAAAAAGCATGTGCGAGCAAGGAGGCCTACAAACCTGACTCAGTTACACCAGCTCTGTCAGGAGGAATGGGCCAAAATTCACCCAACTTATTGTGGGAAGCTTGTGGAAGGCTACCCGAAACGTTTGACCATAGTTAAACAATTTAAAGGCAATGCTACCAAATACTAATTGAGTGTATGTAAACTTCTGACCCACTGGGAATGTGATGAAAGAAATAAAAGCTGAAATAAATCCTTCTTTCTACTATTATTCTGACATTTCACATTCTTAAAATAAAGTAGTGATCCTAACTGACCTAAAACAGGAAATTTCTGTTTGGATTAAATGTCAGGAATTGTGAAAAACTCAGTTTAAATGTATTTGGCCAAGGTGTATGTAAACTTCCGACTTCAACTGTATCATCATTGACTGTGTCCTGCTTGGTTCCTGCACTGGGTCAAATTCATCACGTGCACTCCTTTTCAACAAACCCCTTTGTGACAGAGATGTTTATGAAGTATTTTCATATTGCACATGGCACACCTTTCAAGAAATAGTGTTATGGAAGGAGTCCTTCATTTAGGAATTCAGTCTCTAAAAAGCACCGTTATGTGAGTTTTTAGTTGTTTTTACGCGTCAGTCTTTTTCTTTGACCTCTGATATAGAAATGGTCAGTTGATGGGTCAAAGTGGCCTGTTAACGTGGAGGTTTAGCACTGTATTGTACAGTAAGTGTCCTATTGTTATGACTGCCTCAGAAAGCAGGATGACTGTAATGTATTGTAATCTCCTACTGCCTGTGAATTGTCCTAGTTCAGACCAAAAGGGCTTTGGCTTTATTTACTTAAAAAAAGAAACAGTCCCACACACACAAAAACAGTATAGTGCACTCTGATCTCTTTTTGAGTGTGGGCCTTATACGCTTTGCAATCTATTTCCCATCAGGTATTGCCATATATATAAAATGTATTCGGCTAAGGTGTACGTTAACTTCCGACTTCAACTATACACACACAAACACATGCATGAATACACACACACACACACACACACACACACACACACACACACACACACACACACACACACACACACACACACACACACACACACACACACACACACACACACACACACACACACACACACACACACACATATTCCTAGAGCCATGTGTGTGTGTGTCCATGTGTGTGTGTGTCCATGTTTGTGTGTGTCCATGTGTGCACATGCATGATGAAGTTCAGGCTACAATTATGTCATCCACTCGATTTGGCCCAGTAGAGAGTGTGTGTATGTGTGTTTGTGTGTGAGCTTGCGAATGTTCTTTTGTGTGTACTCATGTATGGTGGGATTCACAAGGCCCCTCTGAGCCAGAATCGCCTCTCCTGTTTGGGAGAGAAGAAGTGATGTTGTCATACTGGATAACTGTTGGATGGAGGGAGAGAGAGAGAAAAGGACAGAGGGAGGGAGGGAGGGAGGGAGGGAGGGAGGGAGGGAGGGAGGAGGGAGAGAAAGCAGGAGGGAGACAGAGAGAGAGCAATGGAGGGAGAGAGAAATAGAGAGACAAAGGGGAGGGCGATAGAGTGAGAGAATTCTTCAAAAATATTCTCTGTGTACAACATAACACACCAAATAATGCATGCAGAGCAGAATTACGCCGATACCCACTAATTATAAAAATTCTGAAAAGAGATGTTAAATTCCACAACCACCTAAACAAAGCCATCACCTACATAGAAATGAACCTGGAGAAGAGCCCCGTAAGCAAGCTGGTCCTGGGTCTCTGTTCACAAACACAAACAGACTTCACAGAGCCCCAGGCTAGCAACACAATTAAACCCAACCAAATCATGAGAAAACAAAAAGATAATTTACAAAATAACTGGGCAAACTAGAATGCTATTTGGCCCTAAACAGAGAGTACACAGTGGCAGAATACTTGACCACTGAGACTGACCCAAACTTAAGGAAAGCTTTGACTATGTACAGACTCAGTGAGCATAGCCTTGCTATTGAGAAAGGCCGCCGTAGGCAGACCTGGCTCTCAAAAGAAGACAGGCTTTGTGCACACTGCCCACAAAATGAAGTGGAAACTAAGCTGCACTTCCTAATCTCCTGCCAAATGTATGACCAAAACAAACCCAATTTTGATAAACTCTCATATCTATTGGGTGAAATACCACAGTGTGCCATCACATCAGCAATATTTGTGACCTGTTGCCACAAGAAAAGGTCAACCAGTGAAGAACAAACACCATTTTAAATACAACCCATATTTATGTTTATTTATTTTCCCTTTTGTATTTTGTAGCTATTTGCTGATAATATGACATTTGAAATGTCTTTATTCTTTTGGAACTTTTGTGAGTGTAAGGTTTACTGTTAAATGTAATTGTTTTTTTCAAAAAAATGTATTATCTACTTCACTTGCTTTGGCAATGTTAACATATGTGTCCCATGCCAATAAAGCCCTTAAATTGAATTAAATTGAATTGAGAGAGAGAGAGAGAGAGAGAGAGAGAGAGGAGAGAGGGGGGGGGGGGGGGGGGTATAGGTATAACAGTGTCTAGACCAGAGCAATATACTACATATGTGGATTGAGGAGTTAGCGAGGTAACTTTGGTCAACTCCCTCCAAGATTCCCTCTCGCAAAGATTTCATCATCATCCCCTTCATTTGAGGAAGACGACAGATTTTTTTTTGTGTGTAACAAAATTGTATGTTAGAACACCTATCACATTTAGTAAGGACAGAATGCATTTGAAACGTCACACACAGTAAAACTTGTGTATAAGTTAATACAATACATTCTTGTGATAGGAGGGAAAAAGCTGTTTGTGCATTGATAAGCACACCAAAGACGACATTAACGATAACTAATAAAATAAAGACAGCACTTCAACAAGCCATTTCACATCATAGCCTGCTGAATTAGCAAGATAACTTGTCTTTCATTTAGATTTTGGCACAGATGAAAATGTGGCACTGACTCGCCCGTGGATTGGTGTTTCAGCATTGTCTCGATGAAGAGTTTGGTGTACAACTAGCCACGTGCGACATGCACGCACAGTTACAAGCCTGCTAGAGTTAGCGGCAGGCGGACGAGCAACATCCACTGTCGTAGTACGGATGAAGCTTGAGCTGGAATGTGAAGATAACTGAGCAGAT
>NC_138304.1:40127500-40147500 GCF_965601325.2 Salmo salar | reverse complement strand
CACACACACACACACACACACACACACACATTACACAAACACATTACACACACACACGACATACACACATTACACTGTAGACCTACAGACAGCACAGCCCTTAGATACCAACTAGCCTCAAACTAAGACACACACATGCACACACACATGAACATCACACAACTCACACACACTTTGTATCGTCTTCTGTGTGTAAAGTAGACTCCCCAAAAGAGTAGCTGTTGCTAACGTAACAGGTGTGAAATGGTTAGCAGGGATGGAAGCAATACTGTGACACTAACTAAAACAAATGGAAATCACATGCAAAAACAGATATGTGAATTAAATGTATTTGCAGTAAACCCTGTACCCATAACTCTCCCTGAGTTGTTTGTTGCCTGCATCATGGGCTTCATGTATTAGCTGTGTGTTTAACTGTGAGCAGCCTACTGCAAACCCAGTTGTTGTGAGGCTGATCTACAGCCTTTTGGGACCTTAATATTTCAAATTGAACTGAGTTAAATAATAGATGTGGTCTGATTCTTCCAGCGATGGGTCTGCTGCTGCTGCAGGACTTCAGAGAACCTTTCTCCTAGCAAGATAACATGCTCTCGCCAAAATAAATACAGTAGATAGACACAGTAAACATGCCTGTGTTTAAGTGTGTGTTTATGCAGGACCAGATATACTGACTTTTGAGAGGGGGTGAAATCAGTTAACTTACTCCATTTCAACACATTTTGTCGTGGTACAGAGAGAAAAAAAATCTGTTTTATAATGCTATTCTACACATTTTGTCATGAGGCTAAGAGAACAATGTTGCTGTTTTAAAGCTAATTTCCTGCAATTCTACACTTTTTGGAATGGAGCAGAGATTTTTTTCTTCTGTTTCATTGCTCACCTCATGATTTTGTTCACAATTTCCCATGAGGCTGAATGGAAATGTAGCATTTTTAAGGCAAATGTCCTGCTATTCTACACATTTTGCCATGAGGCTGAGAGAACATTTTGCCATTTTAAAGCTAATTTCCTGCAATTCTACACAATTTCCTGGGTTGGGGACCCCTGGAGGTAGAGGACCTCGGTACACGTGCCTTGCGTGCCCGTTCGGTAATCGGGCCCTGTGTACGTGTGTGTGTGTACAACTACAACGTATTCATGTGTTCTTGGAAAGTGACAGAGACAGAGACTAAGACAGAGACAGAGAGAGAGAGCGAGAAATAGAGAGCGAGAGAGAGCGAGAGAGAAATAGAGGGAGACTAAGAGAGAGAGAGAGACCGATAGAGAGAGAGAGCAAGAGCGAGAAATAGAGAGCGAGAGAGAGCGAGAGAGAAATAGAGGGAGACTAAGAGAGAGAGAGACCGATAGAGAGAGAGAGAGCGAGAGAGAGAAATAGAGAGAGAGAGAGAGAGCGAGAGAGAAATAGAGGGAGACTAAGAGAGAGATAGAGAGAAACCGATAGAGAGGGAGACTAAGAGAGAGAGAGACCGATAGAGAGAGAGAGAGAGAGAGGGAGAGAGAGAGACAGAGAGCGAGAGAGAATGAGAGAGAGAGAGAAAGAGAGAAAGACAAAGTGAAAGAGAGAGAGAGAGAGAGAGAGAGAGAGAGAGGGGGGGGGGTACTAGTGACAGAGAAGGTCATGGCCATCAACATGACGGAGGAGTGGCTCTGTCACATCAAACACACATACACACACCGGACACACCGAACACACACAGGACACACACACACACCGAACACACACCCACTAGGGCTGGGACAGATATTGCAACTGCAATTGGTAATTCCATCAGACTTGGTTATAACAGCTGTCAGGGTACAGAACATCACTTCTAACATGAGGTCATATGAATTAATACATACTGTGCTAACTGAATACAAAACCAAATGAAACTAATATTTTACAACATTGTTATACAGTACATATGATAAGATAGGATTATTACACCTACATATGAACAAACATGCACTATATATACAAAAGTATGTGGACACCCCTTCAAATTAGTGGATTCGGCTATTTCAGCCACACCTGTTGCTGACAGGTGTATAAAAATCGAGCACACATGCAATCTTCATAGACAAACATTGGCAGTAGAACGGCCTTACTGAAGAGCTCAGTGACTTTCAACGTGGCACCGTCATAGGATGCCACCTTTCCAACAAGTCAGTTCGTAAAATGTCTGCCCTGCTATAGCTGCCCCGGTTAACTCTAAGTGCTGTTATTGTGATGTGAATACATCTAGGAGCAACAACGGCTCAGTCGCGAAGTGGTAGGCCACACAAGCTCACAGAACGAGACCGCAGAATGCTGAAGCGCGTAAACATTGTCTGTCCTCTGTTGCAACACATTGCAAAACTTTGCTGTCTCAACACGACATGTTTCAACTAATTGTGATTTACAATGTTGGGATCGCGACTTGGGAGAAATATGTGCGAGATCGAATCTTGTATCTCCTGTCCAGCTTATTTATCATCTTCTTGAAGCTGACTTTGCTGACAGTGTATATAGGAACCATGTCTTTGGCTATGTGATAGGTGATAGCCTCTGTGATTTCTGTGTCTGCAGGATATTTTTTCGTAGGGCGTTACACTTGAAAACCCATGGGCAATCAATGCCTGTTTAACGTAGATGGCTGGTTGTGGCCGAGGGGCTTTTCTGCTGTCGGTTATTCTTCAAATGGTTGAATACATTTGTTGTGTTGCCTCTTGTTGTCGCCACAACTCTGAGACACTTTTTGCACAACACTTTTGACATCGGTTTGGTTGTAGCCGAACAACTGCCACACCACTGAAAATGCGCCCTTCCTTGACACCAAATGGACGTTCTCATTGGCACTAGCAGCCCTCACGTTTCAGACACACTGAGGTAAAGCCCCAGAGTTCCTCCTACTGTACTGTCTAAAGTAAAGCCCTTTCTCTCCTCACCAGCATCTAACTGCACGCTCTAAGCGGGGACGCTGGTGATTGGCCAGAATGTTCACGCTATGCAGAGAGTTAGCGAGCCCGCTTGTGATTGGTCAGCATCCTCTGTGCATATAGAGAGTGCGCATCTCATTGGAGGAGGTACTGTGGTCTAGTTTTTGTTCTATTAACGGAGTGTCAGAGAAAGGAAAAAATCGCAGCCTCTTGCGATATGGATATTGCATGTCAATATCACAATTTAGATCTGAATTCAATTACAGTTGTTTACAATCACTTTGGCACTAATTTCGGAACCTTGATGTCATTTTTCAAAACTCTAGACACAAAACTCACAACCAATGATCAAAATGCACATTTTTCAAAACTCAACACTTTTTCCAATTGCTTAGATACAATACACATAAAGATAAGATCATGTGTTCATTGAACTAAAATCACCTGTTCAAAATGACACAACTTAACATCAAAGTATTACCATTTCAAAATGCAATTCACACATTACATCTGAGATGACTGTCTATTCATTTCATTACAATGATCTAACTATCAATTGATACAACTGCTCAAAATGATGAGTAACTGTTGCATTACTCTTAATGCATAATTTTATGGAAACTGACAAACAATAGTCGATGTTAATTTTATTTAACTAGGCAAATCAGTTAAGAACAAATTCTTATTTACAATGACGGCCTAGAAACAGTGGGTTAAACTGCCTTCTTCAGGGGAAAAATGACAGATTTTTATCTTGTCAGCTCAGGGATTCGATCTTGCAACCTTGCGGTTGCTCTAACCACTAGCATGCTCTAACCACTAGGCTACCTGCCGCCAAAAATATCATGAAAGTTTCCGGATAACGAGATCCATTGACACCAATTACCGTGGAACTTGAATCAATTGGACTACATTATCTATGGATGTAATATTTCATCATCATTCTTTATCAGATACTGTTGCTGTGGTCCCATGTACCACTTTTCCAGACCATGTTTTCAGATTTGACATAACTGTACACTTTATTAGGTACACCTATTTAGTACTGGGTAGGACCCCCTTTTGCCTCCACAACAGCCTGAATTATTCATGGTGTTGTACATTAAGAGATGACCTTCTGCACACCATTTGTGGCCTTTCTGTTAGCTTGAATGAGTCTGGACATTCTCCTCTGACCTCTCTCATTAACAAGGTGTTTTGCCCACTGTAACGGTCGTCGTACATAGTGGACCAAGGCGCAGCGGGTTGAGTGCTCATAGTGACTTTATTGAACACTGAACAAACAAAACAAGACCACAATCAAATGAACAGGATTGCAGGCTACACACACACACACACACACACACACACACACACACACACACACACACACACACACACACACACACACACACACACACACACACACACACACACACACACACACACACACACACACACACACACACAGCTATGCAACAACAACTTCAGCAACAACGATGTACAGCTGTTCCTGATTGAGAGCCATAGCAGGCCAACAAACAAATACACAACATAGACAGAGCATAGAAATACGAAATATAGAATATAACCCAAAAAAACCGTAATACTCTAACCAAACACCCCTCTACATAAACACATATGCTAACAAACCCCGAACCACATAAAACAAATACCCCCCTGCCACGTCCTGACCAAACTACAATAACAAATAACCCCTTTACTGGTCAGAACGTGACACCCACAGAACTGTCGCTCACTGAATGTGTTTTGTTTATCGCACCATTCTCTGTAAACTCTAGAGACTGTAGTGCGTAAACATTTCTGAGATGCTGGAATCACCATGTGTGGCACCAACAATCATACCACGGTCAAAGTTGCTTAGATTACGCATCTTGCCGTTCTAATGTTTGGTCGATCAACAACTAAAGTTCTCTACTCTACAGTATATACTTTATATATTGAGTTGCAGGCAGTCACATGATTAGCTGTTCGAAGGAGCAAGCTATTTGCGTTAACACGCAGGTGTACCTAATAATGTGGCCGGTGAGTGTATGTATGCAGGTCCTTGTAATTGCTTTTCCAATACTGCCAACTCGTTACTGATGATTGATTTCACATTGTGGTACGAGTATATAGTGAAATGAGTGGTATCCACCTACAACAACATAGCGATGACATGGAGCCGGCAGGTGATCCAGGTCACAATAGAGGTCAAGCAGTGGGGGGAAAAAGACAAGGAAGACGTGGTGGTCAAAGGAATAGCAGGGGACAAGCACCCCTTCTGAAAGGTGGTCGTGGGCCTCGTTTGAGAGGTGTGGGGGAACGTGGTAGAGGACAAGGCCATGGACCAAGACAGCGGCAGCAACAAGAAAAAGTGTCCAATGAAATCCGAGCAGTAGTTGTAGACCATGTGATAAATCATGGCATGACAATGACTGAGGCAGCTACAATGATTCAACCAAACCTCAGAAGATCAACCGTGGCCTCAATCATCAGAACTTTCTGCAATGAGAACCGGTAAATCTTCAGCATGCACTAAACATTAGGCTACTCTCAATTGTCAAATGACTGTATACTGCATGCCAATGTGTACCACAGAGTAGGTGATGTGACTAAATGTGTTCTTACTGTAATTTTCACTGCAGAATTGAGACTAGGCCAAATAGGGGCGGCAGAGGCAAAATTCTGACTGACCAACAAGAGCGGGCTGTGGTCAATTTGGTTCAGGCCAGAAATGATATTCGCTTTACAGAAATTCTACAACACATCTTGGACAATGACGACATGTTCAACAATGTGGAAGCCATAAGTTTGCCGACTGTTGCACGCATGCTGAAAAGGCACCAGGTGTCTCTAAAACAGCTATACCGTGTGCCTTTAGAAAGAAATGCAGACAGAGTGAAGCAACTGAGGACTGAGTATGTTCAGGTATGTTCAGTTTCAAAATGTCATCATTGTAATCAGTAAATCTCTTTCCAAAATGTATTTTTAGAGGGTGATGGAGCTGGATGCTGATAAAAAACATTCACAAATTCCTCTTTCTGAACGCGGCAGGCTTCAACCTGGCCAAGACAAGGAGGAGAGGTCGGAATTTCATTGGCCAGCGGGCAACCGTCCAAGTACCTGGACAACGTGGGCAAACGTCACTATATCGGAAGATGGTGTGGGACGCAGACCTTGTATTGGATCATATAATGCAGCTCTCCTTGTAACCTTCCTTGATGAGCTAAATCAGGTCTGATGACGTGACCTATGTCATTGTGTGGGATAATGTCAGGTTCCACCATGCTCAAATGGTGCAAGCATGGTATCAGGCCCATCCACAATTTACCACCCTGTACTTACCCCATACTCTCCTTTCCTTAACCCGATTGAGGAATTTTTCTCCACATGGAGGTATGAGGTATATGATAGGCACCCTCACGAACAAGCCACCCTTCTCCAGGCCATGGATGACGCATGCAATGACATCACGGCAGACCAGAGTCAGCCTGGATTCACCATGCAATGACATCACGGCAGACCAGTGTCAGCCTGGATTCACCATGCAATGACAACACAGCAGACCAGTGTCAGCCTGGATTCACCATGCAATGACAACACAGCAGACCAGTGTCAGCCTGGATTCACCATGCAATGACAACACAGCAGACCAGTGTCAGCCTGGATTCACCATGCAATGACAACACAGCAGACCAGTGTCAGCCTGGATTCACCATGCAATGACATCACGGCAGACCAGTGTCAGCCTGGATTCACCATGCAATAACAACACAGCAGACCAGTGTCAGGCCTGGATTCACCATGCAATGACAACACAGCAGACCAGTGTCAGCCTGGATTCACCATGCAATAACAACACAGCAGACCAGTGTCAGCCTGGATTCACCATGCAATAACAACACAGCAGACCAGTGTCAGGCCTGGATTCACCATGCAATAACAACACAGCAGACCAGTGTCAGCCTGGATTCACCATGCAATGACAACACAGCAGACCAGTGTCAGCCTGGATTCACCATGCAATAACAACACAGCAGACCAGTGTCAGGCCTGGATTCACCATGCAATGACAACACAGCAGACCAGTGTCAGCCTGGATTCACCATGCAATAACAACACAGCAGACCAGTGTCAGCCTGGATTCACCATGCAATGACAACACAGCAGACCAGTGTCAGGCCTGGATTCACCATGCAATGACAACACAGCAGACCAGTGTCAGGCCTGGATTCACCATGCAATGACAACACAGCAGACCAGTGTCAGCCTGGATTCACCATGCAATGACAACACAGCAGACCAGTGTCAGCCTGGATTCACCATGCAATGACAACACAGCAGACCAGTGTCAGCCTGGATTCACCATGCAATAACAACACAGCAGACCAGTGTCAGGCCTGGATTCACCATGCAATGACATCACAGCAGACCAGTGTCAGCCTGGATTCACCATGCAATGACAACACGGCAGACCAGTGTCAGGCCTGGATTCACCATGCAATGACAACACAGCAGACCAGTGTCAGCCTGGATTCACCATGCAATGACATCATGGCAGACCAGTGTCAGCCTGGATTCACCATGCCCGAAGATTATTCCCCAGATGTTTGGCTAATGAAAACATCCATTGTGATGTGGATGAGAACCTATGGCCAAATCCACAAGACAGAGTTGATGGAAATATAGAAGTACAGTAATCAATCCTTTGTTTTGCTTTTCAAATCAAATCAAATTGTATTGTTCGCACACAAGTAATCTAACAATTCCCCAACAACTACCTAATACACACAAATCTAACAAGTAATCTAACAATTCCCCACCAACTACCTAATACACAAATCTAAAGGGGTGAATGAGAATATGTACATATAACTATATGGATGAGCGATGGCCGAGCGGCATAGATTATATACATGTGATATGAGTAATGTATGATATGTAACATTATTAAAGTCACATTTTTAAAGTGGCATTGTTTAAAGTGACTAGTGATCCATTTATTAGTGTCCAGTGATTGGGTCTCAATGTAGGCAGCAGCCTCACTGAGTGAGTGATGGCTGTTTAACAGTCTGATGGCCTTGAGATAGAAGCTGTTTTTCAGTCTCTCGGTCCCAGCTTTGATGCACCTGTACTGACCTCGCCTTCTGGATGATAGCGGGGTGAACAGGCAGTGGCTCGGATGGTTGTTGTCCTTGATGTTATTTTTGGCCTTCCTATGACATCGGGTGCTGTACGTGTCATGGAGGGCAGGTAGTTTGCCCCCGGTAATGCGTTGTGTAGACAGCACCATCCCCTGGAGAGCCTTGCGGTTGAGGACGGTGCAGTTGCCGTACCAGGCTGTGATACAGCCCGACAGGATGCTCTCAATTGTGCATCTGTAAAAATGTGTCAGGGTTTTGGGTGACAGGCCAAATTTCTTCAGCCTCCTGAGGTTGAAGAGGTGCTGTTGCACCTTCTTCACCAAACTGTTTGAGTGGGTGGACCATTTCAGTTTGTCTGTGATGTGTACGCCGAGGAACTTAAAACTTTCCACCTTATCCACTGCTGTCCCTTCGATGTGGATAGGGGGGGTGCTCCCTCTGCTGTTTCCTGAAGTCCACAATCATCTCCATTGTTTTGTTGACGTTGATTGAGGTTGTTTTCCTGACACCACACTCTGAGTGCCTTCACCTCCTCCCTGTAGGCTGTCTCATCGTTGTTGGTGATCAAGCCCACTACTGTTGTGTCGTCTGCAAACTTGCTGATTGAGTTGGAAGCGTGCATGGCCACGCAGTCGTGGGTGAACAGAGAGTACAGGAGAGGGCTGAGCACACACCCTTGTGGGGCCCCAGTGTTGAGGGTCAGCGAAGTGGAGATGTTGTTTCCTACCTTCACCACCTGGGGGCGGCCCGTCAGAAAGTCCAGGACCCAGTTGCAAAGGGCGGGGTTGAGACCCAGGGCCTCCAGCTTGATGATGAGCTTGGAGGGTACTATGGTGTTGAATGCTGAGCTGTGAATGAACAGCATTCTTACATAGGTATTCTTTTTGTCCAGATGGGATAGGGCAGTGTGATGGCGATTGCGTCATCTGTGGACCTAGTGGGGCGGTATGCAAACTGAAGTGTGTCTAGGGTGGCCAGTAAGGTGGCGGTGATATGATCCTTGACTAGCCTCTTAAAGCACTTCATGATGACAGAAGTGAGTGCTACCGGGCGGTAGTCATTTTAGTTCAAATCAAATCCAAGTTTATTTGTCACGTGCGCCAAATACAACAGGTGTAGACCTTACAGTGAAATGCTTACTTACAGGATCTAACCAATAGTGCAAAAAAGGTGCTAGGTGAACAATAGGCAGGTAAAGAAATAAAACAACAGTAAAAAGACAGGCAATATACAGTAGCGAGGCTATAAAATTAGCGAGGCTACATACAGACACCGGTTAGTCAGGCTGATTGAGGTAGTATGTACATGTAGATATGGTTAAAGTGACTATGCATATATGATGAACAGAGAGTAGCAGTAGCATAAAAGAGGGGTTGGCGGGTGGTGGGTGGCGGGACACAATGCAGATAGCCCGGTTAGCCAATGTGCGGGAGCACTGTTTGGTCGGACCAATTGAGGTAGTACGTACATGAATGTATAGTTAAGTGACTATGCATATATGATAAACAGAGAGTAGCAGCAGCGTAAAAAGAGGGGTTGGGGGGGCACACAATGCAAACAGTCCGGGTAGCCATTTGATTAGTTCAGTTACCTTTGCTTTCTTGGATACAGGAACAATGGTAGCCATCTTGAAGTATGTGGGGACAACTGACTGGGATAGGGAGAGATTGAATATGTCCGTAAACACACCAGTCAGCTGGTCTGCACATGCTCTGAGGACAGGGCCAGCAGCCTTGCAAGGGTTAACAAGTTTAAATGTTTTACTCATGTCAGCCACAGAGAAGGAGAGGGGGGGACGCAGTCTTTGGTAGCAATCTGCGACAGTGGCACTGTATTATGCTTAAAGCGGGCAAAGAAGGTGTTTAGTTTGTCTGGAAGCTTGACGTCGGTATCCGTGACGTGGCTGTTTTTGTAATCTGATTTCCTGCCACATACGTCTCGTGTCTGAGCCGTTAAATTGAGACTCCACCTTGTCCCTGTATCGGCATTTCGCTTGTTTGATTGCCTTGGAGAGCTAATAACTACCCTGTTTATATTCAGCCATATCTCCAGCCCTCTTACCATGGTTAAATGCAGTGGATAACGCTTTCAATTTTACGCGAATGATGCCTTCAATCCACGGTTTCTGGCTAGGGTAGGTTTTAATGGTCACAGTGGGTACGACGTCTCCAATGCACTTATTTGTAAATGCACTCACTGAGTCAGCGTATAGGTCAAAATTGTCCTCTGAGGCTGATCAGAACATTTTCCAATCCGAGTGATCAAAACAATCTTGGAGTGTGGCTTCTGATTGGTCAGACCAGCGTTGAATTGTTCACGTCACTGGTACAACCGGTTTGAGTTTCTGCCTATAAGCCAGGACAAGCAAGACGGCGTCGTGGTCGGATTTGCCGAAGGGAGGGCGAGGGAGGGCTTTGTATGCATTGCAGAAGTTAGAGTAGCAGTGGTCGAGAGTATTAGCCCTACGTGTCGTAAAATCAATATGCTGATAAAATTTAGGTAGCACTGTTAGCAAAATTGCTTTGTTAAAATCCATAGCTACAATAAATGCAGCCTCCGGATATATAGTTTCCAGTTTACATTGAGTCGAGTGAAGTTCCTTGAGGGTCGTCTTGGTGTTCACTTGAAGGGGGATGTACACAGCTGTGACTATAACTGACGAGAATACTCTTGGTAGGTAGAATGTCGAACATTTGATTGCAAGGAATTCTAGGTCGGGTGAGCAGAAGGACTTGAGTTCCTGTATGTTGTTATGATTACACCAAGAGTTTTTAATCATAAAGCATACACCCCCGCCCTTCCTCTTCCCAGAGAGGTGTTTATCTCTGTCGGTGCGATGCATGGAGATGCCGGGTGGCTGAACCGATTCCGACAACATATTCAGAGAGAGCCATGTTTCTGTGAAACAGAGAATGTTTCAATCTCTGATGTCTCTCTGGAAGGCAACCCTCGCTCGAATTGTATCTACCTTGTGGTCAAGAGACTGGACATTGTTGAGTAGTATACTTGGGAGCAGAAAGCGTTGTGCCCATTTTCGAAGCCTGACCAGAAGACCGCTCAGTCTGTCCCTTCTGCGTCGCAGTTTTTTTCTGTCAGCTGCTGGGATTCGATCCATTGTCCTGGATGGATGTCCGAAGAGAGGATCTGCTTCAGGAAAGTTGTATTCTTGGTTATAATGTTGGTAAGTTGACGTTGCTCTTATATCCAATAGTTCTTCCCGGCTGTATGTAATAAAAGTTAAGATTTCCTGGGGTAACAATGTAAGAAATAATACATAAAAAAACAAAATACTGCATAGTTTCCTAAAAATGCGAAGCGAGGCGTCATCTCTGTCGGCGCCATCTCAACAAGTGTTTACAGTAAGCCAGGTGAGGTACACTGCAGTTGACGTTTTACTGTAGTTTTTTTCTTTTTTGTAGCTAATTATTTTTGCTTTGATTCAAAGAAACCTATGTTGTGATTTTATTGTATTTCATCAATCAATTTCAGATTTTGTTCAATGATTCCACTGTGTCTGTAATATTCTCTCTACTAGTCCTTTTACAGTGATGTATGTATGTGTAGTACCATAATGAAACATGCATCACATATTTTGTACCACAATATTTAATGATTGTACGGACAACTACACAGTGAAAGTATCGGTATCTTGTGTGTGGGTGATCTAAATGAATGTTCCTATGGTATTTCATGATAAATTATTTATTTGAACCAATGATTCTGCAAGTACAAGGTTTCTTTAAAGATATGAATATACAATGTAATGTTTTCAACATTGGACAGCCTGTGTTATAAGTGATGACCGTTTTGAGTTTTGTGTCTAGAGTTTTGAAAAATGACCACAAGGTTCTGAAATTAGTGCCAAAGTGATTGTAAAAAAAAACTCTAATCGTGCAGCCCTAGCACTCACTCACTCACTCACTCACTCACTCACTCACTCACTCACTCACTCACTCACTCACTCACTCACTCACTCACTCACTCACTCACTCACTCACTCACTCACTCACTCACTCACTCACTCACTCACTCACTCACTCACTCACTCACTCTCTCTCTCTCTCTCACACACACACACACACACACACACACACACACACACGCTTTTTCAGATGCCAGAGTATTTTTTGCTGTGTCATCCAAAATCATCATAGCCCTCCTCATTAGGAACTAAACACAGAAGGGCTGTGTGTGTGTGTGTGTGTGTGTGTGTGTGTGTGTGTGTGTGTGTGTGGTGTGTGTGTGTGTGTGTGTGTGTGTGTGTGTGTGTGTGTGTGTGTGTGTGTGTGTGTGTGTGTGTGTGTGTGTGTGTGTGTGTGTGTGTGTGTGTCCACCAGCTTTTTGTGTCTTGTCCTTCCATGTCTCATTTCAGGAGAAATATCACACTTTCATAATGACTTCTGAACAGGCAATTAAGGTCCTGTAATACTGACAGCTGACAGCTGTGTGAGGGAGAGGGGGATGTAGTGGGGGGAGGAGAAGGAGGAGGAGGGGTGAGCTGGTAGGGAGAGGGGGATGTAGTGGGGGGAGGAGAAAGAGGAGGAGGGGTGAGCTGGTAGGAAGAGGGGGATGTAGTGGGGGGAGGAGAAGGAGGAGGAGGGGTGAGCTGGTAGGGAGAGGGGGATGTAGTGGGGGGAGAAAGAGGAGGAGGGGTGAGCTGGTAGGGAGAGGGGGATGTAGTGGGAGAGGAGAAGGAGGAGGAGGGGTGAGCTGGTAGGGAGAGGGGGATGTAGTGGGGGAGGAGAAGGAGGAGGAGGGGTGAGCTGGTAGGGAGAGGGGATGTAGTGGGGGAGGAGAAAGAGGAGGAGGGGTGAGCTGGTAGGGAGAGGGGGATGTAGTGGGGAAGGAGAAGGAGGAGGAGGGGTGAGCTGGTAGGGAGAGGGGGATGTAGTGGGGGAGGAGAAGGAGGAGGAGGGGTGAGCTGGTAGGGAGAGGGGGATGTAGTGGGGAAGGAGAAGGAGGAGGAGGGGTGAGCTGGTAGGGAGAGGGGGATGTAGTGGGGGAGGAGAAAGAGGAGGAGGGGTGAGCTGGTAGGGAGAGGGGGATGTAGTGGGGGGAGAAAGAGGAGGAGGGGTGAGCTGGTAGGGAGAGGGGGATGTAGTGGGGGAGGAGAAAGAGGAGGAGGGGTGAGCTGGTAGGGAGAGGGGGATGTAGTGGGGGGAGAAAGAGGAGGAGGGGTGAGCTGGTAGGGAGAGGAGAGGGGGATGTAGTGGGGGGAGAAAGAGGAGGAGGGGTGAGCTGGTAGGGAGAGGGGGATGTAGTGGAGGGAGGAAGAGGAGGAGGAGGAGGGGTGAGCTGGTAGGGAGAGGGGGATGTAGAGGGGGGAGGAGGAGGTGGTGTGGGAGAGGGGGGAGCTGGTAGGGAGAAGGGGATGTAGTGGGGGGAGAAAGAGGAGGAGGAGGAGGAGGAGGAGGAGGAGGAGGAGGGGTGAGCTGGTAGGGAGAGGGGGAGGTAGTGGGGGAGGAGAAAGAGGAGGAGGGGTGAGCTGGTAGGGAGAGGGGGATGTAGTGGGGGGAGAAAGAGGAGGAGGGGTGAGCTGGTAGGGAGAGGGGGATGTAGAGGGGGGAGGAGGAGGTGGTGTGGGAGAGGGGGGAGCTGGTAGGGAGAGGGGGATGTGGTGGGGGGAGGAGGAGGTGGTGGGGGAGAGGGGTGAGCTGGTAGGAAGAGGGGGATGTGGTGGGGGGAGGCGGAGGAGGTGGTGGGGGAGAGGGGTGAGCTGGTAGGGAGAGGGGGATGTAGAGGGGGGAGGAGGAGGTGGTGTGGGAGAGGGGGGAGCTGGTAGGGAGAGGGGGATGTGGTGGGGGGAGGAGGAGGTGGTGGGGGAGAGGGGTGAGCTGGTAGGGAGAGGGGGATGTGGTGGGGGAGAGGGGTGAGCTGGTAGGGAGAGGGAGATGTGGTGGGGGGAGGAGGAGGAGGTGGTGGGGGAGAGGGGTGAGCTGGTAGGGAGAGGGGGATGTGGTGGGGGGAGGAGGAGGAGGTGGTGGGGGAGAGGGGTGAGCTGGTAGGGAGAGGGGGATGTGGTGGCGGGGGGGGGGGGGGCAGTGGTGTGGTTACTACTTGCTGCTAAGAGACTCCCACTCCTCTTAAATGCATTGGCTTGGGATTGCTGTGAATGAAGTCCCCTGCACTCAAATGGAGTTGGGACAAACTGTACATATCATATCCAATGTTGTGCTCTTATCATGAGCTTACTGTGCTGTGAAAGTGTAGAGTAACAGAGACTGATTGTGAGGCAGAACCCATTAACACACACACACACACACACACACACACACACACACACACACACACACACACACACACACACACACCACACACACACACACACACACACACACACACACACACACACATTGTATCCCTGTGTCATCACCTGTGTCTTCTGAGAGCAATTCCGTCAGAGTAACGATCCCATGTGGAACACTAAGTAGTGCCTAATCTGTTTCCGTACACCGGATTAATGGACGCACAAATTGCAAGGGGAGCGTAAATCACAGTGACACCGCTCATGCTGGCTCTCCCATAGGCTGGTGGCCTGGCCCAGGTTGTGAATCCATCAATGTGAGGCAGAAATGTCACAACCCAGTCCACAATAGATTGTAAATAACGTTTCAACTGTCAACAATACACAAACACTGGGTAAGACACAGACTGAGAATTTCTGGCCGCACACTGTTAAAATGAACTTGTGTGTGTGTGTGTGTGTGTGTGTGTGTGTGTGTGTGTGTGTGTGTGTGTGTGTGTGTGTGTGTGTGTGTGTGTGTGTGTGTGTGTGTGTGTGTGTGTGTGTGTGTGTGTGTGTGTGTGTGTGTGTGTGTGTGTGTGTTAATCTTCACAACAAAACCTTATTTGCCATTTTGAATATGCTTTTTGAAATGATATCTCCCCTGGGTCTATCTTTTCATTGGTAAAACGTGGTTGTCAATCGCACACTAAACACTTGTTTCAATGGCAGTCTGTCTTTCTAACCTACACCCAACCAAATATATTATTTAGTTGAATTAATTTTGCATTACAACATCGTAGATGAATGAAAGAGGAAGAGAGGCATGCAGCTGCACAGTGCAACCAGCTAATTATCTCTGATGAAGCTGTCACTCCTCCGGTGAAAGGAGAGAAGGATGAGAGAGAAAGAGAGGGATGTGAGACAAAGAGAAACGGCAATTAGAGACAAGTGAAAACCTCCTTGGTGTGCGCGCACGCACACAAACACACGTGAGAGAGAGGAAAGCTAGGATTTGTGAGGAAGAGTGGGGTGAGAAAAAGAGAGAGAGAGAGAGAGACCAGGTCCACGTCTACAAGGCAGCAATCCCAACTTTTGCCAGGACCCTGAAGGACGTCACCCTCAACAGTAGCCCCAGCACCTCACACCTCAAGGACCTACACCCAGACCACAGCATCACCAACCACACCCCAGCTGTTACCACCCCAAACAAACCCTGGCCACACCCTATATAGGCCACCCCATATCAGACATATGCCCCTTCTGCCCACCCCATGCCCCCCGTCCCTGAGGCAAGGACCTCAACATGACAGCAGGACATATGCCCAGGCTGTGAGCAGAGCAACAGGCCCAACCTCCATCCTGTGACATAAGAGGTATGTATCAGATGCTCATCATGCTCTCCTCACACCTACTGTGATGGTACAGGCCTAAACCACACAAAAACAACACTAGACACGTAGGAACACAAAGCTTTTACTGTCTCATCCTGGAACGTACAAGGTCTGAGGTCATCTGCCTTTGGCCTAAAGAGCAGGAACCCAGACATCATCAAAGAAATTGGAAATACAGACATTGTCATCCTACATGAAAGATGGTATAAAGGTTACAGAGAACTGGTAGTCCCATCCTAGTCTGTGGCGACCTAAATGCCAGAACTGAACAAGAACCTGACACACTCAGCACACATGGGGTAAACACCTACCTGGAGGTGACAGCATTCCCTCCCCCATATGCCCCCTTAGACACAACTCCTACAGCTCTGTCGCATGCTGGGTATGTACATGGTCAATGGTAGGTTTCAAGGGGACTCCTAAGTTAGGAACACCTATAGCTCAACTCTTGGCAGTAGTACTGTAGAGTAGTATATCACTAACCACAACCCAGAGTCTTTTAGAGCGTTCACAGTCAATCAAATTGGCTTTTTACCAAATTACCGTACAACAAACCACATATTCACCCTGCACACCCAAATTGAAAAACAAACAAACCAAACAAAGGCAAAGTCTTCTCATGCTTTGTTGATTTAAAAAAACCTTTCGACTCAATTTGGCATGAGGGTCACTATACAAATTGATGGAAAGTGGTGTTGGAGGAAAAATCCATGTACACAAACATCAAGTGTTCTGTTAAAATCAGCAAAAAAGACACATTTCTTTCCACAGGGCCAGGGGGTGAGACAGGGATGCAGGTTAAGCCCCACCCTCTTCAACATATACTGCTCAAAAAAATAAAGGGAACACTTAAACAACACAATGTAACTCCAAGTCAATCACACTTCTGTGAAATCAAACTGTCCACTTAGGAAGCAACACTGATTGACAATAAATTTCACATGCTGTTGTGCAAATGGAATAGACAACAGGTGGAAATTATAGGCAATAAGCAAGACACCCCCAATAAAGGAGTGGTTCTGCCGGTGGAGACCACAGACCACTTCTCAGTTCCTATGCTTCCTGGCTGATGTTTTGGTCACTTTTGAATGCTGGCGGTGCTTTCACTCTAGTGGTAGCATGAGACGGAGTCTACAACCCACACAAGTGGCTCAGGTAGTGCAGCTCATCCAGGATGGCACATCAATGCGAGCTGTGGCAAGAAGGTTTGCTGTGTCTGTCAGCGTAGTGTCCAGAGCATGGAGGCACTACCAGGAGACAGGCCAATACATCAAGAGACGTGGAGGAGGCCGTAGGAGGGCAACAACCCAGCAGCAGGACCGCTACCTCCGCCTTTGTGCAAGGAGGAGCAGGAGGAGCACTGCCAGAGCCCTGCAAAATGACCTCCAGCATGTGCATGTGTCTGCTCAAACGGTCAGAAACAGACTCCATGAGGGTGGCATGAGGGCCCGACGTCCACATGTGGGGGTTGTGCTTACAGCCCAACACCGTGCAGGACGTTTGGCATTTGCCGGAGAACACCAAGATTGGCAAATTCGCCACTGGCGCACTGTGCTCTTCACAGATGAAAGCAGGTTCACACTGATTACGTGACAGACGTGACAGAGTCTGGAGACGCCGTGGAGAACGTTCTGCTGCCTGCAACATCCTCCAGCTTGACCGGTTTGGCGGTGGGTCAGTCATGGTGTGGGGTGGCATTTCTTTGGGGGGCCGCACAGCCCTCCATGTGCCCGCCAGAGGTAGCCTGACTGCCATTAGGTACCGAGATGAGATCCTCAGACCCCTTGTGAGACCATATGCTGGTGCGGTTGGCCCTGGGTTCCTCCTAATGCAAGACAATGCTAGACCTCATGTGGCTGGAGTGTGTCAGCAGTTCCTACAAGAGGAAGGCATTGATGCTATGGACTGGCCCGCCCGTTCCCCAGACCTGAATCCAATTGCGCACATCTGGGACATCATGTCTCGCTCCATCCACCAACGCCACGTTGCACCACAGACTGTCCAGGAGTTGGCGGATGCTTTAGTCCAGGTCTGGGAGGAGATCCCTCAGGAGACCATCCGCCACCTCATCAGGAGCATGCCCAGGCGTTGTAGGGAGGTCATACAGGCACGTGGAGGCCACACACACTACTGAGCCTCATTTTGACTTGTTTTAAGGACATTACATCAAAGTTGGATCAGCCTGTAGTGTCGTTTTCCACTTTAATTTTGAGTGTGACTCCAAATCCAGACCGCCATGGGTTGATAAATTGGATTTCCATTGATTATTGTTGTGTGATTTTATTGTCAGCACATTCAACTATGTAAAGAAAAGAGTATTTAATAAGATTATTTCTTTCATTCAGATCTAGGATGTGTTGTTTAAGTGTTCCCTTTATTTTTTTGAGCAGTGTATATATCAACGAATTGGCGAGGGCACTAGAACAGTCTGCAGAACCCGGCCTCACCCTACTAGAAACTGAAATTAAATGTTTACCGTTTGTTGATGATCTGGTGCTTCTGTCCCCAACCAAGGAGGGCCTACAGCAGAACCTAGATATTCTGCACAGATTCTGCCAGACCTGGGCCCTGACAGTAAATCTCAGTAAGACCAAAATAATGGTGTTCCAAAAAATGTCCAGTTGCCAGGACCACAAATACAAATTCCATCTAGACACCGTTGCCCTAGAGCACATAAAAAAACTATACATACCTTGGCCTAAACATCAGCGCCACAGGTAACTTCCACAAAGCTGTGAATGATCTGAGAGACAAGGCAAGAAGGGCCTTCTATGCCATCAAAATGAACTTAAAATTTGACATACCAATTATGATCTGGCTAAAAATACTTGAATTAGTTATAGAACCCATTGCCCTTTATGGCTGTGAGGTCTGGGGTCCGCTCACCAACCAAGAATTCACAAAATGAGACAAATACCAAATTGAGACTCTGCTTTCAAAATTCTGCAAAAATATCCTCAGTGTACAACGTAAAACACCAAATAATGCATGCAGAGCAGAATTAGGCCGATACCGGCTAATTATCAAAATCCAGAAAAGAGCTGTTAAATTCTACAACCACCTAAAAGGAAACGATTCCCAAACCTTCCATAACAAAGCCATCACCTACAGAGAGATGAACCTGGAGAAGAGCCCCCTTAGCAAGCTGGTCCTGGGGCTCTGTTCACAAACACAGACCCCACCCAACCAAATCATGAGAAAACAAATATATAATTATAAACACATTGGAAAGAATTTACAAAAAAATACATAGTAAACAAGAATGCTATTGGCCCTAAACAGAGAGTACACAGTGGCAGAATACCTTAGCACTGTGACTGACAAAAAATGTATGAAAGCTTTCACTATGTACAGACTCAGTGAGCATAGCCTTTCTATTGAGAAAGGCCGCCGTAGGCAGATTTTGCTCTCAACAGAAGACCGGTTATGTGCATACTGCCCACAAAATGAGGTGGAAACTGAGCTGCACTTCCTAACCTTCTGCCAAATGTATGACCATATTAGAGACACATTTCCCTCAGATTACACAAATAAACACCCATATCTATTGGGTGAAATATCACAATCCCAGCAGCAAGATGTGTGACCTGTTGCCGCAAGAAAAGGGCAACCAGTGGACAACAAATACCATTGTTAATACAACCCATATTTATATTTATTTATTTTCCAATTTGTATTTTAACTATACTGAACAAAAATGTAAATGCAACATGCAACAATTTCAAATTTTTTACTGAGTTGCTGTGGACATCAGTCAATTGAAATCAATTCATTAGGCCCTAATCTATGTATTTCACATGACTGGGCAGGGCATAGGCCCACCCACTTGGGAACCAGGCCCACCCACTGGGGAGCCAGGCCCAGCCACCCACAAAAGGACTTTATTACAGACAGAAATACTCCCCAGTTTCAACATCTGTCCGGGGGGCTGTTGTCAGAAGATCCCGCAGATGAAGAAGCCGGATGTGGAGGTCCTGGGCTGGCATTTTTACACGTGGTCTGCGGATGTGAGGCCGGTTGGACATGCTGCCAAATTCTCTAAAATGATGTTGGAGGCGGCTTATGGTAATTGCGTGCTCCCTCAAAACTTGAGACATCTGTGGCATTGTGCTGTGTGACAAAACTGCACATTTTAGTGGCCTTTTATTGTCCCCAGCGCAAGGTGCACCTGTGTAATGATAATGCTGTTTAATCAGCTTCTTGATATGCCACACCTGTTATCTAGACAAAGGAGAAATGCTCACTAACAGGGATGTAAACAAATGTGTGCACAACATTTGAGAGAAATATGTTTTTTGTGCTTATGGAACATTTCTGGAATATTTTATTTCAGCTCATAAAACATGGGACCAACACTTT
>NC_138304.1:39830000-40125000 GCF_965601325.2 Salmo salar | reverse complement strand
GCTCTCTTTCTCTCTCTCTCATCCCTCCCCTGCAACCACTCCTCATCCCTCTCTCTCTCATCCCTCCCCTCCAAATTCTCCTCATCCCTCTCGCTCTCTCTCTCTCTCTCTCCCTGTCTCTCATTCCTCCCCTCCAACCTCTCCCCTTCCCTCCCCATCTCTCTTCCCTCCCCTCCAACTTCTCCCCATCCCTCCCTTTCTCTTATCCCTCTTCTCCAACATTTCCCCATCCATCCATCCATCCCTCCCAAACTCTCATGCCTCCCCTCCAAACTCTCCCCATCCCTCCCCATCTCTCATCCCTCCCCTCCAACCTCTCCCCATCCCTCCCCATCTCTCATCCCTCCCCTCAAACCTCTCCCCATCCCTCCCTCTCTCTCTCATCCCTCCCCTCCCCTCCAACCTCTCCCCATCCCTCCCCATCACTCATCCCTGCCCTCCAACCTCTCCCCATCCCTCCCTCTCTCTCTCATCCCTCCCCTCCAACCTCTTCTCCTCCCTCCGTCCGTCCGTCCGTCCCTCCCTCCCTCCCTCCCTCCCTCCCTCCCTCTCTCTCTCTCTGTCTCTCTCTCATCTCTCCCCTCCAACCTCTCCCAATCCTGCTCTCTTTCTCTCTCTCTCATCCCTCCCCTGCAACCGCTCCTCATCCCTCTCTCTCTCATCCCTCCCCTCCAAATTCTCCTCATCCCTCTCGCTCTCTCTCTCTCCCTGTCTCTCATCCCTCCCTCCAACCTCTCCCCATCCCTCCCCATCTCTCATCCCTGCCCTCCAACCTCTCCCCTTCCCTCCCCATCTCTCTTCCCTCCCCTTCAACTTCTCCCCATCCCTCCCTTTCTCTTATCCCTCTTCTCCAACATCTCCCCATCCATCCATCCATCCATCCCTCCCAAACTCTCATGCCTCCCCTCCAAACTCTCCCCATCCCTCCCCATCTCTCATCCCTCCCCTCAAACTTCTCCCCATCCCGCCCTCTCTCTTACCCCTCCCCTCCAATCTCTCTCCATCCATCCATCCATCCATCCCTCCCCATCCCCCATCCCTCCCCTCCAACCTCTCCCCATCCCTCCCTTTCTCTCATCCCTCTCCTCCAACCTTTCCCCATCCCTCTCTCTCTCATCCCTCCCCTCAAACCTCTCCTCATTCCTTTCTCTCTCATCCCCTCCAACCTCTCCTCATCCCTCTCTCTCTCATCCCCCCTCCTACCTCGCCTCATCCCTCTCTCTCTCTCATCCCACTCCTCCAACCTCTTCTCATCTCTCTCTCTCATCGCTCCCCATCACATATCCCTCCCCTCAAACCTCTCCTCATCCCTGTCTCTCTCTCATCCCTCCCCTCCAACCTCTCCTCATCCCTCTCTCATCCCTCCTCATCTCATATCCCTCCCCTCCAACCTCTCCCCCATCCCTCCCCATCTCTCATCCCTCCCCTCAAACCTCTCCTCATCCCTTTCTCTCTCATCCCCTCCAACCTCTCCTCCTCCCTCTCTCTCTCATCCCCCCTCCAACCTCTCCTCATCCCTCTCTCTCTCATCCCACTCCTCCAACCTCTTCTCATCTCTCTCTCTCATCGCTCCCATCACATATCCCTCCCCTCAAACCTCTACTCATCCCTGTCTCTCTCTCATCCCTCCAACCTCTCCTCATCCCTCTCTCGCTCATCCCACCTCTCCAAACCTCTCCTCATCGCTCTCTCATCCCTCCTCATCACATATCCCTCCCCTCCAACCTCTCCCCATCCCTCCTCATCTCTCATCCCTCCCCTCCAACCTCTCCTCATCCCTCTCTGTCATCCCTCCCCTCAAACCTCTCCTCATCCCTCTATCTCATTCTCCCCCTCCAACCTCTCCTCTTCTCTCTCTCATCCCTCCCCATCGCATATCCCTCCCCTCCAACCTCTCCTCATCCCTCCCTCTCTCTCATCCCTCCCTCAGCCTTTTTCTTCAGCTCTTTCTTTCTCATCTACTTTCTCTCTCTCTATTTCTATTTCTCTCTCTCTTTCTCTCTCTTTCTCTCCCCTCTCTCTCTTTTTCTCTCTCTATTTCTCTTTCTCTTTCTCTCTCTCTCTGTTATTCCTTTCCTCTCCTCTCCCTTTCACCCTCCCCAGTCTCTTTTCCCCTCCCCCCTCTCCCCCTCTCTATTTCTCTCCTCTCTCTCTCGCTCTCCCTCTCTCTCTCTATTTCTCTCTTTCTCTCTCTCTTTCTCTCTCTCTCTGTTTCTCTCTCTCTCTCTCTGTTATTCCTTCCCTCTCCTCTCCCTTTCACCCTCCCCAATCTCTCTTCCCCTCCTCCCTCTCCCCCCTCTCTCTCTATTTCTCTCCTCTCTCTCTCTCTCTCTCTCTCTCTCTCTCTCTCTCGCTCTATTTCTCTCTTTCCCTCTCTTTCTCTCTCTCTCTCTGTCTCTCTCTCTCTCTCTCTGTCATTCCTTCCATCTCCTCTACCTTTCACCCTCCCCAATCTCCCCCCTCTCTTCCCCCTCTCTCTCTCTCTCTCTCTCCCTCTCTCTCTCTCTCTCTCTCTCTCTCTCTCTCTCTCTATTTCTCTCTCTCTCTCTCTCTGTCATTCCTTCCATCTCCTCTCCCTTTCACCCTCCCCAATCTCCCCCCTCTCTTCCCCCCCTCTCTCTCTCTCTCTCTCCATACATGGCTCACTGAGTGAACAGCCTGAAGCTGTCTACATGGCTCTGTTCACTGTTGTTTTACAGTACACTCTCTTTCTCTCTCACTCCCCCTCCCCTCTCTCTCACTCTTTTCTCTCTCTCACTCCATGCTCTCTTACTCTCCTCTATCCTCTTTCTCATTCTCCGCAATCCGAAAGGAATTGGCAACTCACAGATGTCTTTGGGGAAAAGCTTTCACACCATCTCTCATTCCATATAAAACCCTGGCAGCATTCAGGCAGTGGAGTACTCACCCCAGGTAGGGTTTTCTGCTCATGCAATGCATTCTGGGCTTTGATGGCAGACTCCCTGGCACAGTAGGTGAGAAATGCACATCCTGTCAATCAAAACAGACCAACAAGGGTTAGTCACACACACACAGACACACACATGAATGCAGCTTGCTCACACAAGCCCCCCCTTCCCTCTCTCTCTCTCTCACACACACACACACACACACACACACACACACACACACACACACAGAGAGAGACATACACACACACACACACACACACACACACACACACACACACACACACACAGACACACTCACTTGGCAATACTGGCCTAAATCCTGTTGATTGTGTATGCGTTGCCTATGCAATGTGATGCATAGACGTGACGGTGGTGAAATATACGTTTCGATTTTATGCCAAATAATCCCTATTTTTGTTTGCATCATGACACTGCGATGGCGCGGGGAAAAACACTATGTTATGCGCGCAGCTGGCGCAAACAAACATTGGCGTGTAATAATTAGGGCAAGAAAAAAAGTGTTGGGAAGTGTGAGGAGCCTTTAGCTGTGAGACCAACTTGCATTTTACTTATATCAACTCACATGAACATGCTACTCCTACACACTAAAAGAGAGAATCTGTCGAGATGAGAAGAACAAATAAATCAGTTATGCTATTATTATGGGGAAATGACAGTAATAATGTTAAGCCTATATGCAACCTTATTCTGCAAGTCATTTGGGCTTTTCAGTACAAGGTGCGTAGACTAACACATTATTGCATTACAGACATCACGAGAGAGAATAGATGATGAGAGACAATCCAACACAAAAAGGAACAAAAATGGAATGACTATTGCGTTTCATATGGATGATAATTACATCGTAATAATACAGTAACCTAATTACAATGTAACGACCATCTGTGAGGGAATGCGCAGGGGCAACATAAATGCTACCTTTATGCATGCCTGTGTATCGGTCCTTCAGAACAGACAATTCGTGGATTTTCCCAAACTGCTCAAAGAGAGGTTTCAGGTCTTTTTCCTCGAGGTTCCGCGGTATCTGTCCAATGAAGAGCTTGATGGCGTCCTGGTCTTTCATGGCGCCGCTGTCCGTGTGCATGGAGACGGTTTCGGGTCCGTTCATGGGCTTCGGAACAGGGCTGTGATCGAGCTGATGCTGATGAGGGATAAGTAAGAGCGGCTGTGGTAGAAGCAGGTTGACGGGGGCGGGATGAGGCGGCTGGGGATGATGCTGCTGCTGATGCCT
Organism: Salmo salar; assembly: GCF_965601325.2. NCBI lineage: Eukaryota > Metazoa > Chordata > Actinopteri > Salmoniformes > Salmonidae > Salmo > Salmo salar. The sequence continues at coordinate 40,120,836 of NC_138304.1, read as the reverse complement.
TCTGCTTTCACTCTGTGTAAATCTGGCCATGCTGAGCTGGGAGTAGGTTGGAGGACAGTGACAACACACACTGAGACACGCACACACACTAGTAGGCTACTGAGAGGGTAAGAGCGATGCACTCAGATGGAAACACACACGGGCTTGTTCTGTCTCAATTCCCAAATGGCACCTGTCTTCTTCACGCTCGGGTTTGGTGGAAGGAGTGGGTTGAAATTTTCGAGAATCGTTGGTTGTTGAGCAACATCTGCTGGAGATGACGAGGAACTGCAACTGTGGTCAGCATGGCCTCTAATTTCATCATGTGCTCTTAGTTTTTCACTCCTTTACCCATGTCATTATTATGACTCATTTAGAAAAACACTCCTTTTGTTATTCTTCTATGTTTTATTTACCTTTAGTACATTTTTTTGTGTGTGAAATATATTGAGAAGTGTACATGCTCTTTGAATAAAGTTGGATTAAGTTGAAACAGGTTGATATCATATCCCGATAGAATGCGTCCTTTCCTTGTCTGCTTTTATCAGAGAGGATTTGACAGAGATTTGACTTGATAAACAATAGAAACAACCTTTATAGTCACCCACCTTCACCCATCAGTGGTAGCCTAATGGGGGTTAGGTGATGAGAGGACAGGAAACTATGCCGATAGCTTGATTGCAGTAACCAGAATTGGTGGTTCTTGAGTGACACCTTGAGATGAGTATTTGGAGGTACAATTGTGATTGAAACTGCTACAGTATAGGAAGGCAATTCAGTAACATTATACTATGCTAACTTAAACTATACAGTATATTATAAACTGAGTGGTTCGAGCCCTGAATGCTGATTGGCTGACAGCCATGGTATATCAGACCATATACCATGGGTATGAAAAAACGTATTTTTACTGCTCTAATTAAGTTGGTAACCAGTTTATAATAGCAATAAGGGACATCGGAGGTTTGTGATATATGTCCAATATTCCACGGTTAAGGGCTGTGTCCAGGCACTCCGCATTGCGTCGTGCTTAAGAACAGCCCTCAACCATGGTATATTGGCCATATTCCACATCCCCTCGGGCATTATTGCTTACATATATACTATACTAACTATAGTAACTGGGCAGTATACAGAGCCTCCACACTCCAGACAATCCCTTATCTAATTTATGTCAATACCACTGATCTCAAAAGACTTGACAGATACTAGAACCACGAAGGAAACTTATCCTATAAATGGATGAAGGAAACTTATCCTATAAATGGTTGATGGATGGATAGATTGGTTGATTGATAAATTTAATAATTGATGAAGCCTTAAAAAGACAAAAGCATAAATGTTTTTATGACTGTACTGTTAGCGACACTTTTCCCATGAATGAAGGTATCCCCCTCTCCAAATCAAAATCAAACATGGATTCCATGGCATGTTTTCGCTTTGCGCACACACCTGTCTGTGTTTCACACCTGTTGCCTAAATACAGAGAAGAAGTAGAACGGAGTGCGTGTGTGCAAACATTAATATCCGTTTGCTTTTTATTTGGGGAGGGGGTGGTAGCATCTAACAACTCAATTGAATACTTTCTTGTGCACTGCTAGCTGATGTAAGGAATGCCGATTTAATAACAACTGTCTGCCGACTATGGGTACCTCTTAATGTGGTTACCATACGCTGCTAAACAAGTACAGCACAGGAGGTTGGTGGCACCGTAATTGGGGAGGACGGGCACGTGGTAATGATTGGAGCGGAATCAGTGAAATGGTATCAAATACATCAAACACATGGTTTCCACGTGTTTGCTGCCATTAAAATAGCTCTGTTCCAGACATTATTATAAGCCGTCCTCCCCTCAATAGCCTCCACTGAAGTACAGTCAGTAGTGTAGTGGAGGATAAACGCAAGCAAACACAGTTTCTGCATGCACCTTTTTTATCCTGTTGAGGACAGACGTTCCACTAGCGGAACCACGTTCCGCCTGCGGAACCCCTAGCCAACAGCCAATGGCATCGCAGGCGAGAAATACAAAACCAACTAAAATACCACAATTCAATTTTCTCAAACAATCAACTATTTTACACCATTTTAAAGAACTCTCGTTAATCTAACCACATTGTCCGATTTCAAAAAGGCTTTACAGCGAAAGCAAAACATTAGAAAATGTCACGTTACAGCACAGATGCTGTATTTTCGAGTACCCAGCCAAAAAATAATCACACAGCCATTTTCAAAGCAAGCATATATGTCACAAAAACCCAAACCACAGCTAAATGCAGCACTAACCTTTGATGATCTTCATCAGATGACACTCCTAGGACATTATGTTATACAATACATGCACGTTTTGTTCAATCAAGTTCATATTTATATCAAAAACCAGCTTTTTACATTAGCATGTGACGTTCAGAACTAGCATACCCACCGAAAACTTCCGGTGAATTTACTAAATTACTCATGATAAACGTTCACAAAATACATAACAATTATTTTAAGAATTATAGATACAGAACTCCTTTATGCAATCGCGGTGTCAGATTTTAAAATAGCTTTTCGGCGAAAGCACATTTTGCAATATTCTGAGTACATAGCTCGACCATCACGGCTAGCTATTTTGACACCCACCAAGTTTGGGACAACCTAAACTCAGAATTACTATTACAAAAATTGGATTACCTTTGCTGTTCTTTGTCAGAATGCACTCCCAGGACTTCTACTTCAACAACAAATGTTGTTTTGGTTCCAAATAATCCATAGTTATATTCAAATAGCTCCGTTTTGTTCGTGCGTTCAGGTCACTATCCGAAGGGTGACGCGCGAGCGCATTTCGTGACAAAAAATGTCAAAATATTCCATTACCGTAATTAGAAGCATGTCAAACGCAGTTTAAAATAAATGTTTATGCTATTTTTCTCGTAAAATAGCAATAATATTCCAACCGGGCAACGTTGTATTCATTCAAAGGCTGAAAGAAAAAAATGGAGTAGTCTCGTGACCGCGCATCTCCAGTGTCACTGTCCCCAGCTGACCACTCACAAATTCTGCTGCTGTTCTTCGCCCAGAGACAGCAGACACCCCATTCCACTTTCTGGCGCCTTCTGAGAGCCAATGGAAGCCTTAGAAAATGTCACGTTACAGCACAGATGCTGTATTTTCGATAGAGATGCAACAGAAGGACAACAAATTGTCAGACAGGGCACTTCCTGTATGGAATCTTCTCAGGTTTTGGCCTGCCATATGAGTTCTGTTATACTCACAGACACCATTCAAACAGTTTTAGAAAGTTTATAGTGTTTTCTATCCAAATCTACTAATTATATGCATATTCTATTTTCTGGGCAGGAGTAGTAACCAGATTAAATCGGGTACGTTTTTTTTATCTGGCCGTGAAAATACTGCCCCCTATCCCAAAGAAGTTATTTTGCTCAGCCGTTTACCTACCTTTTGCAGAGAAATGCATTGAAAGTAGCCTATATGGAGCATTGCTAATTATTATGAATTTTGCTATCATTTAAAGTCTAATTACCCACTTTAGAAATGTTGATCACCAGCTCTTGGTTGTCACTAGTTACCAAGCCACAAAGTAATAAACCTCGCCTCCAATGCAGAAAAAGTGATATATGTATTTTACTTATATGTTTTATACGGTTATATATGGTGGAAACATACAGTATATGCCCATATATGCTTATATATGTATCCACACATATAAGCACACATCAGTAAATATACAGTACCAGTCAAAAGTTTGGACACACCTACTCATTCAAGGGTTTTTCTTTATTTGAACTATTTTCTACATTCTACATTCTACAAAAGCTTCATCCCTGTGCCTTCCTGTCCCATCGTCTCAACTCCGCGGAAAGGAACTATGACGTTGGGAACCGGGAACTTGTGGCGGTTAAGATGGCGTTGGAGGAGTGGAGGCAATGGCTGGAAGGGGCGGAACATCCATTTTTTGTGTGGACTGACCATAAAAATGTAGAATACTTCCGCACAGCCAGGCACCTTCACTCTAGGCAGGCCCGTTGGGCCCTGTTATTCACCAGGTTCAACTTCACGCGCAGGATTCAAAAATGTGAAGCCGGACGCCCTCTCTCGCCTGTACAGTTCCGCTGCCCCACCCTCTGAATCTGAGACCATCCTCCCTACCTCATTTGTTGCGGCTTCGGTTGTCTGGGGTATTGAGGCCCTGGTCCACAAGGCACAACATTCCAAGCCGGACCCTGGGGGGCCCCGGCTAATCGGATGTTCGTCCCTGATTTGGCCCGGTCTCAGGTCCTGGAATTGGCTCATTCCTCCAGGGTTACCTGTCATCCTGGCACCCGTCGAACCCTGGCCTTCCTCTGACAACACTTCTGGTGGCCTACTATGGTTCCTGATGTCTCGGTCTTCGTCGCCGCATGCACTGTATGTGCTCAAAATAAGACTCCGCGGCAAGCTCCGTCTGAACTCCTTCAGGCACTCCCTGTTCGTCATCGCCACTGGTCCCATATTTCCCTGGATTTTGTCACTGGGCTCCCTCCGTCAGATTGCAATGCCACCATTCTGACGGTGATGGGCAGGTTCTCTAAAGCCACCCATTTCATCCCTCTCCCCAAGTTACCTTCAGCCAAGGAGACGGCCCAGCTCATGGTGCAGCACATCTCTCAAATCCATGGACTCCCGGGTTGACATTGTCTCTGACCGTGGTCCTCAATTCTCGTCCTGATTCTGGAAGGCGTTCTGCACCCTTATTTGGTCGTCGGCCAGCCTGTCCTCTGGGTTTCATCTCCAGTCCAATGGCCAGTCGGAGCGAGCCAAAAAAGACATGGAAACAACACTTCAGTGTCTCGTTTCTACCAACCACACCACCTGGAGCCAGCAACTGTTCTAGGTGGAGTATGCTAGGAACCCTATTCCCTACTGGGCTCTCACCTTTTGAGTGCTCCATGGGATATCAGCCCCCTCTCTTTCTGGAGCAAGAAGTAGAAGTCAACACCCTCAGTCCAGATGTTCATCCGCCACTGTCGGCGTACTTGGAAAAGAGCTCGGTTGGCTCTTCTCAAGACCACCTCGAGATATCGTCGACAAGCGGACTGCCACCAGACTCCGGCTCCCCGTTATCATCTCGGGCAGAGGGTATGGCTGTCTACACGGGACCTGCCCCATGGGTGGTGTCCCGTAAACTTTCCCCACGTTTTATTGGTCCTTTGCCCATCTCTAGAGTCCTTAGTCCCACTGCTGTTCATCTTCTGTTACCCCATACCCTCCGTATACACCCTACTTTTCATGAGTCCAGGATTAAGCCCTTGTCTCACAGCTCTTTGTCTTCTGTTTCCAGGCCCACCCCTCCTACCTGTGTTATCGATGGCCATCCGGCGTACACAGTGAGATGCCTCCTGAGTGTTCGACCACGAGACAGGGGTTTCCAGTACCTAGTTGACTGGGAGGATTATGGCCTGGAGGAGAGATGCTGGGTCCCCGCTAAAGACATCCTGGAACTGGCCCTCATCGCCGACTTTCACCGCCGGCACCCTGGACAACCAGGTAGGTCACCAGGTGGTGCCCCTGGGGGGGGGGGGGGGGGTACTGTCACACTCTGTTTCACCTGTCTTTGTGATTGTCTCCACCCCCCTCCAGATGTCACCTATCTTCCCCATTCTTCCCAGTGTATTTATTGCTGTGTTCTGTTTGTCTGTTGCTAGTTCGTCTTGTCTTGTCAAGCTTACCAGTGGTTTTTTTCCGAGCTCCTGGTTTTTCCTAGCCTGTTTTTTTTCTAGTCCTCCCGGTTCTGACCTCTTGCCTGCCCTGACACTAAGCCCGCCTGCCTGACCATTCAGCCTGCCCTGACCTCAAGTCTGCCTGCCGCCCTGTACCGTTTGGACTCTAACCTGGTTTATGAACTTTAGCCTGTCCTCGACCTGCCTCTTGCCTGCCCCTTGTTTAATAAATATCAGAGACTCGAACCATCTGCCTCCTGTGTCTGCATCTGGGTCTTGCCCTGTGTTATAAAACCAGCTTCATGAGGAATGCTTTTCCAACAGTCTTGACGTAGTTCCCACACATGCTGAGCACTTGTTGGCTGCATTTCCTTCACTCTGTGGTCTAACTCATGCCAAACCATCTCCATTGGGTTGAGGTCAGGTGATTTGTAGAGGCCAGGTCATCTGATGCAGCACTCCATCACTCTCCTTGGTCAAATAGCCCTTACAGAGCATGATGGTGTGTTTTGGGTCATTGTCCTGTTGAAAAACAAATGATAGTTCCACTAAGCGCAAACCAGATGGGATGGCGTATTGCTGCAGAATGCTGTGGTCGCCAAGCTGGTTAAGTGTGCCTTAATTTCTAAATAAATCAGATAGTGTCACCAGCAAAGCACCCCCACACCATCAGACCTCCTCCATGCTTCACCGTGGGAACCACACATGCAGAGATCATTCGTACACCTACTCTGTGTCTCAAAGACACAGCGGTTGGAACCAAAAATCTCAATTTGCACTCATCAGACCAAAAGGACATATTTCCACCAGTCTAATGTCCATTGCTTGTGTTTCTTGGCAAAAGCAAGTCTCTTCTTCTTAGTGGTGTCATTTAGTAGTGGTTTATTTGCAGCAATTAGACCATGAAGGCTTAATTCACGCAGTCTCCTCTGAACAGTTGATGTTGAGATGCGTCTGAAACTTGAACTTTGTAGCATTTATTTGGGCTGCAATCTGAGGTGCAGTTAATTCTAATGAACTTTTCCTCTGCAGCAGAGAACTCTGGGTCTTCCTTTCCTGTGTCGGTCCTCATGAGAGCCAGCCATCATTGCGCTTGATGGTTTTTGCGACTGCACTTGAAGAAACTTGAATAGTTCTTGACATTTTCCATGTTGACTGCCTTTCATGTCTTAAAGTAATGATGGACTGTCATTTCTCTTTGCTTATTTGAGCTGTTCTTGCCATAATATGGACTTGGTCTTTTACCAAATAGGGCTAGCTTCTGTATACCACCCCTACCTTGTCACAACACAACTGATTGGCTCAAACACATTAAGAAGGAAAGAAATTCCACAAATTAACTTTTAACAAGGCACACCTGCTAATTGAAATGCACTCCAGGTGACTACCTCATGAAGCTGGTTGAGAGAATGCAAAGCTGTCATCATGGTGGCTACTTTGAAGAATCTCAAATATAAAATATATTTTGATTTGATAATTTAGATCTTTTTTTGGGTTACTATGTGAATCCATGTTTCATTTCATAGTTTTGATGTCTTCACTATTATTCTACAACATAGAAAATAGTACAAATAAAGAAAAACCCTTGAATGAGTAGGTGTGTCCAAACCTTTGACTGGTACTGTATGTGACATATATTTCTGCCTTATATACACATACACTGTATATACTAAAGTATGTGGACACCCCTTCAAATTAGTCGATTCGGCTATTTCAGCCACACCCATTGCTGACAGGTATATAAGATCGAGCACACAGCCATGCAATCTCCATAGACACTGGCAGTAGAATGGCCTTCCCAAAGAGCTCAGTAACTTTCAACGTAGCACCGTCATAGGATGCTATCTTTCCAATTAGTCAGTGAGTCAAATCTCTGGCCTGTTAGAGCTGCCCCAGTCAACTGTAAGTGCTGTTAATGTGACGTGGAAACATCTAGGAGAAGCAACGGCTCAGCTGCAAAGGGGTGGCCACACAGGCTCACAGAATGGGACCGCCGAGTGATGAAGTGCGTAGCGCTTAAAAATGGTCTGTCCTCGGTTGCAACACTCACTACCAAGTTCAAAACTGCCTCTGGAAGCAACGTCAGCACAATAACTGTTCGTCGGGATCTTCACGAAATTGGTTTACATGGCCGAGCAGCCGCACACAAGCCTACGATCACCATGCGCAATGCCAAGCGTCTGCTGGAGTGGTGTAAAGCTTGCCGCCACTGGACTGTAGAGCAGTGGAAATGCGTTCTCTGGCGTGATGAATCACGCTTCACCATCTGGCAGTCCGATGGACAAATCTGGGTTTGGCGGATGCCAGGAGAACCCTACCTGCCCGAAAGCATAGTGCCAACTCTAAAGTTTGGTGGAGGAGGAATAATGGTTTGGGGCTGCTTTTCATGGTTTGGGCTAAGCCTCTTGGTTCCAGCGAAGGGAAATCTTAACGCTACATCATACAATGACATTCTAGATGATTCTGTGCTACCAACTTTGTGGTAACAGTTTGGGGAAGGACCTTTCCTGTTTCATCATGACAATGCCCCTGTGCAAAAAGCGAGGTCCTATAGAGAAATAGTTTGTTGAGATGGTTGTGAAAGAACTTGACTGGCCTGCACAGAGCCCTGACCTCAACCCCATCGAACACCTGAAATGCCGACTGTGAGCCAGGCCTAATTGCCCAACATCAGTTCCCGACCTTACTAATGTGCTTGTGGTTGAATGGAAGCAAGTCCCCGCAGCAATGTTCCAACATCTAGTGGAAAGCCTTCCCAGAAGAGTGGTGGCTGTTATAGCAGCAAAGGGGGGACCAACTCGAGCAGGCGTCCACATACTTTAGGTCATGTAGTGTATATGTGCATATATGGTATGTACAATACCTATACAGTGCATTCGGAAAGTATTTAGACCCATTGATATTTCCACATTTTGTTACATTACAGCCTTAATCTAAAAAATGTTTTTTATTATTCACTCATCAATCTACACACAATACCCCATAATAAAAAGCGAAAACAGTTTTTGTGAAATTTTAGCAAATTTATTTAAAAAAATTAAAAATGAAATATCACATTTACATAAGAATTCAGACCCTTTACTCAATACTTTGTTGAAACACCTATGGCAGCGAATACAGCATTGAGTCTTCTTGGGTATGACACTACAAGCTTGGCACTCCTATATTTGAGAGTTTCTCCCATTCTTCTCCACAGATCCTGTCAAGCTCTCTCTGGTTGGATGGGGAGCGTCACTGCACAGCTATTTTCAGGTCTCTCCAGAGATGTTTGATTGGGTTCAAGTCCGGAATCTGGCTGGGCCACTCAAGGACATTCAGAGACTTGTCCCAAAGCCACTCCTGCGTTGGTTTGGCTTTGTGCTTAGGGTTGTTGTTCTGTTTGCCCCAGTCTGAGGTCCTTAGTGCTTCGGAGCAGGTTTTCATCACTGATCTCTCTGTACTTTGCTCCGTTCATCTTTCCCTAGATCCTGACTAGTCTCCCAGTCCCTGCCGCTGAAATACATCCCCATAGAATGATGCTGCCACCACAATGCTTCACCATAGGGATGCTGCCATGTTTCCTCCAGACGTTACGCTTGGCATTCAGGGTAAAGAGTTAAATCTTGGTTTCATCAGACCAGAGAATCTAGTTTCTCATCGTCTGAGAGTCCTTTAGATGCCTTTTGGCAAACTCCAAGTGGGCTGTCATGTGCCTTTTACTGAGGAGTGGCTTCTGTCTGGCCACTCTATCATAAAGGCTTGATTGGTGGAGTGTTGCAGTGATGGTTGTCCTTCTGGAATGTTCTCCCATCTCCATAGAGGAACTCTGTAGCTCTGTCAGAGTTACAATCTGGTTTTTGGTCACCTCCCTGACCAAGGCCCTTCTCCCCCGATTGCTCAGTTTGACCGGGCGGCCAGCTCTAGGAAGAGTCTTGGTGGTTCCAAACGTCTTCCATTTAAGAATGATGGAGGCCACTGTGTTCTTGGGGACCTTTAATGCAGCAGAAATGTTTCGATACTGTACCCTTCCCCAGATCTGTGCCTCAACACAATCCTGTCTTGGAGCTCTACAGACAATTTCTTTGACCTAATGGCTTGGTTTTTGCTCTTACATGAACTGTCAACTGTGAGACCTTATATAGACAGGTGTGTGCCTTGTCAGATCATGCCTAATCAATTTAATTTACCACAGGTGGACCCAAATCAAATTGTAGAAACATCTCAAGAATGCTCAATGGAAACAGGATGCACCTGAGCTCAATTTAGAATCTCATAGGAAAGGGTCTGAATACTTATGTAAGGTATTTCAGTTTTTGTTATTTGTATACATTTTCAAAAATGTCCAAAACCTGTTTTCGCTTGGTAGGGGATTGTGTGTAGATTGATGAGGATTTTAGAATAAGGATGTAGTGTAACAAAATGAGGAAAATGTCAAGGGGTCTGAATACTTTCCGAATGCACTGTATGCTCATATATGTTACACATGTAGTATTCAAATGTTTATTACATATATGTCCCTTATATGTCACAATACATGGTAACAATATGTGTTAACATATACGTATGTTACCGGAGCAGTATTTCAGTAATACTTGTTGTCATGGTAATAAATCATTAGAACAAACGACACAAAACACAAAAAAACGTAATGTAATCTTATTCATAGATGTTTTTGTGCTGTTTTAAGCCGTTCCCACTTGTCCCTTTATTGCACCCGGGAAGCGCTTCATGACCGCATCTGTGGGGGGAAAGCAACAAATGGAAAGCAACAAGTTTAATTTAATAAATTGAAATTGACCCCAACCTTGTTGATTTTTAAATTTATACTGAGAGATTGGAAATTATTTGTTGTTTTTCTATTTACCCAGAGTCAGATGAACTCATGAATACTATTTTTATGTCTCCATGTGCAACTTGGAGATTATTTAAGTTAGCACGCCACGAGACATAAGTCATATTCTTTTTAAAATATCATGACAATACCAGCACACTGTCAAATGCTCATTTGCAATTGATGAACAAAAACCTACTCACCAGTTATTGCAGTCACATTTGTCAAGATCCAATCCGTCTTTTTTCTCCCCTTCACTTTTAGCTTTGCCACCTAAAACTGTTTAAAGGAAATAAATTCTGTGTAATAAATAATTCTCCAAAGTCATAATGACACAGCTAGATATTTAAATTTGAGTTAGGTCTGAAGATAATGACTCTGGCTTATCTGTACAACGCAACAATAATACATAATACACAGATACATACTGTACCACAGCCACTATCGCATAGAGTTAGAATGTGTAAACCGGACATTCCCATCCAATAGAGGGTTGGTTTGGGTGAGCAACAAGGAGCCTCTTTTCACAGGAGATGTATCTCCGACATATCGCCTGCATTGAAGATGGAGACCCTCTACAAATGATCAAATGTGACTGAATCTTCTTCAAACTATTGAGCCTGAGAAAGCTCCTCTCTCACCCCCAAGGCACAGGCTCTCCTAGCCATGATCTAAAGGCCTATGCCCCTTCTAGTAATTCTAATTATATATTCCATACAATCTCTGTACATACCTCTCAAGTTTCTTTTAAGCATCATATCGATGTTGGCCTTCTAGGCAGAGTTGCAAAGAAAAAGCCATATCTCAGACTGGCCAATAAAAAGAAAAGATTAAGATGGGCAAAAGAACAGACGCTGGAATGAGGAACTCTGCCTAGAAGGCCAGCATCCCGGAGTCACCTCTTCACTGTTGACGTTGTGTCACAAATGTTGAAGCCGTGTTGAATGGACCAAACTGCAGCAGGCGGAATGTGGATACTCATCTTTTAATATTTTGAAGCAAAGTATTCACAGAAAACAATAAACAATAAACGACTTCAGACAGGCTACACGTACAAAATAATAGCAGTGTTAGCACAACCACCCAAAAACCCAAGTGACAAACATACTCCTAAATATATGACTCCCAATCAGGAACAACGATAACCAGCTGTCCCTGATCGGGAGCCACACAGACCAACATAGAAACAAAACACCCAGAACCCACATACACAGACATACTCTGCCACGTCCTGACCAAAATACTACACAACTACACCCTCTGCTGGTCAGGACGTGACACGTTGAGACTGGTGTTTTGCGGATACTATTTAACCTCTCTAGGGTAGGTGGGACAAAATCGTCCCACCTACGTAACAGCCAGTGGAATCCCGTGGCGCGTTATTCAAATACCTTAGAAATGCTATTACTTCAATTTCTCAAACATATGACTATTTTACACCATTTTAAAGACAAGACTCTCGTTAATCTAACCACACTGTCCGATTTCAAAAAGGCTTTACAACGAAAGCAAAACATTAGATTATGTCAGCAGAGTACCCAGACAGAAATAATCAGACACCCATTTTTAAAGCTAGCATATAATGTCACATAAACCCAAACCACAGCTAAATGCAGCACTAACCTTTGACGATCTTCATCAGATGACAATCCTAGGACATTATGTTATACAATACATGCATGTTTTGTTCAATCAAGTTCATATTTATATCAAAAACCAGCTTTTTACATTAGCATGTGACGTTCAGAACTAGCATACCCCCCGCAAACTTCCGGTGAATTTACTAAATTACTCACAATAAACGTTCACAAAAAACATAACAATTATTTTAAGAATTATAGATACAGAACTCCTTTATGCACTCGCAATGTCCGATTTTAAAATAGCTTTTCGGTGAAAGCACATTTTGCAATATTCTGAGTAGATAGCCCGGCATCACAGGGCTAGCTATTAAGACACCCACCAAGTTTAGCCCTCACCAAAGTCAGATTTACTATAAGAAAAATGTGATTACCTTTGCTGTTCTTCGTCAGAATGCACTCCCAGGACTTCTACTTCAATAACAAATGTTGGTTTGGTTCAAAATAATCCATAGTTATGTTCAAATATCCTCTGTTTTGTTCGTGCGTTCAAGACACTATCCGAAGTGTAAAGAAGGGTGACGCGCCCGACGCGTTTCGTGACAAAACATTTCTAAATATTCCATTACCGTACTTCGAAGCATGTCAACCGCTGTTTAAAATCAATTTTTATGCCATTTTTCTCGTAACAAAGCGATAATATTCCGACCGGGAAACCCTGTTTACGTTCAAAGGGAGAGAAAATAAAAACATGGGGTCGCCTCTTGCACGCGCCTCAGTCTCATTGTCCTCTGATAGACCACTTACCAAAGGCGCTAATGTTTTTCAGCCAGGGGCTGCAAAGACATCATTCAGCTTTTTCCCGCCTTCTGAGAGCCTATGGGAGCCGTAGGAAGTGTCACGTTACAGCAAAGATCCTACGTTTTCAATAAAGAGAGTCAAGAAGCCCAAGGAATGGTCAGAGAGGGCACTTCCTGTACAGAATCTTCTCAGGTTTTTGCCTGCCATGTGAGTTCTGTCATACTCACAGACACCATTCAAACAGTTTTAGAAACTTTAGGGTGTTTTCTATCCAAAGCCAATAATTATATGCATATTCTAGTTTCTGGGCAGTAGTAATAACCAGATTAAATCGGGTACGTTTTTTATCCGGCCGTGCAAATACTGCCCCCTACCCTCAACAGGTTAATGAAGCTGCCAGTTGAGGACTTGTGAGGCGTCTGTTTCTCAAACTAGACACTCTAATGTACTTGTCCTCTTGCTCAGTTGTGCACTGGGACCTCCCACTCCTCTTTCTATTCTGGTTAGAGACAGTTTGCGCTGTTCTGTGAAGGGAGTAGTACACAGTATTGTACGAGATCTTCAGTTTCTTGGCAATTTCTCGCATGGAATAGCCTTCATTTCTCAGAATAAGAATAGACTGACGAGTTTCAGAAGAAAGTTCTTTGTTTCTGGCCATTTTGAGTCTGTAATTGAACCCACAAATGCTGATGCTCCAGATACTCAACTAGTCTAAAGAAGGACAGATGTATTGCTTCCTTAATCAGAACAACAGTTTTCAGCTGTGCTAACATAATTGAAAAAGGTCAATGTGACCAAAGATATGACTGAAACAGGAACCAACTTTGCCAAGATTCATGTCATATTTGACTCTCTATCTTACTAATTGATTGTATAATGAACACACATATGATTTCAGTTTGTGAGTGTGTGATATGGGGGTTGGAGACATTATAAAGAAAATATTTTAGAAACAATGGCAACATTGCCATGTTGATCTGAGCCTTGCTGTTGAAAAACCACATTAGTGTCCGACTTTCGACTGTCGCAGATGCAGTTCCGCCAACTTTACTCTTCAACTTTGTCTACAGTCTATGAATGATGGCTATGAATGTCATCCTATTGATTATGAGTGAAATACTGTGATACATTTTAGAGAGATAATGTCACCTCTCTGGAGAACTGTGTGGTATGACCCAATCTAGTTAGGAGGGTTGCCAACTGGGGTGTAATCATTAGTCCAAACTGTAGCAAACAGTTGCAAATGGAAAACATTTTGCAATGAAAACTATACGTTCTATTGGAAAGATTCCGTTTGGTCCCTCTGCATTTTGTTCCGTTTGCTTCTGTTGGTTCTGTTCCTAGTGAATAAACCCATTTTAGACAGACAGACTGACAGTAGAGCAAAACAGAGAAAGTAGGCCTAGAGAGAAACAGAGACAGTAAGCTTAGAGAGAAACAGAGACAGTAAGCCTAGAGAGAAACAGAGACCGTAAGCCTAGAGAGAAACAGAGACCGTAAGCCTAGAGAGAAACAGAGACAGTAAGCCTAGAGAGAAACAGAGACAGTAAGCCTAGAGAGAAACAGAGACAGTAAGCCTAGAGAGAAACAGAGACAGTAAGCCTAGAGAGAAACAGAGACCGTAAGCCTAGAGAGAAACAGAGACAGTAAGCCTAGAGAGAAACAGAGACAGTAAGACTAGAGAGAAACAGAGACAGTAAGCCTAGAGAGAAACAGAGACAGTAAGCCTAGAGAGAAACAGAGACCGTAAGCCTAGAGAGAAACAGAGACAGTAAGCCTAGAGAGAAACAGAGACAGTAAGCCTAGAGAGAAACAGAGACAGTAAGCCTAGAGAGAAACAGAGAGCTAGAGACAAAGATACTGAGCTGTTCCAATGCAGATTCCCATGCAGAGTTAAACCAATGAAAGCTCCCTCTCCCACATTGTAATCTTTCATCCATTCAGGGAGGTATAATTAGAGAAGATCTGCTCTCATCTCTTTCTCTCTGATGGGGCCTTAAATTCCTGCTATTTGACTCATTCAAATGAGAGCTGGTGAAAAGGGAACGACAATTGGACATTTAAATGGATGCTTGAAAGCACTACGAAACAATCCGTTGCGTATGAGAAACGCTGCAAAAATCCTTGAAAAGGACACCTTGTGCAGGTTCTGTTTAAACGACTGAGTGGAATGAGTGCCACTTGAATGACTGACCTATTCTTAGAACCAATTTAGATCCTGTGGGATAAGATTGAAAGGTACAGTCAAGGAAAACGGAGCGCACTCACTATAGATTGTTTATGAAGCTAGAAACATTAAGGATAGTGCATCTCATCAAGCATCTACTGCTGCTCTAGGATATGAGTATAGGGACCTGATCCCAGATCAGCGCTTCTACTCTGAGACCCTTTATAAATACAGGCCCTGGCCATTTGGTAGTGAGTCTTTGTTTGCGCGGCTCATTGTCACACAACATGTTGAGAGAACAGGATGTAGTATCACTGAAAGCAATGAGAAGAGCTGGAGCTTTTTAATAGATAGAAGTCAACGTGTCACACAAACATCAATCATATCCACATGTTCAATCTAACACTGATTCTGATTGTACAGCTCTTAATTAAAACTAAGGAATCTTCCATTGATCACGATAAATGTGTTGAAGAACAAAGAGCATGCAAAAAGGCATTCTGGTAAAAGTACAGAATAATTACAAAATATACTGTTAACAACTCACACTAGTATCATCCAGCTTCATCACTACTGATATGGAACCCAGCTACTGCACATGTACTGAATAACACAATATGAATATACCCTCAAGTGAATCAATAAAGACAGTTCAGCAATACAACATAAAGAGGGGAAATGTAGCAAGAAAAACATAGCTTTACTACTGCTGTCAATAGGTAAGATAATGTGATGGTAGAATGAAATCAAACCCACAATGTGGAGAACCCCCCCCCCCACCCCGCACACACACCACACACACACACCACACACACACACACACCCCCCCCCCCCCCCTCCTCACTCTGATCTGCTACATGCTGGTCTCCAAGGTGACCAATTTCACTAAAGCGCTCCACCACAGGGCTTGATCTCAGTCAATCTCAGTCAATCCAGACAGAAGAAACACCTTGGCCGCATTTCATTCCAACAAGTTGTCTGCTCCCCTTTGTTCTTGTTCAATCCCGTACACAGATCTGACTTGACTGGGTAGTAAGTGAACTGTGGTAGGTGAGCTGTGCTAAGGGTGTTGTGGTGTGGTAGGGGGGCTGTGGTAGGTGTGCTGTGGTAGGTGTGCTGTGGTAGGTTAACTGTGGTAGGTGAGCTGTGGTAGGTTAACTGTGGTAGGTAAACTATGGTAGATGAACTGTGAAGCAATAGCTCTACCTAGTGCCCACCATAATTGATTCCCTATCAGATCAGGCAAATGGAGTAAACAAGTGAAGGATGATAAGGGCGATAACCAGGGGAGGGAGCATCTTTGTGTCCCTAGAAGCCTGGCAGCAGCTCGCTGAGCAGCACCTCCCTCTCTCCCAGCAGCACGTCTCTCTTCAGACTGGTCCCCTTGTTCACCACCTTCATCTTCATGGCCAGGCTCTTGACCTGGGTGGCGGGCACCGCGTCAAAGAAGAAGTCCTCGTTGAACACGGGGTTCCTGCTGTTCTTGATGATAGTGCTCCTCTGCTTTTGCTGCTTACCCGGGTTCAGGTACAGAGACACGCAGCAGTTGATGCTCTTCACGTCCGTTTGTTTGTCATACAGGTCCTCGGCGGCGAGCACTCGGACCCTCAGCCGGGCCGTCTCGGCGTCGTAGTGCATGCTGATCCTCAGCGTGCCGCCCTTGTGGAGGTTGACCGAGTGCTCGCGCTGGAGGTCTGAACTTGCCCCCCCGGAGCCGGTCCCCTTGCGTCCGCGGAAGGCGGGGGAGGGAGGGCAGCGCAGGCGGCGGCGCGTCAGGTTGGGGCTGTTGTCGGCTGAGCTGCACTCGTCTGTAGACAGGGAGCTGTGGCGCGCCAGGGTACGCTTGGCACGAGACACCTAAGGGGGAAATCAAATCAGGGATGGGAAGGGATGATAATAAATGTATTTTTAAAACACTGTATATATAAAGTGATCATCCTTATGGTTATCATCCTTACTGTTTACCTTGGCCTGCGTCTCCTGGGTGATGGATCGGAGGAGGGAGGCGGAGCGGGTGAGGAGAGGGGAGGTAAACGGGGAGGACTCGGCTGAGGAGCACGTGTCGCTCTCACCCCCGCTGAAATAGCGGTAGGGGTTGGGGTCAGAAGGGGTCAGGTGGTTCCCCCCCTGAGTGCGTCTCTGGATGCCCGGGGAGGTGTGGGGGCTGTTGGGGTTGCTGTGGAACAGGGACTCCTTGCGGCGGGTGTGGGGGCTCTCCACCAGCGTGGAGAAGCCGTACGAGGTCTGGGCTTTTGGGATGTAAGGCAGGGACATGGCTGTCTGGGACTGGGGGTCTGCATTGGTGTTAGGGTCTCCCCCCTCCCCTACCCCGCTCCCCGGGTCGTCAGCGCTCTCTATCTGGATGACGTGGCGGTTAGCGGCCCTCAAGAGGCTGCGGGTGTCCCCAGCCAGCCGGGAGAGCAGACGTGGGCTGCGGGGGTTCCGGGTGCAGTTGCCCTGGGTTTGGCTGCAGATGGTGTGCTCCGAGGCGGAGGGGCACAGAGTAGAGCGGGGCTGGGTCTCCGGAGTTAGGCACTCTGCCTCTGAAGGGCAGCAGATGAGTTTGGGGGGGATGAAGAAGTCAGGGATCTTATCAGGGGTGATGATGTTGTTATAGACGGAGATGGGGCCGGTCTGGTTCTGCTGCTTGTCCCCTGCCGATGCAGAGTGACCATTGTGAGAGCCACGGAACTTCTCCAGGAGCCACATGCTTCCCTCCAGGGCCTGAACCTAGCTGCAGGCACAGGTGGACAGGAAGTGATGATGTCATACAGTCACAGGTAGGTAGGAAGTGACATCACCTTGAGTCAACATGTAAATCAAACCATGGCATACAGACGCAGACAGATACGACGAGTCTCAATATTGTGAGTTTATGTCATCTCCTGCTTCATCTCCTAAACTGCACTGATGTCAGGTGAAAGCAATATGTCAAGTCAACTTAATTTGCTATCACCTGCCACCTGCCTCTCAAAACAGTTTGGATCAAGGAAATCATGCAAGTTGAGGAAGCCATGTTAGGCTATTGAGATGCACCCAGTGCCTGGTGAAATGTCAGAGACACCACAGGAGAGCTTCCATAGCAACTCCAAACCAAAGCATTTCCCTATTATCAGATAATTGAACATCACAGCTGTTGTGGAATCATTCCAAGAAAAATCTGAGGCTGTAAGGCGAAACTGCAAGTCCAAACGTGTTGCTAAGCACCAGCTTGCTCCAGCCTGTAGCCTATGCCTTTTAAAGCTTATATTGAATCGCCCCCCTGCGGTATTCAATTCAATCGAATCCCGATTGCAGTAGGCTATTACGCAGTAGCGTATGATTATTCCTTTTTCTGTAGTCTAATTAAAATATTTTTGCCTAATAAATCCTGGTGGACTATAGACAGGACTGATTAAATCCAGTCCTTGTGATATAATAGAACAAATAAAGATTGTTCTCTATCACTGCACCTCATTGATGAAAGTCTCTAAAATCCTTGAACATGAAATAAATCAGGGTAAAAAAAGTAAATTCAGTTTTAAATGTGTTTGCTTCCCCTGAAGGCACCGACTTTGATAAACGTGAAGACTTCCCGTAAGTGCGCATAAATGCGCATAACCTATCATATCCAAGACAGGTAAAGTCAGTCTAGTCAGATTTATGATTCCACCAAACAAAGACATATATTTGCATATCAAATTAAAAAAAATACACGGTTATCTATAATCGAGGAGAGAATGTAATTATAAAGATATTTGACATTGTGCGCAGCTGACCAACTTTTACGCACTTTAGGCGGGATGGTCCGTGAAATGAGAACCACTTGTAAAATAGACACAGACAAAATCACGGTCACTGATTAAAAAACAGTTACTGATGAGTCTACAAGCAAAGACAACCGGAGGACCTGTTGCATCACTGGAACTCATGGATCTCACCGTTGCGCTGAAGTGTTACTCTCGCTCTCCTGCTGAACTCCCGATAAAAACAGAAAATGTTCCAACTTCCCTCACATGCGTCTGTCCGTGTCCCCTCAATACTTTCCGTAATTCACCTCACATGGGTCGCCTAGCTAACCTACTTTATGCAGACAGAGTAACCTAACTTTTGGGCACCAAAACACATAGTTGGGGCTCTGATGATTCAGTTTCACCTCTGGGTTATATATGGACCCCGCGCGCCGCGCTCTCCATGGTGACTGGAAACCAGTGGGAGGTTCCCAAGCTGTCCACCCGCCTTCCTTAAAATAGGATGTAATTTGCTTAAATACGTGTTTTGATGTTAACCGCGGGGCAAATCATTGTTTCCTTGCTATTTCGTATAGCCAACTCATTGTATTTGCAAACAATAACATTAACGTTAACGACCTCCCTGTCTGTGGACAAGATTATTCCTCCTCTCTCCACTACTCAGACATTCTACCTCCATTCTTGTCTCAACTCCCAGACGTTTTGATTTTGTTCAATTTGTTGTATCTTACACTACCTGGCCAAAAGTATTTAAACATCCCTTAAAATTAGTGGATTTGAGCCATACCCGTTGCTGACAGGTGTATAAAATCGAGCACACAGCCATGTGATCTCCATAGACAAACATTGGCAGAAGAATGGCTTTACTGAAGAGCTCAGTGACTTTCAACGTGGCACCATCATATGATGCCACCTTTCGAACAAGTCAGTTCATCAAATTTCTGCCCTGCTAGAGCTGCCCCGGTCAACTGTAAGTGTTGTTATTGTCAAGTGTTAGGTGCTCAGCCACGAAGTGATAGGCCACACAAGCTCACAGATCAGGACAGCTGAGTGCTGAAGCGCGTAGCTCGTAAAAATTGTCTGTCCTCAGTTGCAACACTCACTACCAAGTTCCAAACTGCGTCTGGAAGCAACGTCAGCACATTAACTATTCATCGGGGCGTCATGAAATGGGTTTCCATGGCTGAGCAGCCGCACACAAGCCTAAGATTACCATGTTCAATGCCAAGTGTCGGCTGGAGTGGTGTAAAGCTCGCCACCATTGGACTATGGAGCAGTGGAAATGCGTTCTCTGGAGTGATGAATCACGCTTCACCATCTGGCAGTCCGACGGACAAATCTGGGTTTGGTGGATGCCAGGAGAACACTACCTGCCCTAATCCATAGTGCCAACTCTAAAGTTTGATGGAGGAGGAATCATGGTCTTGGGTTGTTTTTTATGGATTAGACCTCTTAGTTCCAGTAAAGGGAAATCTTAACGCTACAGCATACAGTGGCATTCTAGACGATTCTGTGCTTCCAACTTTGTGGCAACAGTTTGGGGAAGGCCCTTTCCTGTTTCAGCATGACGTGCACAGAGCAAGGTCCATACAGAAACGGTTTGTCAAGATTTGTGTGGAAGAACTTGACTGGCCTGCACAGAGCCCTGACCTCAACCCCATTAAACACCTTTAGGATGAATTGGAATGTCGACTGCAAGCCAGACCTATCGCCCAACATCAGTGCCCGACCTCACAAATGCTCTTGTAGCTGAATGGAAGCGTCTCCTGCGGCAATGTTCCAACATCTAGTGGAAAGCCTTCCCAGAAGAGTGGTGGCTGCTATAGCAGCAAAGGTGGGACCAAATCCATATTAATGCCCATGATTCTGGAATAAGATGTTCGATGAGCAGGTGTCCACATACTTTTGGTAATGTAGTGTAGCTTGTGTGTGTTACTGTAATTCAGCTTCTAACTTCCACAGTACACGACACAAATACAACAGTATCCATTGAATGAAGCAGGCTGACATGGAATCAGAATTTCAAGCAGGAGACACCTGTGGAATTGATTGGACTTTAAAAACATATTATGTTGCGTTTGCAGGTCATATGTGCAGATCCACTTCTGTGGAAGTTGTGTTTCATTTGGCCAGAGCAGATAGACCACAGAAATAGAATTACTGCAAAACCTGGAGTTGATGACCACACAGTGTAATCCTTCATCTACCCCCAGCCAGCAGGGCTCCTGGAGGTCTCTGTCTGTGATAACTGGATAGATCAGTCCCTTAGTGAAGTTATAGTGACACTCTAACCCCTGCATTGCATTACACTGTATTGCTGGGCCATTGGGGGAAGGGGAGAAGGAGAGTGTGGCCCTTTAATAGGAATATTTTTTATCATCAAGAGCTGTAAGAGTTTCCCTGACTGTAGCTCAGCATCCATCGCTGGTTCAATAAGCCAATGGGCAATGAGGGGGCTGTTAGAGAGAAACTGCCTGGCAGTCTGGTCCCTTTGGGCTGTGGGGAAATGATGGCACTCTATTGTTTGCAATGGCATGTAGAGGATCAGTGGGAAAGTGTTGATATAGTTCAGCATTAAACTGAAGGCTCTTCTCAAACCAAATTGGTGCTAAAATAAAATGATAAAAGACAAAAACAATCTTTTTGCATGCACACATTCATGAGCACACACACGTACGCACACACACAAATAGACAAACTGAGAGAAAGGGAGAAGAGGGATTGTACACAGAATCACCGGGGAGCTGTCCATGGACCTAATGTACAAGAATAACTATAGCGTGTTGGGCTCTGGGACTAGCTGACTTCTGTCTCTCTCCATGGTCCTGAGATATACATATTTTCGTTGAGATTCAATGACTATAAATGAATGTCAGTGTTAAAGATCGTCAACTCATCACTTGTAAAGAAATGATTGTTTTGCAAGTATACAAAGCCTAAATCAAGTCCCTCAGTCACGACAACGCTGGCCTAAACCAGGTGTAGGGAAGTTGGTATTTGAATGTGAAATATTGAACTGGACTGAACTGAGCATAATCCAACTCCAATGTAATCTATACCCCTCTGTCTCTCCTTTCTGACTCACTCTCTTTCAGCACCACATGTTCATACTAGGCACATGAGGACCATGGACAGCTCCTGGCTCTGTGCCACATTAGAAATTGAAGTAACAATATGCAACAATAACATGTCTAATGTAAATATCACAGATCTGGTGACTAATAAAGATACAGGATGGGGAAGGGTTCTAAATCGGCTGGGAAGTCACCATAGCAACCATGGCAAACCTACTCAAGTTGGTGTTTGGCGTTGGAGAACGCTGTGCACACACACTTAGATCTTCAGAGTCAACAGTTATGGTTAAAGTATGGATTTGGAAGGATTAGGGTTAGAATAGCTATTTCAGAAGAGTGATGAAAGGGTATACAACATTTGAAAAAGGCCGAATGGGAAGGGGGAGTCAGAAAAAGATAAATAAAGGGGAAGATAGGAGGGTGAGAGAGAAAAACATGGGCTATTCCAGCTGCTTTGAAAGTGGATACATGAATAGGCCACCTGCAAGGGTTACATACATTTGTTTATTTGACGGGGGTCTACAGAACACAACCTCTGAATGATCATTACTCTTTCGTGTCGCTACCATAGCAACAACTAGTTCCAGGCCATTTTTTTCCCTTCCCGCATTTCTGATGTGTTAAAATCATGAAAAAATTGGCATCCTTTGAGGGGAAAGTCATTGCATAACTGCAACTGGCTCACATCACAGACAGGGTAAAGGGATGTGAAAATAGATTGGATGAAAGTTTTCTCGCCTCCCTTCAAATAACCATTTTGTGGCCACAGATGTCTGTTGAACACAGCTGGGCTATATGAAAATGTTTGCCTGCAAAACACAGATAGTTTTTCTCTGTGTCGTGTCCACACATTGAAAAAAAGTACATTGCATGTTTGTAGTTGTTCTTAGTAGAGAAAAGCACAGAATACAATGCTTCATTTTTGAAGTTCTGTGTTTGTATGTATATGTATGTCTGTGTGTGTTTGTATGTGTGTGTGTGTGCATGCATGTGTGTGATGTAAATATAGGATGTGACAGTGTGAGAGGGACCCTCCGAGTAACCATGGCGACAAGCAGAAGCAAACACCTGCGAATGAGCATTAGGCTGTGCACTTACAGGAAGATCTCTAATTGGTGAGCGAGAAGGGGAGTTGGTGGGATCCAGCAGGAGAGAGAGAGAGAGAGAGAGAGAGAGAGAGAAAGAGAGAGAGAGGAGGGAGAGAGAGAGAGAGAGAAGGGAGAGAGAGAGAGAGAGAGAGAAGGGAGAGAGAGAGAGAGAGAGAGAGAGAGGGGAGAGAGAGAAGGCGAGAGAGAGGAGAGAGAGAGAGAGGAGGGAGAGAGAGAGAGAGAGAGGAGGGAGAGAGAGAGAAAGAGAGAGGAGGGAGAGAGAGAGAGAGAGAAGAGGGAGAGAGAGAGAAGGCGAGAGAGAGGAGAGAGAGAGACAGAGAGAAAGAGAGAGAGAGGAGAGAGAGAGAGAGAGAGAGGGGAGAGAGAGAAGGCGAGAGAGAGGAGAGAGAGAGAGAGGAGGGAGAGAGAGAGAGAGAGAGGAGGGAGAGAGAGAGAAAGAGAGAGGAGGGAGAGAGAGAGAGAGAGAGAGAAGAGGGAGAGAGAGAGAGAAGGCGAGAGAGAGGAGAGAGAGACAGAGAGAAAGAGAGAGAGAGGAGAGAGAGAGAGAGAGAGAGAGAGAGAGAGAAAGAAAGAGGGAGAGAGGAGGGAGCGAGAGAGAGAGAGAAGGCGAGAGAGAGGAGAGAGGAACAAAAGGTACAGCACTATTTTACCGACTATTACTCTCATATTGCATCATGTAAAAGCATTTGATCTCACACTGTAGAGGTCCTTATCATCATTGAAACTTATGAACATTTCCCACCTTAGATATTCATTAGTACTATTTTCATTTTTGTTTAACGCTTGTTGTTCGGTTTTAAGATCTCCTACTTCCTTATTACTCCTTATTCCAAACTTAACCACACAGGGGTAATGCCTAACCTTTACCACAGGGGTAAAGCATCATCTTAACCACACAGGGGTTTTGCCTAACCTTAACCACACAGGGGTAATGCCTAACCTTAACCACGCAGGGGTAATGCCAAACCTTAACCTTGCAGGGGTAATGCCAAACCTTAACCACACTGGGGTAATGCCTGACCTTAACCACACAGACATGCCTAACCTTAACTATGCACGGCTAATACCTAAGCTTAACCACACAGTAATGCCTAACCATAACCACACAGTAATTCCTAACCTTAACTACGCAGGGCTAATACCTAATCTTAACGACACAGTTATGCCTAACATTAACCAGACAGGGGTAATACCTAACCGAGACAGCCAAGCGACATGAACCTACCAGACGAGCTAAACTACTTCTATGCTCGCTTCGAGGCAAATAACACTGAAACATGCATTAGAGCACCAGATGTACCAGAAGACTGTGTGATCATGCTCTCCGTAGCCGATGTAAGACCTTTAGACAGGTCAACATTCACAAGGTCGCAGGGCCAGACAGATTACCAGGACGTGTACTGCGAGCATGCGCTGACCAACTAGCAAGTGTCTTCAATTACATTTTCAACCTCTCCCTGACCGAGTCTGTAATACCAAGATGTTTTAAGCAGACCACCATAGTGCCTGTGCCCAAGAACACTATGGTAACCTGCCTAAATGACTACCGAACCGTAGCACTCACGTCTTTAGCCATAAAGTGCTTTGAAAGCCTGGTCATGGCTCACATCAACACCATTATCCCAGAAACTCTAGACCCACTCCAATTTGCATACCACCCCAACAGATCCACAGATGATGTAATCTCTATTGCACTCCACACTGCCCTTTCCCACCTGGACAAAATAAACACCTATGTGAGAATGCTATTCATTGACTACAGCTCAGCGTTCAACACCATAGTGCCCTCAAAGCTCATCAACAAGTTGCAACTGGATCCTGGACTTCCTGACAGGCCGCCCCCCAGGTGGTAAGGGTAGTTAACAACACATCCGCCACGCTGATCCTCAACACAGGGGCACCTCAGGGGTGCGTCCTCAGCCCCCTCCTGTACTCCCTGTTCACTCATGACTGCACGGCCAGGCATGACTCCAACACCATCATTACATTTTCCGATGACACAACAGTGGTAGGCCTGATCAACGACAACAACGAGACAGCCTATAAGGAGGAGGTAAGAGACCTGGCTGTGTGGTGCAAGGACAACAACCTCTCCCTCAACGTGATCAAGACAAAGGAGATGATTGTGGACTACAGGAAAAAGAGGACCAAGCACTCCCCCATTCTCATTGATGGGGCTGCAGTGGAGCAGGTTGAGAGCTTCAAGTTCCTTGGTGTCCACATCGCCATCAAACTAACATGGGCCAAGCACACCAAGACAGTTGTGAAGAGGGAACAACAAAACCTATTCCCCCTCAGGAGACTGAAAAGATTTGGCATAGGTCCTCAGATCCTCAGAAGGTTCTACAGCTGCACCATCGAGAGCATCCTGACTGGTTGCATTACTGCCTGGTATTGCAACTGCTCGGCCTCCGACCACAAGGTACTACAGAGGGTAGTGCGAACGGCATAGTACATCACTGGAGCCAAGCTTCCTGCTATCCAGGACCTCTATACCAGGCGGTGTCAGAGGAAGGCCCTAAAAATTGTCAAAGACTCCAGCCACCCCAGTCATAGACTGTTCTCTCTGCTACTGCAGTACCGGAGCGCTAAGTCTAGGTCCAAGAGGCTTCGAAACAGCTTCTACCCCCAAGCCATAAGACTCCTGAACATCTAGTCAAATGGCTTCCCAGACTATTTGCATTGCCCCCCCCCCCTCCACACCACTGCCACTCTCTGTTGTCATCTATGCATAGTCACTTTAATAACTCTACCTACATGTACATACTACCTCAACTAACCGGTGCCCCGCACATTGACTCTGTACCGGTACCCCCCTGTATATAGTCTCGTTATTGTTATTTTTTTATTGCTGATCTTTAATTACTTGTTACTTTTATCTCTTATTCTAATCCATATATTTTTTTACCTGCATTGTTGGTTAGGGGCTCGTAAGTAAGCATTTCACTGTAAGGTCTACACCTGTTGTATTCGGCGCATGTGACTAATAAAATTTGATTTGATTTAATGTCTCATCTTAACCCCACAAGCGTAATGCCTAACCTTAACCACACAGGGGTACTGCCTAACCTTGACCATACAGGGGAACTGTCTGATCTTAACCACACAGGGGTAATGCCTAACCTGAACCACAAAGGGGTAATGCCTTACCTTAACCTCAGGGGTGATTCCTAACCTTAACCACACAGGGGCAATGCCTAACCTTAACCACACAGGGGTACTGTCTAACCTTAACTTTGTCATTTGAATTGACTTTGCATATAGGCTGTCAGTTGGTTCTCAATAACCTGTTTGGCTGGATGGATCAGAAGAATAGACCACATTTATTTTTCTGTCCACACCCATCCTCTCTGGAACTGCCAGCGTTCTTCTCACCGATAGACAAAGCACAGCACAAACTCAAATTTTCCGATCTGATACTCAATTGAGCTCTTTGTTTCAGTTGTGAAACCGACAGTGGTCTGACCGACATTTGACCATGTATTTGAGACTGGTCACGTAAACGGCAGGAGATTGCTGTTCTTTTTTCCAGGTCACTGATAATGGCTGTGTTTGACTAGAGGGAAGTTAGTCAGGTTCACTGTCTGTGTCTACTTCAATGTATATTAACGTAGACTGCATCTTGTGTATTTTCCCCCTCTGTTGCTAAATGAACAACTAATAGGGAGCCTAATACAGGAATGAAAGAGCATTTGAACATATTGTGAACATTTGACTCATACAATACAGTACAATACAATGTTCCCTTTATTGAACCTCACAGGGAGAATGCCTCATCTTAACTATACAGGGCTAATGACTTATCTTAACCACGGGGGTAATGCCTAATCATAACCACACAATAATGCCCAAACGTAACCACAAAGGGGTAATGCCTAACTTTTACCACACATGGGTAATGCCTAACATTAACCACACAGGGGTAATGCCTAATCATGACCACACAATAATGCCTAAACTTAACCACACAGGAGTAATGCCTAACCTTAACCACACGGTAATGCTTAACCTTAACCACAAGTCAATGCCTGTGACTGACGTTGATGGCAGTTTGCGACAGTTTGGATTATGTTTTCGGGTCATTTCGCAAAAACTATCTATTCCAACATAATCCTTTGGAGGATTTACTTTGTAATTTGAATTGACTTTGTGCTGTACATTTCAAGAGGCCTTTTGCATATAGGCTGTCAGTTGGTTCTCAATAACCTGTTTGGCTGGATGGATCAGAAGAATAGACCACATTTATTTTTCTGTCCACACCCATCCTCTCTGGAACTGCCAGCGTTCTTCTCACCGATAGACAAAGCACAGCACAAACTCAAATTTTCCGATCTGATACTCAATTGAGCTCTTTGTTTCAGTTGTGAAACCGACAGTGGTCTGACCGACATTTGACCATGTATTTGAGACTGGTCACGTAAACGGCAGGAGATTGCTGTTCTTTTTTCCAGGTCACTGATAATGGCTGTGTTTGACTAGAGGGAAGTTAGTCAGGTTCACTGTCTGTGTCTACTTCAATGTATATTAACGTAGACTGCATCTTGTGTATTTTCCCCCTCTGTTGCTAAATGAACAACTAATAGGGAGCCTAATACAGGAATGAAAGAGCATTTGAACATATTGTGAACATTTGACCCATACTATACAGCATATGATCGTTGCTCAGACCTCTCAAGACTAATGCAGAACAACAGCAGTCCATGAAGGTTAACCCTATCCGCGCACGCGCACACACACACACGCGCACAAACACACACGCGCACACACACAGTTCTGTTCTCTGGACGTGGGTTTAAAACACAGGGTAATGTAATGGTTACAGAACCAAAGGGACACTGTCCGGTTTAATTGGAGTAAAAGCTGAGATAGACTTCATTATAAACAGAAACAGTCTATCTCAGCTTTTACTCCAATTAAACCGGACAGTGTCCCTTTGGTTCTGTAACCATTACACAGACTTGTTCTATCACTGGAACTCCATGCTCTGCTGTTCGCCCTCCCTCTTGCCCAACAGTCTGTTCAACCAAAGAACACCTCGGTTATCATTGGTACAGGACGAGTAGCCAATTAAGGGATGTTTTCAACTCCCGTTGCTATTTAATGGCCCGGCCCGGGTTGTGTGAGGCGACTTCTACCTCCCACAATATCAATACAATACAATACAATATCAATAAGCAAATGATCCAGAAAGTCCGAACGAGACAGAAATGCATCCACTATACAGCAAACATGTGTCCAAAATGTATAGTATTGTAATACTGCAATAAGTCATTTACGAAGCAGGCACTTTTATCCAAAGTGACAAAAGTCCACACATTGTGGTATGTGACCCCAGTGGGAGTCAAACCCACAACTCTGGTTCTGCTAGTGACATGCTCTTATGAACTGAACCACGTACAGGACCACTACAAAATCATACTGTACCAGTCAAACACTTGGACACGCCTACTCATTCAAGGGTTTTTCTATATTTTTACTATTTTCTACATTGTAGAATAATAGTGAAGACATCAAAACTATGAAATAACACATATGGAATCATGTAGTAATCAAAAAAGTGTTAAACAAATCAACATATATTTTATATTTTAGATTCTTCAAATAGCCACCCTTTGCCTTGATGACAGCTTTGCACACTCTTGACATTCTTTCAACCAGCTTCATGAGGTAGTCACCTGGAATGCAGGTGTGCCTTGTTAAAGATCATTTGTGAAATGTATTTCCTTCTTAATGCGTTTGAGCCAATCGGTTGTGTTGTGACAAGGTAGGGGTGGTATACAGAAGATAGCCCTATTTGGTAAAAGACCATGTCCATATTATGGCAAGAACAGCTCAAATAAGCAAAGAGAAACAACAGTCCATCACTACTTTAAGATGTGAAGGTCTGTCAATCTGGATAATGTCAAGAACTTATTCCAAAATGTTTTAAATAGTTTATTTTTCTCATCAATCTACGAACAATACCCCATAATGACAAAGCAAAAAACGGAAATACTGCTCAAAAAAATAAAGGGAACACTTAAACAACACAATGTAACTCCAAGTCAATCACACTTCTGTGAAATCAAACTGTCCACTTAGGAAGCAACACTGATTGACAATAAATTTCACATGCTGTTGTGCAAATGGAATAGACAACAGGTGGAAATTATAGGCAATTAGCAAGACACCCCCAATAAAGGAGTGGTTCTGCAGGTGGGGACCACAGACCACTTCTCAGTTCCTATGCTTCCTGGCTGATGTTTTGGTCACTTTTGAATGCTGGCGGTGCTTTCACTGTAGTGGTAGCATGAGACGGAGTCTACAACCCACACAAGTGGCTCAGGTAGTGCAGCTCATCCAGGATGGCACATCAATGCGAGCTGTGGCAAGAAGGTTTGCTGTGTCTGTCAGCGTAGTGTCCAGAGCATGGAGGCGCTACCTGGAGACAGGCCAGTACATCAGGAGACGTGGAGGAGGCCGTAGGAGGGAAACAACCCAGCAGCAGGACCGCTACCTCCGCCTTTGTGCAAGGAGGAGCAGGAGAAGCACTGCCAGAGCCCTGCAAAATGACCTCCAGCAGGCCACAAATGTGCATGTGTCTGCTCAAACGGTCAGAAACAGACTCCATGAGGGTGGTATGAGGGCCCGACGTCCACAGGTGGGGGTTGTGCTTACTGCCCAACACCGTGCAGGACGTTTGGCATTTGCCAGAGAACACCAAGATTGGCAAATTCGCCACTGGCGCCCTGTGCTCTTCACAGATGAAAGCAGGTTCACACTAAGCACATGTGACAGACGTGACAGAGTCTGGAGAACGTGGAGAACGTTCTGCTGCCTGCAACATCCTCCAGCATGACCGGTTTGGCAGTGGGTCAGTCATGGTGTGGGTGGCATTTCTTTGGGGGGCTGCACAGCCCTCCATGTGCTCGCCAGAGGTAGCCTGACTGCCATTAGGTACCGAGATGAGATCCTCAGACCCCTTGTGAGACCATATGCTGGTGCGGTTGGCCCTGGGTTCCTCCTAATGCAAGACAATGCTAGACCTCATGTGGCTGGAGTGTGTCAGCAGTTCCTACAAGAGGAAGGCATTGATGCTATGGACTGGCCCGCCCGTTCCCCAGACCTGAATCCAATTGAGCACATCTGGGACATCATGTCTCGCTCCATCCACCAATGCTATGTTGCACCACAGACTGTCCTGGAGTTGGCGGATGCTTTAGTCCAGGTCTGGGAGGAGATCCCTCAGGAGACCATCCGCCACCTCATCAGGAGCATGCCCAGGCGTTGTAGGGAGGTCATACAGGCACGTTGAGGCCACACACACTACTGAGCCTCATTTTGACTTGTTTTAAGGACATTACATCAAAGTTGGATCAGCCTGTAGTGTGGTTTTCCACTTTAATTTTGAGTGTGACTCCAAATCCAGACCTCCATGGGTTGATAAATTGGATTTCCATTGATTATTTTTGTGTGATTTTGTTGTCAGCACATTCAACTATGTAAAGAAAAAAGTATTTAATAAGATTATTTCTTTCATTCAGATCTAGGATGTGTTGTTTAGGTGTTCCCTTTATTTTTTTGAGCAGTATATTACATTTACATAAGTATTCAAACATTTACTCTGTACTTTGTTGAAGCACCTTTGGCAGAGATTACAACCTCGAGTCTCCTTGGATATGACGCTACAACCTTGGCACACCTGTATTTGGGCAGTTTCTCCCATTCTTCTCTGCAGATCCTCTCAAGCTGTCAGGTTGGATGGGGAGCATCGCTGCACAGCTATTTTCAGGTCTCTCCAGAGATTTTCAATCGGATTCAAGTTGGGGCTCTGGCTGGGCCACTCAAGGACATTCAGATACTTGTCCCGAAGCCAATCCTATGTTGTATTGGCTGTGTGCTTAGGGTTGTTGTCCTGTTGGAAGGTGAACCTTCGCCCCAGTCTGAGGTCCTGAGTGCTCTGGAGCAGGTTTTCATCAAGGATCTCTCTGTACTTTACCCTCGATCCTGACTAGTCCCCCAACAGGATGGTGGTGGCAGCTGGATGCTGCCACCTTCATGCTTCACCTTAGGGATGGTGCCAGGTTTCCTCCAGACATGACACTTGGCATTCAGGCCAAAAAGTTCAATTTTGGTTTCATCAGAACAGAGTATCTTGTTTCTCATGGTCTGAGAGTCTTTTAGGTGCATTTTGGCAAACTCCAAGCGGGCTGTCATGTGCCTTTTACTGAGGAGTGGCTTCCGTCTGACAACTCTAACTTAAAGGCCTGATTGGTGGAGTACGGCAGAGATGGTTGTCCTTCTGGGAGGTTCTCCCATCTCCACAGAGGAACTCTAGATCTCTGTCAGAGTGACCATCAGGTTCTTGGTCACTCTCCCTAACAAAGGCCCTTCTCCCCCAATTGCAAAGTTTGGCCGGGCGGGCCAGCTCTAGGAAGAGTCTTTGTGGTTCCAAACTTCTCACATTTAAGACTGATGGAGGCCATTGTGTTCTTAGGGACCTTCAATGCTGCAGAATATTTTTGTTACCTTTCCCCAGATCTGTGCCTAGACACAATCCCGTCTCAGAGCTCTATGGACAATTCCTTCGACCTCATGGCTTGGTTTTTTCCCTGACATGCACTGTCAACTGTGGGACCTTATAGAGACAGGTGTGTGCCTTTCCAAATCATGTCCAATCAATTGAATTTACCACAGGTGGACACCAATCAAGTTGTAGAAACATCTCAAGGATGATCATTGGAAACAGGATGCACCTGAGCTCAATTTCAAGTCTCATAGCAAAGGGTCTGAATACTTATGAAACTAAGGTATTTCTGTTTTTTATATTTTAATACATTTGCAATAAAAATTTGAAACCTGTTTTGCTTTGTCATTATGGGGTATTGTGTGAAGATCAATGAGGAAAACAAGTATTTCATTCATTTTAGAATAAGACGTAACAAAATGTGGAAAAAGGGAAGGGCTCTTAATACTTTATGAATGCATTGTACCTGCATGCACTCGTGGACGCACGATCACACACACACACACACACACACACACACACACACACACACACACACACACACACACACACACACACACACACACACACACACAAAGTGGCACCATTATTTATCTTTCAAGAAGTGCAGAATGCTTTCATTTTCACTGTCCACAAGGATGCAAACCAGAGATGCAATGAAGTTATCTTTTTGTTCCAGATTTCTCCGTGCAAGGCTTTATGGGATGCAGCTTCAAAGCAAAGACAGATCATTATTTCAGTCAACTGTATCTGCATAAACATAACTCTTAGATGAGTAACTATTGCTTTATGATGATCACAGGTTACCTAGGTTACCAGCTACATAACAGCATTAATCTAATAGGTGTTGAGAGTTAGTTAACGATTAGCTCCATCTCCTCTCTCATTCTGTGTGTGTGTGTGTGTGTGTGTGTGTGTGTCATCTCATTTCATTTAACTCAGACTTCACCCACAAGTCAAAAGAGTTGAATGTTTTGTTTGTTTAAAGTTTAATTCAAAGTTTGTTGACAACTGGAACTAGAATTGGGTTTTGATCTGATGTCTTTTCACAGTGGGTAGTCTTGACTTAACGCTATCACATGGGTGAACACTCTCCCCCCTTCTCCTGGCTCCTTAGCGATTTCTCACTTGTCTAGACATCCTAACATCTCCTCTGGGTTCCAAACTTAATGTGTGTGTATGTGTTTGTTCTTTGGGCTGTACAGATTTATCCAGCCTGATCTCTCAAGATTGACTTTGAAATTGAACGACTCTTCATGTCCTGAGGACATCAGGAAAAGCCTTCACATTTTTTTATTTAAATGATTATTACTTACCCTATCCCAATCATAAACCCTTAATTTAAGAATGAATGCCTATTCTTAAACGTTTTAACCCTATTCAAAACCGTAACCCTTAATTTGACGTTTGGAGCAACTTAGAAAATTGACATTTGGAGAAACATGGATAAATGTCAGAATCTGAAGACAAATTGGTAAAACCGTGAGATCTTCACCACAGCTCTGTTAGCACAACACCGAGCTCTCCCTAGTCTACCTGTGTGTGTGTGTGTGTGTGTGTGTGTGTGTGTGTGTGTGTGTGTGTGTGTGTGTGTGTGTGTGTGTGTGTGTGTGTGTGTGTGTGTGTGTGGACTATTTACTATTTCCTTCTGTTTCCTCCCCTACCAGCTGGTCTTGTTTTCACAAGGCTAGTAAGCAGCTATAATCTCTATTAAATCCAGATGAAGTAAGTGTCTATTCTCTATCAAATATAATGTAGTACAATACCTTCCTTCATTGCCTTGGTAGATACTACACCTCATTAAACACATGCAGTTGCATGTGTCAAATATATTGGCAGCCTTGCACTTTAAAATGGAATGCAATGCAGCAGAATGTTCAGTTTTTTCTTTTCAAAACTGGTGGCTATTTTTACCCTGTAGGCTCCTGTAACTTGCCACAGGTGAGATCAAATACACATAAACCAGAATCACTTGCCGTAACCAAATTCATTTGAATTTTGAATAATTTTTTGACTTTGAAGTGAACAATCGGTAACACTTTATGTGGATTGTCCATCTGTAGATCTATAGACTATCAGTAACCTTTCAGCTTACTAACTACTAACCAGAACTATAACCTTCACCCTAACCCGTTTTCGAAGCCTTACCCTACCCGTAACCTTAGCAAGCAGTTGTTTATCAACAGATAGTCCGTTTGTTATCAATGAATAGTTTGGTGATAGTGCGTCCGACTATCCAAATAAAGTGTGATCAAAAAAAATCTTAATTTGGGTTTATAAAATGTTTTCTCCTTGGTCCTGTACACTGTTTTGATCAATTTCAACTTATTTAGGAAGAAATAGGGAATTGTGCAATGGTACCAATATATTTGAGGTCGAAATGGTGGGTAGTGTATGGGGCTTTGGTGACAAAACGGATGGCACTGTGATAAACTGCATCCAGTTTGTTGAGTAGAGTGTTGGAGGCTATTTTATAGATGACATCACCGAAGTCGAGGATCGGTAGGATGGTCAGTTTTACAAGGGTGTGTTTGGCAGCATGAGTGAAGGATGCTTTGTTGCGATATAGGAAGCTGATTCTAGATTTAATTTGGGATTGGAGATGCTTAATGTGAGTCTGGAAGGAGAGTTTACAGTCTAACCAGACACCTAGGTATTTGTAGTTGTCCACGTATTCTAAGTGATGCTGGATGGGCGAGCAGGTGCGGGCAGTGATCGATTGAATAGCATGCATTTAGTTTTACCTGCGTTTAAGAGCAGTTGGAGGCCACGGAAGGAGAGTTGTATGGCATTGAAGCTCGTCTGGAGGTTAGTTAACACAGTGTCCAAAGAGGGGCCAGAAGTATACAGAATGGTGTCGTCTGCGTAGAGGTGGATCAGAGAATCACCAGTAGCAAGAGCAACATCATTGATGTATACAGAGAAGAGAGTCGGCCCGAGAATTGAACCCTCCCCCATAGAGACTGCCAGAGGACCGGACAACAGGCCCTCCGATTTGACACACTGAACTCTATCAGAGAAGTAGTTGGTAAACCAGGCGAGGCAATCATTTGAGAAACCAAGGCTGTCGAGTCTGCCAATAAGAATGTGGTCATTGACAGA
Organism: Salmo salar; assembly: GCF_965601325.2. Taxonomy (NCBI): domain Eukaryota; kingdom Metazoa; phylum Chordata; class Actinopteri; order Salmoniformes; family Salmonidae; genus Salmo; species Salmo salar. The sequence goes on along the minus strand of NC_138304.1, from coordinate 40,086,278 downwards.
GTCGAAAGCCTTGGCCAGGTCGATGAATACGGCTGCACAGAAATGTCTCTTATCGATGGCGGTTACGATGTCGTTTAGGACCTTGAGCGTGGCTGAGGTGCACTCATGACCAGCTCGGAAACCAGATTGCATAGCGTTGAAGGTACGGTGGGATTCGAAATGGTCGGTAATCTGTTTGTTAACTTGGCTTTCGAAGACCTTAGAAAGACAGGGTAGGATAGATATAGGTCTGTAGCAGTTTGGGTCTAGAGTGTCACCCTCTTTGAAGAGGGGGATGACCGCGGCAGCTTTCCAATCTTTGGGAATCTCAGACGATACGAAAGAGAGGTTGAACAGGCTAGTAATAGGGGTTGCAACAATTTCGGCCAATCATTTTAGAAAGAGAGGGTCCAGATTGTCTAGCCCGGCTGTTTGCATGGGTCCAGATTTTGCAGCTCTTTCAGAACATCAGCTATCTGGATTTGGGTGAAGGAGAAATGGTGGGGGCTTTGGCGGGTTGCTGTGGAGGGTGCCGGGCAGTTGACCGGGGTAGGGGTAGCCAGGTGGAAAGCATGGCCAGCCGTAGAGAAATGCTTATTGAAATTCTCAATTATAGTGGATTTATCGGTGGTAACAGTGTTTCCTAGCCTCAGAGCAGTGGGCAGCTGGGAGGAGGTGTTCTTATTCTCCATGGACTTTACAGTGTCCCAGAACTTTTGAGTTTGTACTACAGGATGCAAATTTCTGTTTGAAAAAGCTAGCCTTAGCTTTTCTAACTGCCTGTGTATATTTGTTCCTAACTTCCCTGAAAAGTTGCATATCACGGGGGCTATTCGATGCTAATGCAGAACGCCACAGGATGTTTTTGTGCTGGCCAAGGGCAGACAGGTCTGGAGTGAACCAAGGACTATATCTATTCCTAGTTGTACATTTTTTGAGTGGGGCATGCTTATTTAAAATGGTGAGGAAGGCACTTTTAAAGAATAGCCAGGCATCATCTACTGACGGGATGTCAATGTCATTCCAGGATACCCGGGCCAGGTCGATTAGAAAGGCCTGCTCGCATTATTAAGCAATGCTCATGAACCATATCATCAATATTCTTCGTTAAAGGTCAATTTAGTACAGTCCCTTCATGACACTCCTCATAGACACTGGATATTGCATTGGAGCAATGGGAGAAGACTATATCACCGACTTAAACCATTCTGATCCCTCAATAGCTACATGCATGAAATCAAGTGTGCAGTTGCTTTATCCCTGTAAAGATGTATTTAATTCATTCACTGACAGACTACAGCTGAAGTAGAATACTTGTGAAGTTAAAGAAATAAAACACATTCATACCAACTAAAAGCTATACAAAGAAAACATAACTGTTGTCTGCAGTCATAAACTATATCCTCGGTTCTAACGTAAATACCTCTCTCTCTCTCTCTCTCTCTCTCTCTCTCTCTCTCTCTCTTTCCCCTGTACATTATCTCTCTCTCTCTCTCTTTCCCCTGTACATTATCTCTCTCTCTCTTTCCCCTGTACATTCTCTCTCTCTTTTTTCCCTGTACATTCTCTCTCTCTCTTTTTCCCAGTATATTCTCTTTCTCTCTTTCCCTGTACATTATTTCTCTCTCTCTCTTTTCACTGTACATTCTCTCTCTTTTTCCCTGTACATTCTCTCTCTCTCTTTCCTTGTACATTCTCTCTCTCTCTTTTTCCCTTTACATTCTCTCTCTTTTTTCCCTGTACATTGTCTCTCTCTCTTTTTTCCCTGTACATTATCTCTCTCTCTTTCCCCTGTACATTCTCTCTCTCTTTTTTCTCTGTACATTCTCTCTGTTTTTCCATGTACATTGTCTCTCTCTCTTTTTCCCTGTACATTCTCTCTCTCTTTTTTCCCAGTACATTCTCTTTTTCTCTTTCCCTGTACATTATTTCTCTCTCTCTCTCTTTTCACTGTACATTCTCTCACTTTTTTCCATGTACATTCTTTCTCTTTTTTCCCTGTACATTCTCTCTTTTTTTCCCTGTACATTGTCTCTCTCTCTTTTTTCCCTGTACACTCTCTCTCTCTTTTTTCCCCTGTACATTGTTTCTCTCTCTTTTTTCCCTGTACATTGTCACTCTCTCTTTTTTCCCTGTACATTGTCTCTCTCTTTTTCCCTGTACATTCTCTCTCTCTTTTTTCACAGTACATTCTCTTTCTCTCTTTCCCTGTACATTATTTCTCTCTCTTTTCTCTGTACATTATCTCTCTCTTTTTTCCCCTGTACATTCTCTCTCTCTCTCTTTTTTCCCTGTACATTGTCTCTCTCTCTTTTTTTCCCTGTACATTCTCTCTCTCTTTTTTCCCCTGTACATTCTTTCTCTCTCTTTTTTCCCTGTACATTGTCTCTCTCTCTTTTTTCCCTGTACATTGTCTCTCTCTTTTTTCCCTGTACATTCTCTCTCTCTCTTTCCCTGAACATTATTTCTCTCTCTCTTTTTTCCCTGTACATTCTCTCTCTCTCTTTTTTCCCAGTACATTCTCTTTCTCTCTTTCCCTGTACATTATTTCTCTCTCTCTCTCTTTTCCCTGTACATTCTCTCTCTCTTTTTTTCCCTGTACATTATCTCTCTCTCTTTTTCCCTGTACATTCTCTCTCTCTCTTTTTTCCCTGTACATTGTCTCTCTCTCTTTTTTCCCTGTATCTTTTCTCTCTCTCTTTTTTCCCTGTACATTCTCTTTCTCTTTCCCTGTACATTATTTCTCTCTCTCTCTCTCTTTTCCCTGTACATTCTCTCTCTCTCTTTCCCTGAACATTCTCTCTCTATTTTTCCCTGTACATTCTCTCTCTTTTTTCCCTGTACATTCTCTCTCTCTTTTTTCCCAGTACATTCTATTTCTCTATTTCCCTGTACATTATTTCTCTCTCTCTCTCTCTTTTCACTGTACATTCTCTCACTTTTTCCCTGTACATTCTCTCTCCTTTTTCCCTGTACATTCTGTCTCTCTTTTTCCCCTGTACATTCTCTCTCTCTTTTTTCCCTGTACATTGTCTCTCTCTCTCTATTTTGGTCCCGTGTGGCTCAGTTGGTAGAGCATGGTGTTTGCAACGCCAGGGTTGTGGGTTCGATTCCCACGGGGGACCAGTGCGGAGAAAAGAATGTATGTACATTCTCTCTCTCTCTTTTTTCCCTGTACATTGTCTCTCTCTCTTTTTTCCCCTGTACATTCTCTCTCTCTTTTTTCCCTGTACATTCTCTCTCTTTCTTCCCTGTACATTCTCTGTTAGGTATGCGTAACTGGCTGCAGGGAAGTCAGGTGCAGGAGAGCAGAATTGGGTAGCAAACGGAGCCTTTTATTACGGCGAACAAACACACGGCACTAAGAACACTAAACAAATACGGGTTTACATAACCCGGCGCAAACCAGTCTAACGTGTACATACACGTAACAACAAACAATTCCACACGCAGACATGGGGGGGGAACAGGGGGTTATATACACGTCAAATAATGATGGAATGTAAACCAGGTGTGTGGGAAAACAAGACAAAACAAATGGAAAAATGAAAGGTGGATCGACGATGGCTAGAAGACCGGTGACGTCGACCGCCGAACGCCTCCCAAACAAGGAGAGGAACCGACTTCGGCGGAAGTCGTGACAGTACCCCCCCCTTGACACGCGGCTCCAGCAGCGCGCCGACACCGGCCTCGGGGACGACCCGGAGGGCGAGGTGCAGGGTGATCCGGACGGAGACAGTGGAACTCCCGCAGCATTGAAGGGTCCAACACATCCTCCACCGGAACCCAGCATCTCTCCTCCAGATGTACCCCTCCCACTCCACGAGGTACTGCAGGCACCCCGCCTCGAATCCAGCATGGAGCGAATGGCGTACGCTGGGGCCCCCTCGATGTTCAGAGGCGGCGGAGGAACCTCCCGCACCTCAGACTCCTGGAGCGGACCAGCCACCACCGGCCTGAGGAGAGACACATGGAACGAGGGGTTAATACGGTAATCGGGGGGAGCTGTAACCTGTAACACACCTTGTTCAGTCTCCGCAGGACTTTGAACGGCCCCACAAACCGCGGACCCAGCTTTCGGCAGGGCTGTCGGAGGGGCAGGTTTCGGGTCGAGAGCCAGACCCGGTCCCCCGGTGCGAACACCGGGGCCTCACTGCGGTGGCGGTCTGCGCTGGCTTTCTGGCGCAGCACAGCGCGCTGAAGGTGAACATGGGCGGTGTCCCATGTCTCCTCCGCGCGCCGGAACCAGTCGTCCACCGCAGGAGCCTTGGTCTGACTGATGCCAAGGAGCCAGAACTGGCTGATATCCCGGTACGCACTGGAAGGGGGAGAGGTTAGTGGAGAAGTGGCGAAGCGAGTTCTGAGCCATCTCTGCCCAGGGCACGAAAGCCACCCACTCCCCCGGCCGGTCCTGGCAATAAGACCGCAGAAACCTACCCACATCCTGGTTAACTCTCTCCATCTTAATAATGCGGGTGAAAACCCGAGGTAAGGCTGATCGAGACCCCCAGACGTTCCATGAACGCTCTCCAGACCCTCGAAGAGAACTGGGGACCCCGATCAGACACTATATCCTCAGGCACCCCGTAGTGCCGGAAGACGTGTGTAAACAAGGGAGACCGGGCAGAGGGAGGAGACGGCAGGACTTGGAAAAACGGTCCACAACGACCAGGATCGTGGTGTTACCCTGTGAGGGAGGAAGATCGGTAAGGAAATTGACCGACGGGTGCGACCAAGGCCGCTGTGGAACAGGTAAGGGGTGTAGCTTACCTCTGGGCAGGTGCCTAGGAGCCTTACACTGGGCGCACACCGAGCAGGAGGAAACATAAACTCTCACGTCCTTAGCCAAAGTGGGCCACCAGTACTTCCCACTCAGACAGCGCACCGTCCAACCGATGCCTGGATGACCAGAGGAGGGTGACGTGTGGGCCCAATAGATCAGCCGGTCACAGACAACAGACGGAACGTACAGACGCCCAGCCGGACACTGGAGGGGAGTGGGCTCTGCACGTAGCGCCTGCTCAATGTCCGCGTCCAGCTCCCACACTACCGGCACCACCAGGCAGGAGGCCAGGAGTACGGGAGTGGGATCCATGGGCCGCTCCTCTGTGTCATACAGCCGGGACAATGCGTCTGCCTTCACGTTCTGGGAACCTGGTCTGTAAGATAGGGTGAAAACAAAACGGGTGAAAAACATGGCCCACCTTGCCTGGCGAGGGTTCAGTCTCCTCGCTGCCCGGATATACTCCAGATTGCGGTGGTCAGTCCAGATGAGAAAAGGGTGTCTAGCCCCCTCAAGCCAATGTCTCCACACCTTCAAAGCCTTGATGACAGCCAACAGCTCCCGGTCCCCCACGTCATAGTTTCGCTCTGCCGGGCTGAGCTTCCTCGAGAAGAAGGCACAGGGGCGGAGCTTTGGTGGCGTACCCGAGCGCTGAGAGAGCACAGCTCCTATCCCAGCCTCGGACGTGTCCACCTCCACTATGAACGCCAAAGAGGGATTCGGATGGGCCAGCACGGGAGCCGAGGTAAACAAAGCCCTCCTGTACATTCTCTCTCGTTCTCTTTTGTCCCTGTACATTCTCTCGCTCTCTCCCTCTTTTTTCCCTGTACATTCTCTCTCTTTTCCCTGTACACACTCTCTCACACACACTCTCTCTCAAACACACACACACACACACTACCTCACTCCTCCCTCTCTCTCTTGAAGTTGTTTTCTCATTTGGAGCTTGTTAAATGTCATGAGTGCTTTTGATTTGATTTGTGTGTTTTTCTCTTCATACAGTCGCTGTGTTGATTTGACAGGCATGATGAAGTGGTCTCGTTAGTGTCTGTCCTCCCCCTGCGTCTTCCAGGCATTTCTGTGTGTGCGTGTGTATGTGTGTGTGTGTGTATATGTGTGTGTGTGTACGTGTGTGTGTGTTCATCTCTCCTTCCCTGCATCTCCTAGTCATGTGTGTTAATGTGTAATCCTCCCTGATGAGTAAAGACAGAACACTGTGTCTATTGTAACTATGGGATGTGTCATCAACATCAGTTCCCTCTTGAAACATTCAGATCATTCTCGCACAAAGAAGTCAATGGAGCGCTTCTTTAAAATCAAACTGTGAAAAGAGAGAAGATTAAATACTGTTTTTATTGCATGTAGAAAAATATAGCGATTTTCAGTTATTTTAATTAACATTTGAATCAATAGAAGGTAATGAGGTCTGCATTAAATGCAGGAAATTCTAAATAGAACATTAGGGTGAAAGTTGAGAACAGGAACGTGCAGAGAGAGAGGTCTAAGGGTGGGAACAGGAATGTGCAGAGAGAGAGGTCTAAGAGTGGGAACAGGAACGTGCAGAGAGAGAGGTCTAAGAGTGGGAACAGGAACGTGCAGAGAGAGAGAGTTCCTAGAGTGGGAAGAGGAACATGCAGAGAGAGAGAGAGGTCCTATTGTGGGAACAGGAACATGCAGTGAGAGAGAGGTCTAAGAGTGGGAACAGGAATGTGCAGAGAGAGAGATCTAAGGATGGGAACAAGAACGTGCAGAGAGAGAGAGGTCTAAGAGTGGGAACAGTAACGTGCAGAGAGAGAGAGGTCTAAGAGTGGGAACAGTAACGTGCAGAGAGGGAGAGGTCCTAGAGTGGGAACAGGAATGTGCAGAGAGAGAGGTCTAAGGTTGGGAACAGGAACGTGCAGAGAGAGAGGTCTAAGGTTGGGAACAGGAACATGCAGAGAGAGAGGTCTAAGGTTGGGAACAGGAACATGCAGAGAGAGAGAGTTCCTAGAGTGGGAGGAGGAACATGCAGAGAGAGAGGTCTAAGGGTGGGAACAGGAACGTGCAGAGAGAGAGAGGTCTCACACAAAGAATTCAATGGAGCGCATCTTAAAAATCAAACTGTGAAAAGAGAGAAGATTAAAGACTGTTTTTATTGCATGTAGACAAAAATAGTAATTTTCTGTTAATTTAATTAACATTGGAATCAATAGAAGGTAATGAGGTCTACATCAAATGCTGGAAATTCCAATGAGAACTTTAGGGTGAAAGTTGAGCACAGGAACGTGCAGAGAGAGATCTAAGAGTGGTAACAGGAACGTGCAGAGAGAGAGAGGTCTAAGAGTGGGAACAGGAACGTGTAGAGAGAGAGGTCTAAGAGTGGGAACAGGAACGTGCAGAGAGAGAGAGTTCCTAGAGTGGGAAGAGGAACATGCAGAGAGAGAGGTCTAAGAGTGGGAACAGGAATGTGCAGAGAGGGAGAGGTCTAAGGGTGGGAACAGGAACGTGCAGAGAGAGAGGTCTAAGGGTGGGAACAGGAACGTGCAGAGAGAGAGAGGTCCTTTTGTGGGAACAGGAACGTGCAGAGAGAGAGGTCTAAGAGTGGGAACAGGAACGTGCAGGGAGAGAGGTCTAAGAGTGGGAACAGGAACATGCAGAGAGAAAGAGGTCCTAGAGTGGGAAGAGGAACATGCAGAGAGAGAGAGAGGTCCTATTGTGGGAACAGGAACATGCAGTGAGAGAGGTCTAAGAGTGGGAACAGGAACATGCAGTGAGAGAGAGGTCTAAGAGTGGGAACAGGAACATGCAGAGAGAGAGGTCTAAGAGTGGGAACAGGAACATGCAGAGAGAGAGGTCTAAGAGTGGGAACAGGAACATGCAGAGAGAGAGGTCTAAGAGTGGGAACAGGAACATGCAGAGAGAGAGGTCTAAGAGTGGGAACAGGAACATGCAGAGAGAGAGGTCTAAGAGTGGGAACAAGAACATGCAGAGAGAGAGGTCTAAGAGTGGGAACAGGAACATGCAGAGAGAGAGGTCTAAGGGTGGGAACAGGAACATGCAGAGAGAGAGGTCTAAGAGTGGGAACAGGAACATGCAGAGAGAGAGGTCTAAGAGTGGGAACAGGAACATGCAGAGAGAGAGGTCTAAGGGTGGGAACAGGAACATGCAGAGAGAGAGGTCTAAGGGTGGGAACAGGAACGTGCAGAGAGAGAGGTCTAAGAGTGGGAATAGGCATGTGCAGAGAGAGAGAGGTCTAAGGTTGGGAACAAGAACATGCAAAGAGAGAGGTCTAAGGTCAGGAACAGGAACGTGCAGAGAGAGGTCTAAGAGTGGGAACAGGAACATGCAGAGAGAGAGAGAGGTCTAAGAGTGGGAACAGGAACGTGCAGAAAGAGGGAGTTGTCTAAGAGTGGGAACAGGAATGTGCAGAGAGAGAGGTCTAAGAGTGGGAACAGGAACGTGCAGAGAGAGAGGTCTAAGGGTGAGAACAGGCTACCGTCCCACCCACGGTTCACACTATTCAACAGCCAATGAAATATCAGGGCGGCAAATTCAGAACCACAAAATGTCATAATTCAAATATCTCAAACATACAACTATTTTACACCATTTTAAAGATAGACTTGTCCTTAATCCAACCACATTGTCCGATTTCAAAAAGGCTTTACGGCGAAAGCATAAAGTTAGATTATGCTAGGACAGTGCCAACACAAGAAAAACCCCACCGCCATTTTCCAAGCAGGAGAGGGGTCACAAAAACCATAAATACAGCTCAAATTAAGCACTAACCTTTGACGATCTTCATCAGATGACACTCCTAGGACTCATTGTTACACAATACATGTATGTTTTGTTCGATAAAGTTCATATTTAAATCCAAAAACTCAATTTTACATTGGCGCGTGATGTTCAGAAAATAGTTTTCCTCCAAAACTGCCGGTGAATCAGCACAACAATTTACAAAAATACTCACCATAAACGTTGATAAAATATTAAACTGTTATTCAAAGAATTATAGATAAACATCTCCTGAATGCAACCGCTGTGACAGATTTCAAAAAAGCTTCACCGGGGAAAGCACACTTTGCAATAATCTGAGTACGGCACTCAGAAAAATACATCAGGCAATACAGATACCCGCCATTTTGGAGTCATCTAAAATCATAAATAGCATTATAAATATTCACTTACCTTTGATGATCTTCATCAGAAGGAACTTCCAGGAATCACAGGTCCACAAAAAATGTTGTTTTGTTCGATAAAGTCCATAATTTATGTCCAAATACCTCCTTGTTGTTAGCACGTTCAGTAAGCTACTCCAAATGTAGGAAGTGAAACATGTCAAACGTTGTATAGCATCAATCTTTAGGGCCTTTTTAACATAAAACTTCAATAATATTCCAACTTGACGATTCCAATGTCTTGAAAAACGTTATGGAACACAGCTACCTCTCACATGAACACGTGCCACTAAACTCATGTCATTTTCTGAGTCACCAACTTCCCGGCCTTCTTGTTTGCTCTGTGTTCACCGCAAAAGCCTGAAACTAGGTTCTGAAGACTGTTGACATCTAGTGGAAGCCTTAGGAAGTGCAAAATGAACCCTAAGTCACTGTGTGTTAGATAGGCAATGACTTGAAAAGACTACAAGCATCAGATTTCCCACTTCCTGGTTGGATTTTTCTCAGGTTTTTGCATGCCATATGAGTTCTGTTATACTCACAGACATCATTCGAACAGTTTTAGAAACGTCAGAGTGTTTTCAATCCAAATCTACTAATAATATGCAAATATTTGACTCTGGGCCGAGTATTAAGCAGTTTACTCTGGGCACGTTTTTCATCCGAAATCGAAAATACTGCCCACTATACCTTCACAGGATAATAGTGAGACCAAGAACGTGCAGAGAGTGAGGTCTAAGAGTGGGAACAGGAACATGCAGAAAGAGAGAGTTCCTAAGGTGGGAACAGGAACGTGCAGAGAGTGAGGTCTAAGAGCGGGAGCAGGAATTTGCAGAGAGAGAGGTCTAAGAGCGGGAACAGGAACGTGCAGAGAGAGAGAGAGGTCTAAGGGTGAGAACAGGAACATGCAGAGAGAGAGGTCTAAGAGTGGGAATAGGAACGTGCAGAGAATGAGAGGTCTAAGAGTGGGAACAGGAACGTGCAGAGAGACAGAGGTCTAAGAGTGGGAACAGGAACATGCAGAGAGAGATTGGTCTAAGAGTGGGAACAGGAACATGCAGAGAGAGAGTGGTCTAAGAGTGGGAAGAGGAACTTGCAGAGCGGAGCAAGATCCAATTGCAGGTAAAGACTAGTTAGATTGGTTCAACAGCATCGCTTACTACCTGATTTATTTAATCTACTTTACATTAGCTATGATAAGCTGATAGCCTACCCCTCCGCCTTCTCTTTTAAGATTGTGATGCTGACAAAAAATAAAAGCCTATACTAAAGAACAGATGTTGAAATTTGACAACAGGAGCATTACATAATTAGCTATTAATGTAAGAAATGTATATGGGTTTTTCCCTTTTTCTTCATTTTGAGCACCTGCCCCTTCAAAGGTCTGTGCACGGCCCTGGGTGGGAAGGTGTGAAGGGTTTAAAAAAAATCACCAAAACATCACAAGTCCTGTTGAATGATGAATGAATATGACTCACATAGGCTACTACACAAACCTGACTTTAAACCTTAGCACCTTGTTTTCTAAGAGTGTTCAGAATGAAAGGCTGTTCAACACTTGATATATGCTTGTTAGTAAAACAAAAAAAACACACAGCTCTCTGTGGAGTGTTCCAGGCAGCCGGATCGCAATTCAGTCACTATTCTGACTCTCGCCAAAGTAGCATCCACTAACAAACGTACGTGTCATTTAATTTCCCATTAATTTATGTATTATTAGATACAGTTGAAGGGTTGTTTAAGTCTATTTAGAATGCTGCCGACGGCAGGAAGGATTCCCGCTGGTTCCGAGCTCGATGGACGGCATCAACACATCGCCAGTGGGAGAGGAAGAAATGGAGGGAGTGAAGTAGTCGTTTTATCAAATGAGGACCTTCAGAGCCCTTTTCTCCATCCTTTCTTCATCTTTCCATCCTTTCCTCCATCCTTCCCTCCCTTCTTCCTGCTCGGTGCTTTGCTTTGGTATTATTAGGGCACCTTCTGTGTGACTCACTGCCAAGTGTTTTTTGGATGATGGTTGGTATTTATAGAAGTACATGGACGTCGAACCGAGGACCAAGAATCACATGTAGCGGAGTGGTTAGAAACGTACAGTGTTATTTTCTATCTCACACTCACACATCAACTAGCCTACCCTTGCAAAGGGGAAAGGAATACCTCTACCTTACAGTCTCTGTCACTCATTGTCTGCTTAGTGTGGCTGAATATCTCGTTCACATTGAAATACTCTTATCGTAAGGCGTGAGGATCAAGATAAAGACCTAGCTAATGATCAATGACATCTCTGGAACATGGAGGTGTTGGCTTTCATTCTTGTCCTGATATTTCATTCATCCGTGGCACGTACTCCTGCCATCTGTCATGTTCGACCCTTTCATAGATTGTCTCCATCATCTCTTCCCTCCGTCTTACTCTAGGCCTAGGGTTTTTTAGATGATGTATCAGGTTCATTTCCCCATCTTTTTTCAAACCTGGCTTCGCAGAGTCCGCCCACTCACCTCTCCTTCTCTCTTTCTCTCTCACCTTATTCTCCTCCCCCTATCCTTCAATATGGTTCCCATCAAATATCTTAGACAAGCAGGCCTGGAATCAGTCTGTCTTTATGTGTTGAGGTGATGAGGGTGAGTCAGTCAGAGTGTCAGATGGGCAGTGGTGATTTCTGAAGGTCTTTCTTACAGTATCTCAGTTTCAGACTGTTCTGAGAAAACATTCTGAAAGATTCCAATTGCATTTTGTTCTTCTCACATATGAAATGGAAATGTCTCACAGCTTAAAGGGATAGTTACCCAGAGTCAGATGAACTCATGGATACCTTGTCTATGTCTCTGCATGTGGTTTGAAAGAAGTTCAAGTTAGTTTCTGGAGCAATTTCTAACGAGCGTTAGCACAATAACTGAACATTTATGGGATCAGCTAGCGTAAGCACAATCAGCTAGCGGATCCCATAGACTTTCAACTTCCTTCAAACTGCATACAGAGACATAAAAATAGTGTCCATGAGTTAATCTGACTCTGGGTAAATAGAAAATAGAGCTTAATTGCCATAATCTTTAACTATCCCTTTAAGGGGAAACACAAAGCTTTGGTGCATAGCCGAAAGGGGCGATCGGATTGATTTAAGCACAGAAGATCTATGACAGTTTCATGAAATTGGCAGTAGCAGCACTCATTCTGATTAGGCTATACTGTAAACGTCCTATTTATAAATGTGAGATGTGCTCTATAGTCCCTCCAATATCGTATTAAAAGTCTGTGCACAAACTCTCAACTGTCTCTCAAGTCTCATGTCATATCCAGACAAGAAATGTTCTGGACAGCAAGGTCTGCATGCCTCACTGCGTCTGTCTGGGACCACTCAGAAACATGACATGTCTCTAACAAAGCCAAGGAGGTGAAGAGAAGGAGAAAGGTGCACAGATATACTCATGTTCAATCAAACCCTCTATGTGGAAATCCATATACAAGTAAGATGCAAGTTGATAAAAAATTACACTTTTTTTGTTATGGTCCCTAGAGCCGGACAGTTACCGTGGTAATATAAGCAATAGAAACAGGTTGCAGTTCACTCTGTCTCCCACAGCCACTACGCAGGGTAAACAGCTTGAGAAACATCTAAAAAACAATCACAGCGTTACAATAGAAGAGTGCAATTTAAAGTAATCACATACTGTGGTGATGACTAAAGGGTATTAACAGTGGGGTTCAACACAAGTGCTGGCAGAAAGACGCAGAAAGTCAGCTGGCTGTTTGTTATTGTGGCAGTTTCTCTCATCCAAAGAGACTTACAGTTAGAAGAAAGGGCACAGAGACAATGCCTGTAGTGTTCACCGTGGAGGGGGAGGAGAAATACAGGCGGAGGTGTGACAATAAACAGGCCTGCTATGAGAAAGAGAGAAAGAGAAATAACACTCCCACAGGCCCTCATTTACGGATAAACACTGGTGCGACGGGGTCCAAGATCAAAACATGGCACAATCTTCTTTTCAACCCGAGTTGAACTAAGTTCCTTATATTATACCTGTAGCATTGATGTAATCACAGCTACCATCTAAAGCAGTGCTTCTCAATTCTATGGTAATGCTCCTGTTGTCTTGCCGATAATCAGAGTTACAAGGATATATATTATCATGGTGAGGGGAGTGCCATCAACCCACACCTTGCACATATTGTTCACACATGTTGTCGGCAGCACTTACTCTGATGTGTTTCCAGTATTATAATACACCTCTTAGATCAAATTAAAAGCACATTTTATTTTATTTTCAAAAGTTAAGGTGGAATGACAAATAAATAAAGACAAAATAGATACACTATATAGACCTCATTATGAATCAATATATTCTCCCCAGTCAGACAGTAACATCTGTCCAAGCATATGCCAGCAGGCTTTTATGTTTGGCCAACTTACTCACACCACCCTGATGCTCCCCATTCCAGACACACAACACATCAGGTGACTCAACGTGATCTCATAGCAGTTGGTATTATTCTGTACGTAAATCCAAGACATTCCATTTAGATATTTTATGTTTTGTATGGTACACTTTATGTACAAAAGTATGTGGACATGCCTTCAAATTCTGCCCTGCTAGAGCTGCCCCGATCAACTGTAAGTGTTGTTATTGTGTGAAAATGTCTAGGAGCAACAATGGCTCAGCAGCAAAGTGGTAGGCCACGCAAGCTCAAAGAATGGGACCGCTGAATGCTGAAGCGCATAGCGCGTACAAATTGTCTGTCCTCGGTTGCAACACTCACTACCAAGTTCCAAACTGCCCCTGGAAGCAACGTCAGCACAAGAACTGTTTGTCGGGAGCATCCTGAAATGGGTTTCCATTGGTGGAAGAGGAATAATGGGGTGGGGCTGTTATTCATGGTTCGCTCTAGGCCACTTAGTTCCAATGAAGGCAAATCTTAACACTGCAGCATATGACATTCTAGATGATTCTGTGCTTCCAACTTTGTAGCATGACAATGCCCTGTCAACAAAGTGAGGTCCATACAGAAATGGTTTGTCAAGATCAGTGTGGAAGAACTTGACTGGACAGAGCCCTGACCACAACCCCATCGAACACCTTTGGGATGAATTGGAACATTGACTACAAGCCAGGCCTAATAACCCAACATCAGTGCCCGACCTCACCAATGCTCTTGTGGCTGAATGGAAGCAAGACCCCGCAGCAATGTTCCAACATCTAGTGGAAAACCTTCCCAGAAGAGTGGAGGCTGTCATAGTAGCAAATAGGGGACCAACTCCATATTAATGCCCATGATTTTGGAATGAGATGTTCGACGAGCAGGTGTCCACATACTTGTGGTCATGTAGTGTACGTATTAATTTGTGGATGTCATCATCCATATCGTATGATACGTTACGATTACAAATCCTATGATATGTTACAAATCGCAAATCGTACAATATGTTACAAATTCCAATTTCTTGTCACTAATGTTAGCTAGGTGGCTAAAGTTAGCTAGATGGCTAACTTTAGCTAGGCTAGGGGTTAGGGTTAAGGTTAGGAGTTAGGTTAAAGGGTTAAGTTTAAGGCTAAGGTTAGGGTTGGGATTTAGGTTAAAGGCCAGACATATAATAAATATGAATTCGGAGGGCAGAATTGAAGAAAAAAAAATCCAAGATGGCGTAGCAGTGCAGACGTGGGTTGTCGTCCTCTCGTTTACTTTTTGTACTCTTCGTATATATTCCAATATATTTTTCATCTCTTTTTCCATTTTTAAATGAAATATACCTTCCGGTAGCCCGCCTCACTCAATGTGACATGGATCCGCACATTTTTTTTTAGACCTTATAGCCAAAACTTTCATCAGAAGGTAGCCAGCTACCTTCTGCTACTAGCTATTTAGTCATTATTAGCCACTGCTAGCGGCCTTTACCCTTTGTTCAGGCACCAGCCGTTTTTTAGCCTGGATAACACCTGCCAGCCTCTGACTGTTTTTCTCCAACACAACGCCGGATTGCTGCCATAAACCCTGGACCATTGATATAGAAATTATATAAGTTAAGGGCTAAAAGTTGAAACAACCACTCAATGTATTGTGACAACTGTGAAACTGATAACCAGAAGGAGGTCTCCCAACCCAGGGAGGGGAAAAACCGTTAGGCTTGCAGTAGATTAGAAAACATGTTGCAGAATATGATAAGCAATGACCGTTTGGAGAAGACTTGCACATAGTATTCATGTATTGAGTTAATGCCAAATAATAGAAGGAGACATTTAACATGTGCATTTGTTATAAAATAGGTTAGAGAAACATTAACAATTCTAGGATGGAACATGTCTGTGAGGATTTGCAGGAAACAATTGTGTTATATTACTCTGACGTTATAGACTAGACTGTGTTCCGAGAGGAGAAGTAAGTCAGGCACTGGGAAACCACAGAGGTTTCCTGTTTTTGAGCTCGACTTGTCATTTGCAGAGATGAAGATAGAGGAACCCGGTTAGACAGAAGTAGAACATTGTGATATTGTGACAGAGTTAGGAAAGAGGAGGGGCATTCATCAAGTATATGGTCATAAGCGGATGGCCTATACTACTCTGGCGCGCGAGTGCATGTTTGGGTACTCTCGTTCCAATACGTTTTAAAAGAGAATGCAATCGTCCGCCTTGAATATTATTGAAGTTCTGATTGAAAAAGGCCCTAATGATTTATGCTATACAACGTGTGACATGTTTGAACGAAAGTAAATATTTTTTTCCCCCTCTTTGGTGAAGACAACTTCTAGGTGATGAACTGATGGTATAATTTAAATTAGAGGTGTATAGTGCAAAATACTCTTAACAACCATTGATCATCACAGCTAGCTAGCTGCCACTGAGTGACCCAGCCCTGAAGCTAGCCCCGAGCAAGGCGCATCTCCTGGCTAGCAAACTAAATTTCCACAACTACAATACCTCTTTCGCCATATGGCCCTGTCCCTTCGTTGACACGGCGCCCCGCCGTAGCACCACGACTGGTCCGCAGACGTAATTCCATCAGCTGTGCCTTCAACCGGCATTTGCCGGGCGTCTGAGCAGACGCTTCTACCTACCCCGGCCTGCTAACTTTAAACGCTGTGTCTCAAATGTCAATATGCCTTGTATACTGTTATTTAGGATAGTTATCATTGTTTTAGTTTACTGCGGAGCCCCTAGTCCCACTGTACATGCCTCAGATACCTCCTTTGTCCCACCTCCCACACATGCGGTGACCTCACCCAATATAACCAGCACCTGGGCTTACCTCCACTGTACCCGCACCCCACCATACCCCTGTCTGCACATTATGCTCTGAATCTATTCTACCATGCCCAGAAATCTGCTACGTTTAATCACTGTCCCCAACGCACTAGACAACCAGTTTTGCTAGCCTTTAGCCGTACTCTCATCCTACTCCTCCTCTGATCCTCAGGTGATGTGGAGGCTAATCCAGGCCCTGCGTGTCCCCAGGCACTCTCATTTGTTGACTTCTGTAATCAAAAAAGCCTTGGTTTCATGTATGTTAACATCAGAAGCCTCCTCTCTAAGTTTGTTTTACTCACTGCTTTAGCACACTCCGCCAACCCTGATGTCCTTGCCGTGTCTGAATCCTGGCTTAGGAAGGCCACCAAAAATTCTGATATTTCCATACCCAACTACAACATATTCCATCAAGATAGAACTGCCAAAGGGGGAGGAGTTGCAATCTACTGCAGCGATAGCTTGCAAAGTCTGTCATACTTTCCAGGTCTATGCCCAAACAGTTTGAGCTTCTAATATTAAAAATGAATCTCTCCAGAAATAAGTCTCTCACTGTTGCCACCTGTTATAGACCCCCCTCAGCTCCCAGCTGTGCCCTGGACACCATATGTGAATTGATTGCCCAACATCTATCTTCAGAGTTCGTTCTGTTAGGTGACCTAAACTGGGATATGCTCAACACCCCAGCAGTCCTACTATCTAAGGTAGATGCCCTCAATCTCACACAAATTATAAAGGAAACCACCAGGTACAACCCTAAATCCGTAAACATGGGCACCCTCATAGATATTATCCTGACCAACTTGCCCTCCAAATACACCTCTGCTGTTTTCAATCACGATCTCAGCGATCACTGCCTCATTGCCTGCATCCGCTATGGGCCCGCGGTCAAACGAGCACCCCTCATCACTGTCAAACGCTCCCTAAAACACTTCTGCGAACAGGCCTTTCTAATCGACCTGGCCCGGGTATCCTGGAAGGATATTGAACTCATCCCATCAGTAGAAGATGCCAGGTCATTCTTTAAAAGTAATTTCCACACCATCTTAAATAAGCATGCCCCTTTCAAAAAATGTAGAACTAAGAACAGATATAGCCCTTGGTTTACTCCAGATCTGACTGCCCTTGACCAGCACAAAAACATCCTGTGGCGGACTGCAATAGCATCGAATAGTCCCCGCTATATGCAACTGTTCATGGAAGTCAGGAACCAATACACACAGTCAGTCGGGAAAGCAAAGGCTAGCTTTTTCAAACAGAAATGTGCATCCTGTAGCTCTAACTCCAAAAAGTTTTGGGACACTGTAAAGTCCATGGAGAGCAAGAGCACCTCCTCCCATCTGCCCACTGCACTGAGGCTAGGTAACACGGTCACCACTGATAAATCCATGATAATCGAACATTTCAATAAGCATTTCTCTACGGCTGGCCATGCTGTCCTTCTGGCTACCCCAACCCTGGCCAACAGCTCCACACCCCCCGCAGCTAATTGCCCGAACCTCCCCAGCTTCTCCTTCACCCAAAACCAGACCGCAGATGTTCTGAAAGAGCTGCAAAACCTGGACCCGTACAAATCAGCTGGGGTAGCCAATCTGGACCCTCTTTTTCTAAAAGTATCCGCCGCCAATTTTGCAACCCCTATTACCAGTCTGTTCAACCTCTCTTTTGTATCGTCCGAGATCCCTAAAGATTGGAAAGCTGCCGTGGTCATCCCCCTCTTCAAAGGGGGTGACACTCTAGACCCAAACTGTTATAGACCTATATCCATCCTGCCCTGCCTTTCTAAAGTCTTTGAAAGCCAAGTTAATAAACAGATCACTGACCATTGCGAATCCCACCGTACCTTCTCTCCGCTGTGCAATCCGGTTTCCGAGCTGGTCATGGGTGCACCTCAGCCACGCTCAAGGTACTAAACGATATCATAACCGCCATCGATAAAAGACAGTACTGTGCAGCCGTCTTCATCGACCTGGCCAAGGCTTTCGACTGTCAATCACCGTATTCTTATCGGTAGACTGAATAGCCTTGGTTTCTCAAATGACTGCCTCACCTGGTTCACCAACTACTTCGCAGACATAGTTCAGTGTGTCAAATTGGAGGGCCTGTTGTCCGGACCTCTGGCAGTTTCTATGGGGGTACAACAGGGTTCAATTCTCGGGCCGACTCTTTTCTCTGTATATATCAACGATGTCGCTCTTGCTGCGGGTGATTCCTTGATCCACCTCTACGCAGACGACACCATTCTGTATACATCTAGCCCTTCTTTGTACACTGTGTTAACTAACCTCCAAACGAGCTTCAATGCCATACAACACTCCTTCCGTGGCCTCCAACTGCACTTAAATGTTAGTAAAACTAAATGCATGCTTTTCAACCGTTCACTGCCCGCACCCGCCCGCCCGACTAGCATCACCACTCTGGACGGTTCTGACCTAGAATACGTGGACAACTACAAATACCTAGGTGTCTGGCTAGACTGTAAACTCTCCTTCCAGACACATATCAAACATCTCCAATCCAAAATCAAATCTAGAATCGGCTTTCTATTTCGCAACAAAGCCTCTTTCACTCACGCCGCCAAACTTACCCTAGTAAAACTGACTATCCTACCCATCCTCGACTTCGGGGATGTCATCTACAAAATAGCTTCCAATACTCTATTCAGCAAATTGGATGTAGTCTATCACAGTGCTAACCGTTTTGTTACCAAAGCGCATTATACCACCCACCACTGCGACCTGTATGCTCTAGTCAGCTGTCCCTCGCTACATATTCGTTGCCAGACCCCCTGGCTCCAGGTCATCTATAAGTCTATGCTAGGTAAAGCTCCGCCTTATCTCAGCTCACTGGTCACAATAAAAACACCCACCCGTAGCACGCGCTCCAGCAGGTATATCTCACTGGTCATCCCCAAAGCCAACACCTCCTTTGGCCGCCTTTGCTTCCAGTTCTCTGCTGCCAGTGACTGGAACGCATTGCAAAAATCGCTGAAGCTGGAGACTTACATTTCCCTCACTAACTTTAAACATCAGCTCTCTGAGCAGCTAACCGATCGCTGCAGCTGTACATAGTCCAACTGTAAATAGCCCACCCAATCTACCTACCTCCTCCCCATATTGTTTTTATTTACTTTGCTGCTCTTTTGCACACCAGGATCACTACTTACACACCATCATCTGCTCATCATCATCTGCTCATCTATCACTCCAGTGTTAATCTGCTAAATTGTAATTACTTTGCTACTATGGCCTATTTATTGCCTTACCTCCTCATGCCATGTGCACACACTATATATAGACTTTCTTTTTTTTTCTATTGTGTTATTGACTTGTAGTTTATTCCATGTGTAACACTGTGTTATTGTTTGTGTAGCACTGCTTTGCTTTATCTTGGCCAGGTCACAGTTGTAAATGAGAACTTGTTCTCAACTAGCCTACCTGGTTAAATAAAGGTGAAATAAAAAATTTAAACTTTTTAAAGCATTGGACCTCTCGCGTCAGTAATACAAAAGTTATACTTAAATCCAAACTGGTTCTCTAGCATATTAGTAGGAATGTCTCACCCCATGTTCAAGAATGGCGTTTCTCCCCTCATTCAGATTACAACCTCTCGCTTTTGCTTATTTGAAAATGTAATCATCTCCAAAATATTGCTATTTTTAAAACAAGCCATAGAAAGTTGGTTGAAATTTCAGTTT
Organism: Salmo salar; assembly: GCF_965601325.2. Lineage (NCBI taxonomy): Eukaryota > Metazoa > Chordata > Actinopteri > Salmoniformes > Salmonidae > Salmo > Salmo salar. Next base: position 40,066,427 of record NC_138304.1, on the reverse strand, counting down.
AATCCACCAGAAAAGACTGAACAAATTTAACAACAAATTTTGTGGTTTAACTCAAATATACTAATTGATAAAAAATAACATTATTTTTCTAAAAAAGGTTTAAAAATTACAACCAACTAATTGCAGCATTACCGCAAGAATGGAAGAGACAAATGGAAAGGGGAAAAGTATGGAACTTGTCTGTCAGCCCTGCATTAATTAAAGACCAAAATTGTTCTTCTTCGGGATCGGTGTCCTGTCCACGGGACGGTGAGCTAACATAGGCTAATGCGATTAGCATGAGGTTGTAAGTAACAAGAACATTTCTCTGGACATAGACATACCTGATATTGACAGAAAGCTTAAATTCTTGTTATTTTAACTGCACTGTCAAATTTACAGTAGCTATTACAGTGAAATAATACCATGCTATTGTTTGAGGAGAGTGCACAGTTTTGAACATGAAAAGTTATTAATAGACAAATTACGCACATTTGGGCAGTCTTGATACAAATGTTCTAACAGAAATGCAATGGTTCATTGGATCAGTCTAAAACTGTGCACATACACTGATTCCATCTAGTGGACAAAATCTAAATTGCAGCTGGGCTGAAATAATACATTATGGCCTTTCTATTGCATTTCAAAGATGATGGTACAACAAAAATACAAAGGAATGGTTTGTTTTTTCTTTGTGTTATCTTTTACCAGATCTATTGTGTTATTTTCTCCTACAAACTTCAAAGTGTTTCCTTTCAAATGGTACCAAGAATATGCATATCCTTGCTTCAGGGCCTGAGCTACAGGCAGTTAGTTTGGGTATGTCATTTTAGGCGAAAATTGACAAAAAGGGGCGGATTCTTACGAGGTTAAAGCAAATTTTGCAAAATAAAAAAGTAGACGAGTTTCATTTTAGGACCAAAAAATTGAAAGCTGTGCCATAACGATTGCAAAAACAGTTGGGAAGAGATTTTTGATGTACCGATTCCTAGGCACATGAACTGACACGCAAAACGGATTGAAAACTTTATCAATTTACATTATTATACAAAATTCTTGAAAGCAATAGAATGTTATATACATATGGACAGTAACAAAGCAAATTATCTAATGATTTTGTCTCTTTGCAGCAAAATCTGAAGAGCTGGGTTGGTTGTATCCCCCATATACAGTTGAAGTCGGAAGTTTACATACACTGGAGTCATTAAAAGTCGTTCTTCAACCACAACAAATTTCTTGTTAACAAACTATAGTTTTGGCAAGTCGGTTAGGACATCTACTTTGTGCATGACACAAGTCATTTTACCAACAATTGTTTACAGACAGATTATTTCACTTATAATTCACTGTATCACAATCCCAGTGGGTCAGAAGTTTACATACACAAAGTTAACTGTGCCTTTAAACAGCTTGGAAAATTCCAGAAAATGATGTCATGGCTGTAGAAGATTTTGATAGGCTAATTGACATCATTTGAGTCAATTGGAGGTGTACCTGTGGATGTATTTCAAGGCCTACCTTCAAACACAGTGCCTCTTTGCTTGACATCATGGAAAAATCTAAATAAATCAGCCAAGAGCTCATAAAAAATTGTAGACCTCCTCAAGTCTGGTTCATCCTTAGGAGCAATTTCCAAATGCCTGAAGGTACCACGTTCATCTGTACAAACAACATTACGCAAGTATAAACACCGTGGGACCACGCCGCCGTCATACATCTCAGGAAAGAGACGTATTCTGTCTCCTAGAGATGAACGTACTTTGGTGCGAAAAGTGCAAATCAATCCCAGAAACAGCAAAGGACCTTGTGAAGATGCTGGAGGAAACAGGTACAAAACTATCTATTTCCACAGTAAAATGAGTCCTATATCGACATAACCTGAAAGGCCATTCAGCAAGGAAGAAGCCACTGCTTCAAAACCACCATAAAAAAGCCAGACTACGGTTTGCAACTGCGCATGGGGACAAAGATCGTACTTTTTGGAGAAATGTCCTCTGGTTTGATGAAACAAAATAGAACTGTTTGGCCATAATGACCATCATTATGTTTGGAGGAAAAAGGGGGAGGCTTGCAAGCCCGAAGAACACCATCCCAACCGTGAAGCACGGGGTTGGCAGCATCATGTTCTGGGGGTGCTTTGCTGCAGGAGGGACTGGTGCATTTCACAAATTAGATGGCATCATGAGGCAAGAAAATGATGTGGATATATTGAAGCAACATCTCAAGACATCAGTCAGAAAGTTAAAGCTTGGTCGCAAATGGGTCTTCCAAATGGACAATGTTTCAGAGGACGCATGACTCAACCTTCGCCTCTCCTGAGCCCATTGGGGAGTTGCAACATTGAGACAAGTTCATAACTGAAAAAGGGGGTAAAATACAAACAAAGGAAATGTTAATAGAAAAATATTTTGTCTTATGTAACCATACCAAACGTAATGTATACTAATTTGAGAGTCTCCGGATTTACGGTTACTATTGTCATGACGTTGGCCTGTGGGTAAGGTTTATGACCCCCGCATAAATACCTTTCTCCCTTCCCCTCTCTTTCTGACCCTACTGAAGGACTGCTGTCCTGAAGGACTGCTGTCCTGTTAAATATAGAGAGTCTGGGAACATCAAACAAATGGGGAAAGGAACCATATTTTGGTAATAAAACCAGTTGGAAATATGCTTTGGAACGTAATGAGTATGGATGTCATTTCGGTTGTCATCTGAGACATTATGACTGATGACAGGACGACATAAACTGTACCTGGGAAAGTATACACCCTCTAGTTATCAGAGTCACATGGAATTGTTATGCAATTGAAATGTTTGATATTGAAATTGTTTGTTAGGAGATTAAATGTAATTTTAGCTTCCAAATGAGAGAATTGGGTTTTCATAAGGAAAGTGCCCTGCTTGATCAGTGGCCCACCCCTGTGAAGAGACAGGGGTTATAAACGATGAAACACATTCTTCCCCCTCTCCACTATATAAGCCTTTGACGAAAAGATAACCACATGTTCCAGTACGTGAGGTCTGCAGCCTCTACGTTAGAAGGACACACGTCAAGTACAGAACTAAGCCAACCTCGGCGTGAGCTTTGGTGGCGAATGGTATGAACTTTGAGCTTATTCACTACAGAAGTGATACTTCCTAGCCGTTGAGTTAGCAGCGGCCGCTGTAGACGGGGGCTAGGAAAGGACGGACGACGGATCCAGTCTAACAGACAGACAAAGATACCACCATGTATCCAATTTACCACCAGAGACATTCTTCCGAGGACAGGAAGATCTGTTGGCCAACCCGGCCAGCATCTACGACCAATCTACCGAAGCGCAGCTCAGAGTAAATATTTTTGCATTTTCCTTTTCCAAATGGGCGGTAATTTAGAATGCATAAGATAATGTATTTACGATAGCATAGCTGCTGTTTCTTTGTTCCTAAGTCTTCCCGCTCTTTCATTCAAACCCAACCCCCTTTCCTTTGTGTAACCAGCCATCATGTATGACATCATTTGTATTCGGTGTATTTGTAATTCTGTGTGATTAGTTTAGGTATTTAGTAAATAAATAATTAAACCCAATTTTGTATTGCTGATTCAACTTGTTAGCCAGGGTTCGTGAAGATAGCCAAGAATTTACAACTTTCATTATGAGACTGAAAATAAGATAAGGGTTAATATTGACTGCTATCGATGTAAAACATGAATAAGTATTTTAAGAGTTTATTCGGAAGATAACGGCTCTATAAACGTTCTTCCGTGGTGCCCCGACTTTCTAGTTAATTACATTTACATGATTAGCTTAATCAGGTAATATTAATTACAGAGAAAGGATTTTATAGGTTAGCATGTCATATCACTTAATCCAGCATAGCCAAAGACACGACACTATGTTATGTCAAGGCCAATCTGGGTGACTAAAAGAAAGGGATATTGTTATGAGAATTATGTTCTCAATGTTAACTTCAATTAAAATACTCTGTCTGCAACTCAGAGTTCGTAAAGTTCTGGTTTAAATAAAACAGACAGAATTCCCAGCTTACAATAGTCACAAATATTTATTCACCAGAGCGCTCTGCAGTCCATTTTACAGAACATCATTATATACCAGCCTCCTCATTTACGCACACACATTACACACTAACCTCAAGAGCTAATTGTCCTCTTCCTCAGAACTCTCAAAACCGTAAATCCTGATCCTGTGAAATGTTTAGTACTCTGAGATTAAGGAAACCTGGAGGGTTCAATCTAGGTCAGGTCAACCACAGTCTAACAGTTCTTGATGTTTACTTAAACACACAGACCCAATTCCTCTCTTATCCTAGTCAATCTCATGAGACTTATGCTTAACCCTTTACTTACTCATTCTACAGGCTATATAGACCATATCCCTAAATTCAGGGTAGAATTATTTAATCATTTACGCTCAAGCAGAAATCTCCCATAACAGATAGGCTGTCTCCATTTCAGAGTCCAGTCTGAGCTAGCAATAAAACAATGTTAGAGTGTATTACTTTATACTTTTTGTTCAGCTGCTGTGCAAGGTACAGAAATGTGTAACTCTCTTTCTCTTCACTGAGTGTTATTGTCAGCCCTCCTCCATCATTTTCAATCATGCCAGAAGTGCATTCCTAGTGACAGATAAAACCCCACTTACTTCAGCCACTGCCATTACTTTGATGCTTTAAAGATGTTACACTTCTTTCGATTTTATGTACATTTTAGTCGTTTAGCATACACTCGTATCCAGAGTGACTTAAAGTTAAGTGCCTTGCTCAAGAGCACATCAACAGATGTATCCCTTAGTTGGCACACACGCACATAAATAATAAAAAACGTGCGGCTTCGCCTTTCTATCCCTTTATCTGGACAGGATGTGTGTGTCTCTGCAGTAACATCTTCATACAGGAAGTGTTTATCTTTCCATTTACCAAAGTCCAGTGAGGAACGAGAGAGAGGAGAGACAACCCTTAGTGATGTCTCCATGGCACATCTGACAATTACCTTACTAACACACACACACACACACACATGCCAGTATTTACTAACAGCATGACAGCTCAGTCAGATCACTAATATTTTCATTTCCCCTCATCAACGGTGAAGATGACACTTTCTTGAGGCCAGTGTAATTAGGAATGGATTCTCAGAATTATGATTTGTTGAAAAATTCCACATTGATGATATTTAGTAACTGTACCTATCTAGCGTGTATGACTCATGTCTACTGTGTGCGTGCGTGCGTGTGTGTGTGCATGCGTTAAAATACACACACATTCTAATGAAGTTCAGCAGCAGGGCTCTCACCTGACATGTCCACATTAATCAGCTCATCAGCTCACACAGACGGAAAGCAAGACCCTCGAAGGTCATGTCACAGCTGGAACACACACACACACACCTTTTTATATTTATTTATTTTGTATTTTTTCAAGATGGTGCCGACAGAGACGACTGCCTCGCTTCTAGTCCTTAGGAAACTTTGCAGTATTTTGTTTATTTAATGTCTCATCTCTTACATTGTTATCCCAGAAAATCTTAAGTGTTATTACATACAGCTGGGAGGAACTATTGGATATCAGAGCGACGTCAACATACCAGCACTATGACCAGGAATACGACTTTCCCGAAGCGGATCCTTTGTCCGAACCACCCAGGGCATTTGAACTGATTCAAGAGGCTGACCAAAAACAAAGCCGCCAGAGAAGAGGAAGACGCAGTGGTCTTCCAGTCAGACTTCGGAGGGGCACACACCAACCACCTCTTCCAAGTATATTACTCGCTAATATACTGTATATTACTATATATACAAGTATATTACTCGCTGTCCAGTCTCTAGATAACAAGGTCGACAAATCAGGGCAAGGGTTGCTTTCCAGAGAGATAAGGGATTGTAACATACTTTGTTTCACGGAAACATGGCTCTCTCGGGATGTGCTGTCAGAGTCGATACAGCCATCTGGATTCTTTGTGTGTCGCGCCGACAGGAATAAACATCTCTCCAGGAAGAAGAAGGGCAGAGGTGTATGTTTCAAGATGAACAACTCATGGTGTAACTGTAACAACATACAGGAACTCAAGTCCTTTTGTTTACCTGACCTAGAATTCCTCACAATCAAATGCCGACCGTATTATCTCCTTAGATAATTCTCTTCGGTTAATGTCACAGCTGTGTATATCCCCCTTCAAGCCAATACGACGACGGCCCTCAAGGAACTTCACAGGACTTTATGCAAAACGTAAACCATATATGCTGAGGCTGCATTTATTGTAGCAGGGGATTTTAACAAAGCAAATTTGAGAACAAGGCTACCTAAATTCTATCAGCATATTGACTGTAGCACTCACGCTGGAAAAACACTGGATCACTGCTACTCTAACTAAAGGCCCTCCCTCGCCCTCCATTTGGCAAAACTGACCACGACTCCATTTTCCTCCTCCCTTCCTATAGGCAGAAACTCAAACAGGAAGTACCCGTACTAAGGACTAGTCATCGCTGGTCTGTCCAATCTGAATCCACACTTTAAGATTTTTTTGATCACGCAGACAGGGATATATTCCGGGTAGCCTCAGAGAATAATATTGACGTATACGCTGATTCGGTGAGTGAGTTTATAAGGAAGTGTATAGGAGATGTTGTACCCACTGTGACTTTTAAAACTTACCCTAACCAGAAACAGTGGATAGATGACGGCATTCGCGCAAAACTGAGAATCACCCAATTTAATCATGGAAAGGTGACTGGGAATATGGCCGAATACAAACAGTGTAGTTATTCTCTCCGCAAGGCAATCAAACAAGCAAAATGTCAGCATAGAGACAAAGTGAAGTCGCAATTCAACGGCTCAGACACGAGACGTATGAGGCAGGGTCTACAGACAATCACGGACTACAAAAGGAAAACCAGCCACTTCACGGACACCGATGTCTGATTTCCAGACAAACTAAACACCTTCTTTGCCCGCTTTGAGGATAATACACTGCCAACGACATGGCCCGCTATCAAGGACTGGGGGCTGTCCTTCTCTGTGGCCGATGTGAGTAAGACATTTAAACGTGTTAACCCTCGCAAGACTGCCGGCCCAGACGACATCCCTAGCCGCATTCTCAAGCATGTGCAGACCAGCTGGCTGGTGTGTTTACGGACATATTTAATCTCTCCCTATCCTAGTCTGCTGTCCCCACATGCTTCAAGATGGCCACCATTGTTCCTGTACCCAAGAATGCAAAGGTAACTGAACTCAATGATTATTGCCCCGTAGCATTAATCTGTCATCATGAAGTGCTTTAAGAGACTAGTCAAGGATCATATCACCTCCAGCTTACCTGTCACCCTAGACCCACTTCAATTTGCTTGCCGCCCCAATAGGTCCACAGACGATGCAATCGCCATCACACTGCACACTGCCCTATCCCATCTGGACAAGAGGAATACCTATGTAAGAATGCGGTTCATTGACTATAGCTCAGCATTCAACACCATAGTACACTCCAAGCTCATCATTAAGCTTGGGGACCAGGGTCTGAACCCCGCCTTGTGCAACTGGGTCCTGGACTTCCTGATGGCCGCCCCCAGGTGGTGAAGGTAGGAAACAACATCTCCACTTCACTGATCCTCAACACTGGGGCCCCACAAGGGTGTGTTCTCAGCCCTCTCCTGTACTCCCTGTTCACAAATGACTGCGTGGCCATGCATGCCTCCAACTCAATCATCAAGTTTGCAAACAACACAACAGTAGTACGCTTGATTACCAACAATGACGACAGCCTACAGGGAGGAGGTGAGGGCTCTTGGAGTGTGGTGTCAGAAAAACAACCTCTCACTCAACATCAACAAAACAAAGGAGATGATCGTGGACTTCAGGAAACAGCAGAGGGAGAACCCCCCTATCCACATCGACGGGACAACAGTGGAGAAGGTGGAAAGTTTAAGTTCCTCGGCGTACACATCACGGACAAACTGAAATTGTCCATCCACACAGACAGTGTGGTGAAGAAGGTGCAAGAGCGAAGACATATGGCTTGTCACCTAAAACCCTCAAACTTTTATAGACGCACAATTGAGAGCATTGTGTCGGGCTGTATGACCGCCTGGTACTGCAACTGCACCACCCACAACCGCAGGGCTCTCCAGAGGGTGGTGCGGTCTGCACAAAGCATCACCGGGGAAAAAGTACCTGCCCTCCAGGACACCTACAGCACCCGACGTCACAGGAAGGCCAAAAAGATCATCGAGGACAACAACCACCCAAGCCACTGCCTGTTCACCCCACTACCATCCAGAAGGCGAGGTCAGTACAGGGGCATCAAAGCTGGGACCGAGAGACTGAAAAACAGCTTCTATATCAAGGCCATCAGACTGTTAAACAGCCACTTTAATAATGTTTACATATCTTGCATTACTCATCTTATATGTACATACTATATTCTATACTATCTATTGCATCTTGCCTATGCTGCTCTGTCATTGCTCATCCATATAATTATATTCATATATTCTTATTCCATTCCTTTATTTAGATTTGTGTGTATTAGGTAGTTGTTGTGGAATTGTTAGATTACTTGTTAGATATTGCTGCTCTTTCAGAACTAGGAGCACAAGCATTTCGCTACACTCGCAATAACATCTGCTAACCATGTGTATGTGACCAATAAAATTTGATTTGACAAACACATAAATACAAATACATAAATGTGTTTCATTTGTTCAGCATATACACTCAGATACACTCTTCATCGTTATCCTAAACCTACAGTGTGCTACTGTACTTCCCTCCTCCTGTCAAGCTTCCCTCTTAATTAGTCTTGATTGGCAATTAAGTGTTTAATTAAAGGTTTAGAGAGGAGGGAGTGCCTGCTGGAAACATATGGCAAATGAATCAGGTCCTAATTAACAGCCTGCCTTTGAAGATGTGAATACTACAGTGTGTGTGTGTGTGTGTGTGTGTGTGTGTGTGTGTGTGTGTGTGTGTGTGTGTGTGTGTGTGTGTGTGTGTGTGTGTGTGTGTGTGTGTGTGTGTGTCTTTGGGTGCCTTCCTTCAAGATCTGGTCTGTTACAGTACGTAAACAAATGACATTTACAGGAAAACATGTAGAGCTCAAAATTGAACAACTTCAATGACTGAAAATGTGCATTGGCCAGCTTCAGAATCATCGCAGTTAGCTTTTACTCTCAGTTTACAGGAGCATATTGAAGCCATCAAGAGTGGATCCTGAGATGAGACAAACTCAGACTGTTCACAGATTTTTATTGTATTTTCCCTTGAACTTAGCAGAAAGCTATTTGAGAACAGGCTCTCTGTTTTTACACTTCGCACAGATTATCCATTCAAATCAATCAATAAAAAGTACATGCAGGTTGCAGAAATTTAACAAACATTGACAGAGGCAATTACATAATCAGATATCAACAAAATATCAACTTGGCGTAATCAGTAGGAAATGGGATACCAATGTGTACTAAACATTTAATAACACTGGAAGGCAGAAGGACATCTGAGAACACAGCTAACGCAATGTACAAAACAATGGTAATACAAAAAATATAATGATTGTGTAAATTGTTGATGTTTTCTACATGATGGGGAGATTTCAAATTTCTCTGTTAATTCGTAATGTGACTACAGCTCATCTCTAATCCCTCTGTGATATGGTCTGGTCACGCTGAGCTCAACTCTCTCCCAGGGCAGGTACGCGCTACTTCATTGGATCTTCTCTGCAGCATTAATCTGGCCTGGACCCCAGGAGACATGACCATACTAGAGTTATACGCATAGACATCATACTCAGGTACATCCTCCAAATCTGATCGTTTTTCCTTACAAAAAGACATTGCTCGTTGCCAGGTATTACAGTTGAGCATGGATTTGTTATGGGAAGTGTAGAATCGAACTCAGGAGTTATCCAACTTTATCTTCCGGTCAGTGAATGACTTTTTCACACACAGGAGACCGCAGGCCTTTCAGTCCTAGAAAAATTGCTGGAGTTAGACCTATAGCTGCTTAATGTAGATCAACAGGAATCTCTCCATTGGCATCATGAAACTCAGGACTCCTACATATTTTGTTGACAATAGTGGGACGTCTAAAGAACCTTGTAAAGAAGTATGGTGCCTTCTTGTGGAGCCTGACCTGGAAGCCAGTGTTGAGGTGTAGTGAGGTGTCCCAGCTCCCAGATTCCATGTCAGCCAAGTCACTGTCTAGCTTGCTTTCACTGTCATTGTTCTCATAAAGAACCTCCATCACGTGCAGGTCCAAAAGTCTCTTGGGGATACCACTCCAGACTTTCTTGGCTTTTCCTTCTTGCGTGGTTTTCACTTCAACCTTAATTGATTTATAGTTGTCATCCTCCATGCCACTCTGGGTTTCAACTGCACCAAGCCTTCATGGTCTACATGACCCTCTGGAGGGTGCAAAGTACAATACAATTTCTATAAGAAGTGACAGACCATTAGAGCACTCTCCCGCCAGTTGTGTTCAAGATCATTCAGTATGTTGTTGTTGAACTCTACATGAAATCTACTTGGAATTTCAGATTGGTCAATGGTTGAGAGACTTTGGATCTGTCTTAAGAGGGTTGGGGTAATGCAGTAGGTGTTCTCTTGGTCGTATGCTGTACCTATGTTCTGAATGTATGGATGGTGCTGTGTGATGAAGACATTATCCACTACTATGGACTGACCTAACCTTTCTGGATGAACTTGGACTATGATCCTGTCCCTGTTTCTCTCATCTCTCTCCGCATAGTTGAGAACCATAACTGTGCTCTAACATTAGGCCAACTAGGAAGTGCTCCAACGTTAGGCCTACTAGGAAGTGCTCTGGCATCAGGCCTACTACGGAGTGCTCTGGCATTTGGCCTACTAGGAAGTGCTCTGTCATTAGGCCTAGTAGGAAGTGCTCTGTTGTTAGGCCTACTAGGAAGTGCTCTGGGAATAGGCCTACTAGGAAGTGTTCTGGGAATAGACCTACTAGGAAGTGCTCTGGCATTATGCCTACTAGGAAGTGCTCTGTCATTAGGCCTACTAGGAAGTGCTCTGGGATTAAGCCTACTAGGAAGTGCTCTGGCATTAGGCCTACTAGGAAGTGCTCTGGCATTAGGCCTACTAGGAAGTGCTCTGGCATTAGGCCTACTAGGAAGTGTTCTGGCATTAGGCCTACTAGGAAGTGATCTGGGATTAGGCCTACTAGGAAGTGCTCTGGCATTAGGCCTACTAGGAAGTGCTCTGGCATTAGGTCTACTAGGAAGTGCTCTGGCATTAGGTCTACTAGGAAGTGCTCTAACATTAGGCCTACCATGAAGTGCGCTAACATTAGGCCTACTAGGAAGTGCTCTGGCATTAGGTGTATTGATCCAGTGCAGATGTTGTTTGTCGTTCTCCCGTGTACATTTGTTTTGTCTTTTTTGTATATATTTCTATATATTTTCAATCTCTTTTTCCATTTTTAAATCCATCCTACCCTTCCTTTTTTAAACCCGCCTCACCCAATGTGATACGGATCTGCTATTTTTAGACCATATAGCTGTCACGCCCTGACCAGGTGAACTCGGGTATTTTGGTCAGGGTGTGTCATGTTGGGTATTTTTCCTTGGTTTGTTTCTATGTTTGCGTTATAGCCTTGTGTGAGTTCTATGTGGTGTATTTCTATGTTGGGTTCTGTCGATTCCCAATCAGAGACAGCTGTCGCTAGTTGTCTCTGATTGGGATCACATTTAAGTTCCTTTTTTCCCCACGCTGTTTGTGGGGTGTTGTCTCTTTGTTTTGAGCAGTTAACGTATCGGCATTTTCTTGGTTTTGTGTACGTGTTTATTTCAGTGTTAAGAATAAACATGTGTTCGCTCCCAGCTGCACTTTGGTCCTCTTCCTCATCACCCGACGACGAACGTTACAGAACACCCCACCAAACCAGGACCAAGCAGCGGGAGGATAAGGAGCGCGAGAGATGGGCTCGCGATGGGAAGGAGTTCTGGACCTGGGAGGAGATCATGTCGGGGAAAGGACCCTGGCGAAAGGATTCCCAGGTCGAGGAGGTAATGCCAGCCGGTGGACGGAGTCGCAGGCGGCGGTCGAGGAGGCCCGGAAGACACCCCCAAGAACATTTTTTTGGGGGGCTAATGGGGTGGTCCGGAAGGGCAGAGGAAGAGCCCAGACCACTGCTCTCGTGGGGGATGACGGCGGAGGAGGAGACGGAGATGAGGCGGTTGATTGAGGACCTGCTGAGGGAAGATCTGGAGGAGGAGCCATGGGATGCGGAGTTGCGCGCTGTGTCGCCAGTGCGCCCGCACAGCCCGGTGTGTCCGGTGGACATGCCCAGCACATGCCGTGCTAGGATGGGCATCCAGCCAGGATGAGTGGCTAAACCGGCTCCACGCTTCAGTTCACCAGTGCGTGTTCACAGTCCTGTCTGGCCCGTTTCTGTTCCCCGCACCAAGCCCACGGTGCGTGTCCACAGTCCTGTCCGGCCCGTCCCTGTTCCCCGCACCAAGCCATGGGAAGCGCAGTTGCGCGCTGTGTCGCCAGTGCGCCCGCACAGCCCGGTGCGTCCGGTGGACATACCCAGCACATGCCGTGCTAGGATGGGCATCCAGCCAGGACGAGTGGCTAAACCGGCTCCACGCTTCAGTTCACCAGTGCGTGTTCACAGTCCTGTCTGGCCCGTTCCTGTTCCCCGCACCAAGCCCGCGGTGCGTGTCCACAGTCCTGTCCGGCCCGTCCCTGCTCCCCGCACCAAGTCAGTGGTGCGTGTCCCCAGTCCGGCCCGGCCCATTCCTGCTCCCCGCACCAAACCAGTGGTGCATGTTCCCAGTCCGGCCCGGCCCGTCCCTGCTCCCCGCACCAAGTCAGTGGTGCGTGTCCCCAGTCCGGCCCGGCCCGTTCCTGCTCCCCGCACCAAGCCAGTGGTGCGTGTTCCCAGTCCGGCCCGGCCCGTCCCTGCTCCCCGCACCAGGTCAGTGGTGCGTGTCCCCAGTCCTGTCCGGCCCATCCCTGTTCCCCGCACCAAGCCCACGGTGCATGTCCACAGTCCTGTCCGGCCCGTTCCTGTTCCCCGCACCAAGCCCACGGTGCGTGTCCACAGTCCTGTCCGGCCCGGTCTGCTCCCCGCACCAAGCCCACGGTGCGTGTCCACAGTCCTGTCCGGCCCGTCCCTGCTCCCCGCACCAAGCCAGTGGTGCGTGTTCCCAGTCCGGCCCGGCCCGTTCCTGCTGCCCGCACCAAGCCAGTGGTGCGTGTTCCCAGTCCGGCACGGCCCGTGTCCGGTCCACCGGTGCCCAATCCTGTTCCGGTCGACAGCTCCGCTCCGGAGCCTGAGCATGCTGCTCCACAGTGGTCCAGTCCGGGCCAGAGGGGTAGGGCTAAGGTGGAGGCGGGGAAAGAACACGCCCGGGGCCAGAGCCTCCACCGAGGGTGAGGCGCCCACCCGGGTCCCCCCCCAATAGACTTAAGTTTGGTGCACCGGGAGTACGCACCGTTGGGGGGGGTACTGTCATGCCCTGACCAGGTGAACTCGGGTATTTTGGTCAGGGTGTGTCATGTTGGGTATTTTTCCTTGGTTTGTTTTCTATGTTTGTGTTATAGCCTTGTGTGAGCTCTATGTGGTGTATTTCTATGTTGGGTTCTGTCGATTCCCAATCAGAGACAGCTGTCGCTAGTTGTCTCTGATTGGGATCACATTTAAGTTCTTTTTTCCCCTACGCTGTTTGTGGGGTGTTGTCTCTTTGTTTTGAGCAGTTAAAGTATCGGCATTTTCTTGGTTTTGTGTACGTGTTTATTTCAGTGTTTGGTCCTCTTCCTCATCACCCGACGACGAACGTTACAATAGCCAGAACATCAGAAGCTAGCCATCAAAAGCTAACCAGCTAATTTGCTACTTAGTCAATGTTAGCCACTGCTATCGGCCTTTGCCTTTAGCACAGACACCAGTCGCTTTTAGCCTGGATAATAATTGCCAGTCTGCTAGTCTGCGCAGTGCGTTATCAACCCTGAGCATACCGGACTCCACTACAACACCTGATTCCTTCCGTAAGCCCTGGACCATTACTCCTGATCATCGCAGCTAGCTAGCTGCTACCGAGTGGCCCAGCCCCAAAGCTAGCCTTGAGCCAGGCCCATCTCCCGGCCTCTGATGCCTCCCGGACTCTTCACTAACACGACTAGAATCAACTACACCACCAGATTCTTGCCGTAAGCTCTGGACCTTTGCATCGGATCATCGCTGCTAGTTAGCTGCTACCGAGTGAATATAGTGGCTAACGCCCAAGTCCCAAAGCTAGCACCAGTTAGCCTCGAGCCAGGCGCATCTCCCGGCTAGCAAACAAAATTACTCCAGCTACAATACCTCTTTTGCCAACTGGCCTGGACCCTTTGTCGACACAGAGCCCCGCCGTTCCATCATGACTGGTCTGCCGACGTAATTCCATCCGTTGCGCCCTCAGCCGGCCTTTGCCGGACGTCGGTGCAGACGCTTCTACTAGCCCCGGCCTGCTAACTGTTTTTGAACACCGTGTCTCCCGCTTGCTAGCGTAGTAACGACTACCTAGCGGCTTCCCTGTTTCATCTATTGCTGTTCACTGGACCCTATGATCACTTGGCTACATAGCTGATGCCTGCTGGACTGTTCATTAATCACGGTACTCCATTTTGTTTATCTGTCGGCCCCAGCCTCGAACTCAGACCCTGTGTGTAGTTAACTGACCCTCCCTGCCCATTCATCGCCATTTTACCTGTTGTTGTTGTCTTACCCGTTGTTGTCTTAGCTAGCTCTCCCAATCAACACCTGTGATTGCTTTATACCTCTCTTTATGTCTCTCTCTAATGTCAATATGCCTTGTATACTGTTGTTCAGGATAGTCATCATTGTTTTAGTTTACTGCGGAGCCCCTAGTCCCACTCAACATGCCTCAGATACCTCTTTTGTCCCACCTCCCACACATGCGGTGACCTCACCCAGCATAACTAGTGCATCCAGAGATGCAATCTCTCTTATCGTCACTCAATGCCAAGGTTTACCTCCACTGTACCTGCACCCTACCATACCCCTGGCTGTACATTGTGCCCTGAATCTATCCTACCACGTCGAGAAATCTGCTCCTTTTATTCTCTGTCCCCAATGCACTAGACAACCAGTTTTGATAGCCTTTAGCCGTACCCTCAACCTACTCGTCCTGTCACGCTCTGACCTAGGAGAGCTGTGTTTTCTCTGTTTATTTAGGTCAGGGTGTGATAGGTGGGTGGGCATTCTATGTTTTGTTTTCTATGTTTTGGCCGGGTATGGTTTCCAATCAGAGGCAGGTGTCTATCGTTGTCTCTGATTGGAAGCCATACTTAGGCAGCCTGTTTTTCCCTGTGTTTTTGTGGGATCTTGTTTTTGTGCAGCTGTGTGTGAGCAGCCCCAGAACGTCATGTTTTGTTCCAGTTTTCACCTGCTATCTTGTTTTGTTCGAGTTCACCAAATGAAGATGTGGAACTACCGGCACGCTGCGCCTTGGCTAATTTATGACAGGGAATTCGAAGACAGCACTCGTGACACCTCCTCTGTTCCTCGGGTGATGTAGAGGTTAACCCATCCCCTGTGTGTCCCTAGGCACTCTCATTTGTTGACTTCAGTAACCGTAAAAGCCTTGGTTTCATGCATGTTAACATCAGATGCCTCTTCCCTAAGTTTGTTTTACTCACTGCTTTAGCACACTCTGCCAACCCTGATGTCCTTGCCGTGTCTGAATCCTGGCTTAGAAAGGCCACCAAAAGTTCTGAGATTTCCATACCCAACTACAACATTTTCTGTCAAGATAGAACTGCCAAAGGGGGAGGAGTTGCAATCTACTGCAGAGATAGCCTGGAAAGTTCTGTCATACTTTCCAGGTCTATGCCCAAACAGTTCGAGCTTCTAATTTTAAAAATGAATCTCTCCAGAAATAAGTCTCTCACTGTTGCCACCTGTTATAGACCCCCCTCAGCTCCCAGCTGTGCCCTGGACACCATATGTGAATTGATTGCCCCCCATCTATCTTCAGAGTTCGTTCTGTTAGGTGACCTAAACTGGGATATGCTTAACACCCCGGCAGTCCTACTATCTAAGGTAGATGCCCTCAATCTGACACAAATTATCAAGGAAACCACCAGGTACAACCCTAAATCCGTAAACATGGGCACCCTCATATATATTATCCTGACCAACTTGCCCTCCAAATACACCTCTGCTGTTTTCAATCAGGATCTCAGCGCTCACTTCCTCATTGCCTGCATCCTCTATGTGTCCGCGGTCAAACGAGCACCCCTCACACTGTCAAACGCTCCCTAAAACACTTCAGCGAGCAGGCCTTTCTAATCAACCTGGCCCGGGTATCCTGGAAGGATATTGAACTCATCCCATCAGTAGAAGATGCCAGGTCATTCTTTAAAAGTAATTTCCTCACCATCTTAAATAAGCATGCCCCTTTCAAAAAAATGTAGAACTAAGAACAGATATAGCCCTTGGTTCACTCCAGACCTGACTGCCCTCGACCAGCACAAAAACATCCTGTGGCGGACTGCACTAGCATCGAATAGTCCCTGTGATATGCAACTTTTCAGGGATGTCAGGAACCAATACATGCAGTCAGTTAGGAAAGCAAAGGCTAGCTTTTTCAAACAGAAATTTACATCCTGTAGCTATAACTCCAAAAAGTTTGGGACATTGTAAAGTCCATGGAGAATGAGAGCATCTCCTCCCAGCTGCCCACTGCACTGAGGCTAGGAAACACGGTCACCACCGATAAATCCATGATAATCGAGAATTTCAATAAGCATTTCTCTATGGCTGGCCATGCTGGCTACTCCAACCCCGGCTAACCACTCCGCACACCCCGAAGCCACTTGCGCAAGCCTCCCCAGCTTCTCCTTCACCCAAATCAAGATAGCAGATGTTCTGAAAGAGCTGCAAAACCTGGACCCGTACAAATCAGCTGGGCTAGACAATCTGGACCCTCTCTTTCTAAAAGTATCCGCCCCCATTGTTGCAACCCCTATTACCAGTCTGTTCAACCTCTCTTTCGTATTGTGCAAGATTCCTAAAGATTGGAAAGCTTCCGCGGTCATCCCACTCTTCAAAGGGAGTAACACTCTAGACCCAAACTGTTCCAGACCTATATCCATCCTGCCATGCCTTTCTAAAGTCTTTGAAAGCCAAGTTAACTTATCTAGGGTAGGGGGCAGTATTTTCATGGCCGGATGAAAAACTTCCCCAAATTAAATGGCCTACTACTCGGGTCCAGGAACTAGAATATGCATATTATTAGTAGATTTGGATAGAAAACACTCTGAAGTTTCTAAAACTGTTTGAATGATGTCTGTGAGTATAACAGAACTCATATGGCAGGCAAAAACCTGAGAAAAATCTAACCAGGACGTGGGAAATCTGATGCTTGTAGTACTTTCATGTCCTTGCCTATCCAACACACAGTGACTTAGGGTTCATTTTGCACTTCCTAAGGTTTCCACTAGATGTCAACAGTCTTTAGAAAGTTGTTTGAGGCTTCTATGGTGAACAGAGAGCGAACAAAGGAAGTTGTAAGTTGTTGACTCAGGAAAGCACATGAGTTCATTGACGCACATTCACTTGAGGGGTAGCTGTGTTCCAAAACATTTTTCAAGACATTGGAATCGTCCGGTTGGAATATTATTGAAGTTCTAAGTTAAAAAGGCCCTAAAGATTGATGCTATACAACGTTTGACATGTTTGAACGAATGTAAATATAACTTTTTTTGACTTTTTGTTGTGACATTTTGGCCGCGCTTCCTACACTTGGAGTAGCTTACTGAACGCGTTAACAACAAGGAGGTATTTGGACATAAATTATGGACTTTATCGAACAAAACAACATTGTGGACCTGGGATTCCTAGAAGTGCCTTCTGATGAAGATCATCAAAGGTAAGTGAATATTTCTAATGCTATTTATGATTTCAGATGACTCCAAAATGGCGGGTATCTGTATTGCTTGATGTCTTTTTCTGAGCGCAGTACTCAGATTATTGCAAAGTGTGCTTTCCCCGTGAAGCTTTTTTGAAATCTGTCACAGCGGTTGCATAAAGGAGATGTTCATCTATAATTCTTTGAATAACAGATTAATATTTTATCAACGTTTATGATGAGTATTTTTGTAAATTGCTGTACTGATTCACCGGTAGTATTGGAGGCAAAATATTTTCTGAACATCACGCGCCAATGTAAAATGCTGTTTTTGGATATAAATATCAACTTGATCGAACATAAAATGCATGTATTGTGTAACATGATGTCCTAGGAGTGTCATCTGATGAAGATCGTCAAAGGTTAGTGCATAATTTTAGCTGGTTTTCTGGATTTGTGACGCCTATTACCAGTCCGTTCAACCTCTCTTTCGTATTGTGCAAGATTCCTAAAGATTGGAAAGCTGCCGCGGTCATCCCACTCTTCAAAGGGAGTTGCGTCCCACCTGCCCAAGAGAGGTTAACAAACAGAACATTTTCAATCCCACCGTACCTTCTCCGCTGTGCAATCCAGTTTCTGAGCTGGTCACGGGTGCACCTCAGCCACGCTCAAGGTACTAAACAATATCATAACCGCCATGGATAAAAGACAGTACTGTGCAGATGTCTTAATCGACCTGGTCAAGGCTTTCGACTGTCAATCACAGTATTCTTATCGGTAGACTGAATAGCCTTGGTTTCTCAAATGACTGCCTCGCCTGGTTCACCAACTACTTCTCAGATAGAGTTCAGTGTGTCAAATCAGAGGGCCTATTGTCCGGACCTCTGGAAGTCTCTATGGGGGTACCACAGGGTTCAATTCTCAGACCGATATTTTCTCTGTATATATCAACGATGTTGCTCTTGCTGCGGGTGATTCCTTGATCCACCTCTACGGAGACGACACCATTGTCAATACATCTGGCCTTTTTTTGGACACTGTGTTAATAAACCTCCAAACGAGCTTCAACAGCATACAACACTGCTTCCGTGGCCTCCAACTGCTCTTAAACGTTAGTAAAACTAAATGCATGCTTTTCAACCGATCACTGCCCGCACCCGCCCGCTTGACTAGCATCACTACTCTGGACGGTTCTGACTTAGAATACGTGGACAACTACAAATACCTAGGTGTCTGGCTAGTCTGTAAACTCTCCTTCCAGACTCATATTAAACATCTCCGATCAAAAATCAAATCTAGAATAGGCTTCCTATTTTGCAACAAAGCATCCTTCACTCACGCTGCCGAACATACCCTAGTAAAACGGACTATCCTACTGATCCTTGACTTCGGCGATGTCATTTACAAATTATCCTTCAACACTCTACTCAGCAAACTGGATGCAGTCTATCACAGTGCCATCCGTTTTGTCACCAAAGCCCCATATACCACCCACCACTGCGACCTGTATGCTCTCGTCGGCTGGCCCTCGCTACATATTTGTCACCAAACCCACTGGCTCCAGGTCATCTATAAGTCTTTGCTAGGTAAAGCTCCGCCTATCTCAGCTCACTGGTTACCGTAACACCACCCACCCGTAGCACGCGCTCCAGCGGGTATATCTCACTGGTCAACCCCCAAGCCAACACCTCCTAAGCTCCGTTTTGTTCGTGCGTTGAGGTCAGTATCCGAAGGGTGATGCGCGGGCGCATTTCGTGACAACAAAATTCAAAATATTACATTGACATGCTTCGAAGTACGGTAAACGCTGTTTAAAATCAATTTTTATGCTATTTTTCTCGTAAAATAGCGATAATATTCCAACCGGGCGACGTTGTATTCGTACAAAGAGAGAAAGACAAACATGGAGTCCTCTCGTGCACGCGCGCTCCAGTGTCAGTGTTCCCTGCCTGACCACTCACAAAATCTCCTGCTGTTTTTCGCCCAGAGACTGCAGAGCTCTCATTCCATTTTCTGGCGCCTTCTGAGAGTCAATGAAAGCCTTAGAAAATGTCACATTATAGCAGAGATGCTGTATTTTTGATAGAGATGCCCTAGAAGGACAACAAATTGTCAGACAGGGCACTTCCTGCATGGAATCTTCTCAGGTTTTGGCCTACCATATGAGTTCTGTTATACTCACAGACACCATTCAAACAGTTTTAGAAACTTTAGAGTGTTTTCTATCCAAATTGACAAATTATATGCATATTCTCGTTTCTGGGTAAGAGTAGTAACCAGTTTAATTCGGGTACGTTTTTTTATCCGGCCGTGAAAATACTGTCCCCTAGCCCCAACAGGTTAACTGACTTGTCTAGTTAAATAAATAAACAGTTTCAATCTAGTGCTGTAGATACGGGAGAAAAACTGACGGAAGACTAAATCCTTGTGGTACATGCAAAGGTGTGAGGTTTTGAGTTTCAGATGGTACTCTGAAAATAAAGTTAAGTTACAATTAAGAAAATGGATTTTACTTAAGAACAAATTCTTATTTACAATGATGGCCTAGGAACAGTGGGTTAACTGCCTTGTTCATGGGCAGAACGACAGATTTTACCTTGTCAGCTCAGGGATTCGATCTCGCAACCTTTCGGTTACTAGCCCAACGCTCCAACCACTAGGCTACCTGCCGACTATAAGGTGCTTTGTTAATGTTCTCACACTTCGTACACTCCTGTACATACAATGCTAATATTTCCCATTACTTGGTCACTCATTATATTTCTGTCAAATGCAACATTAGTCTTTCTCACCATGTGCAGACTGTCTTATGACCAGCAATCAGTAACAGTTGCTACAAATATAGAATCTTCATTTGATCACCCTGTTGCAGGAGACCCTTCTGCAATGCAAGAAATGTAAAACTTGTATTGTATTTAAGATTTAAAAAGGTTTCTAAAGTTAGTTAAAATTACAATGAACTTTCCAACTTGTTTTACCTTAACAAAAATGTATTGACCCCTACAGTTTTTTCCAATTATAATCCACATAATAATTCACATTTTCTGTTGTTGCAGGATTATTTTCCTGCTTTTGCAAAATGGCTCAAATTAAGATCCTACATCTGTAGATAAGTGACCTAAATTACTCAGTAACTTTTATTAATTAATCTAGGTTACAATACTTAATATGGACAACAAAGTAAAGGTATTGGAGTGGCCATCAAAGCCCTGACCTCAATCCTATTGTGGGCAGAACTGAAAAAGCATGTGCGAGCAAGGAGGCCTACAAACCTGACTCAGTTACACCAGCTCTGTTAGGAGGAATGGGCCAAAATTCACCCAACTTATTGTGGAAGGCTACCCGAAACATTTGACCCAAGTTAAACAATTTAAAGGCCATGCTACCAAATACTAATTGAGTGTATGTAAACTTCTGACCCACTGGGAATGTGATGAAAGAAATAAAAGCTGAAATAAATAATTCTCTACTATTATTCTGACATTTCACATTAAGATAAAGTGGTGATCCTAACTGACCTAAGATGGAATTTTTACTATGATTAAATGTCAGGAATTGTGAAACTGAGTTTAAATGTATTTAGCAGATGTACAGATCGACGTGGTACCTTCAGCCGTTTGGAAATTGCTCCCAAGGATGAACCAGACTTGTGGAGGTCTACAATTTTTTTTCTGAGGTCTTGGCTGATTTTCTTTTGATTTTCCCATGATGTCAAGCAAAGAGGCACTGAGTTTGAAGGTAGGCCTTGAAATACATCCACAGGTACACCTCCAATTGACAAAACAAACATTTATTGTGGAACTGGGATTCCATTCCGATGAAGATCATCAGAGGTAAGTGAATATTTATAATGCTATTTCTGACTTTTGTTGACTCCACAACATGGCGGGTATCTGTATAGCTTGTTTTGGTGACTGAGCGCTGTACTCAGATTATTGCAAAGTGTGCTTTCGCCGTAAATATTTTTTGAAATCTGACAGCGGTTGCATTAAGGAGAAGTTTATCTATAATTCTGTGCATAACACTTGTATCTTTTATCAAAGTTTATGATGAGTATTTCTGTAAACAAAACATTTCTGAACATTACGCGCCAATGTAAAATGGGGTTTTCGGATATAAATATGAACTTTATCGAGCAAAACATACATGTATTGTGTAACATGAAGTCATGAGTGCCATCTGATGAAGATCATCAAATGTTAGTGATTAATTTTAGCTGTTTTTCTGTTTTTTGTGACGCCTCTCCTTGCTAGGAAAATGGCTGTGGTTTCTCTTGTCTAGGTGCTGTCATAACATAATCTAATGTTATGCTTTTGCCGTAAAACCTTTTTGAAATCGGACACTGTGGTTGGATTAACGAGAGGTCTATCTTTAAAATGGTGTATAATACTTGTATGTGTGTGAAATTTGAATAATGAGATTTTTGTTTTGAATTTGGCGCTCTGCTATTTCACTGGCTGTTGGCGGGGTGGGACACTAGTGTCCCACATTTCTTAACGACCGTTCCACAGGTGCATGTTCATTAGTTGTTTATGGTTCATTGAACAAGCAAGGGAAACAGTGTTTAAACCCTTCACAATAAATCAAAGTTATTTGGATTTTTACAAATTACCTTTGATAGACTGGGTCCTGAAAAAGGAACGTTTATTTTTGTGTTGAGTTTACTTATGGTTTTATCTATAAAATGTCTTGCACAAATAACGTCATGTTTTGACGTCATCACTTTACACATTTATTTTGGGGTTCACCCCCGGAAACGTAATTTGCCTGATGACGCGCAAGTGGAGAACGAGAGTCTCACGGCTCGTGTACACTAGCACACAATAAATTGCCGCCTGCCGATGTGGGTATGCTGGCGGCATATACCAGCACGTTCATTCGGTGGTGCATCACAAACTCAGCATAACAAGTTTGTATGACATTCTGGGTAAATGGGTAAATAGTTTAATCCATTGTCCGTTTCATGAATTTATTCACAGATACATAGCCATTGAAGTTCTTTTAAATTATGAATAAAATCTGTTTAAAATCAGAAAATGTATTTAATTGTTTATTTGCATATAATAGGTACATTTTTGAAATACAAAATAATTGACACCAAATGACATGTCTTCCAGGTAATATGTAGATTTTTGGAGGGAGAGTATTTGCCTATAATAAGTTATTACATCTTCATATCTCCATTTCCATCATGAATGGCAAACTGAAGAACACTATTGGATATTGGGACAATCTATCAATGGTGGAAACTGCGGCGACGGCGCTCCATGTGGGTTCACCCCATCCTGATGGCCTGCTGCTGGTGTGGAGAGTACCATCTGGTGCAGGAGCTGTGGTTCCACAATGATGTTCCAGGGCCAGTTCAGGCTTGATAAAGCCCAGTTTGATGATCAGCTGTCCAGGATAGGACCTCGCATTGCAAGGGACGACACGACAATAGCCTATGAATAGATCAGAATAGTAACAAATAGCATTGTAATTTTTTTTCATAGGTTACAATAAAAAACATTCTTTATGGGATTAATTGACAAATGTGTATTGATTACATATTTGAGGGTACTGATGCTACTGTTGTATTGTGGTATTTACAGTGCATTCGGAAAGTATTCAGACGCCTTCCCTTTTCCACATCTTGTTCACAGCCTTATTCTAAAATTGATTCAATTAATATTTTCCTCATCAATCTACACACAATACCCAATAACGACAAAGCAAAAACAGTTTTTTTGACATTTTTGCTAATTTATTACAAATAAAAAAAACGATACCTTATTGACATAAGTATTCAGACCCTTTGCTATGAGACTTGTTTCTACAACTTGAATGGAGTTCACCTATGGTAAATTTAATTGATTAGACATTATTTGGAAAGGCACATCCCTGTCTAAATAAGGTCCCACAGTTGACAGTCCATGTCAGAGCACAAACAAAGCCAAGAGGTCGAAGGAATTGTCTGTAGAACTCCGAGACAGGATTGTGTCGAGGCACAGATCTGGGGAAAGGTACCATTTCTTTAATGGTAGAACGTTGGAACCACCAAGACTTCCTAGAGCTGGCCGCCCAGCCAAACTGAGTAATCGGTGGAGAAGGACCTTGGTCAGGGAGGTGACCAAGAACCAGATGGTCACTCTGGCAGAGCTCCAGAGTTCCTCTATGGAGATGGTTGTTCTTCTGGAAGGTTCTTCCATCTCTGCAGTCCTCCATCAATCAGGTCTTTATGGTGGAGTGGCCAGACGGAAGCCACTCCTCAGTAAAAGGCACATGACAGCCTACTTGGAGTTTGCCAATAGGTACCTCAAGGACTCTTGGAGCATGACAAACAAGATTCTCTGGACTGATTAAACCAAGATTGAACTATTTGGCCTGAATGCCAAGCGTCACGTCTGGAGGAAACCTGGCACCACCCCTACGGTGAAGCATGGTGGCAGCATCACGATGTTGGGATGTTTTTCAGCGACAGGGACTGGGAGACTAGTCAGGATCGAGGGAAAGATGAACGGAGCAAAGCACACAGCCAAGACAATGCAGGAGTGGCTTCGGGACAAGTCTCAATGTCCTTGAGTGGCCCAGCCAGAGCCTGGAATTGAACCCGATCAAACATCTCTAGATAGCTCTACAGCGACATCCCAATCCAACCTGACAGAGATTGAGAGGATCTGCAGAGAAAAATGGGAGAAAGTCCCCAAATACAGGTGTGCCAAGCTTGTAGCGTCATACCCAAGAAGAGTCAAGGCTGTAATCGCTCCCAAAGGTGCTTCAACAAAGTACTGCATAAAGGATCTGAATACTTATGTAAATGTGATATCAGTTTTTTATTTTTAATACATTTGTAAATAATAACTGTTTTCTCTTTGTCATTATGCGGTATTGTGTGTAGATTGAGGGAATGAAAAATATAAAATGTTGAATAAGGCTGTAACAGAATGTGGAAATAGTCAAGGGGTCTGAATACTTTCCGAATGCACTGTATATATTCATTTGTGATGCTGTCCTTGTAGAAAAGGCCAGACCTTCATATTTAGTATTTTTCTATGCACCCGTAGTTTGTCCCTTTCGTTAGAATGTCCGACAGCGCATCAGTTAATCACCCCTAACTTTCTATCCAATCAGACATTCTCTTTAGCCTGCTAGTTGTAACTCCCACTTCCAGCCAGTGAATTTCGGTGAAGACCGAGAACAGATAGTGCGTGATTATCCACAGAAGTTATAAGACAAGTTGCAGCGTGTTTAACTGTATTTGTGTATGCATCAACAACAACAAAAATTTAAGAAATTAAAAAAATTAAAGAACCCTAAAGAGTACCTGTGTGGTTCATGGTGGTGAGGTGACAAGTCAATAAATATCACATCCAAACTGGTCTAGCCGGCAGCCTTGTAGTGATTCAATATCCAACCCATATATACCTAGCTTAGCTATCACAACACAGGTGTAACCCGTCCCTATTTTACAATCCATCATATGATTCTGTGGTCACATGCTGCACATGCACAATGTTATCATGTGTTATGAAAGATATTATACTTAAGCAATCCACAATGACCTGGTGATGTAAAAGTCTGACATTATCTTTCTTATTCCTACAGATACCTTGCAATTGGAATGCATGCCTGTCCCAACCAAGGACGACTGGAGGGCCATAGCTACTGGCTTTGAAGAATGGTGCAACTTTCCTCATTGTCTGGGATCAGTGGATGGCAAGCACGTAGTCCTGCAATCGCCCCCTAAACTCCAGCTCCCTGTTCTACAACCACAAGGGGACATTCTCCATTGTCCTCTTGGCGGTTGTGGATGCCAATTACCTCTTTCGGTTAGTGGATGTCGGCAGCTATGGGAGGAAGAGCGGCGGAGATACTCTGGCAATCTGCCTTTTATCCTCAAGGATGGCACCCTGGACCTCCCCGAAGACAGCCTGATTCTGGAGCAGAGCACCGGGGACTAATGGTGCCTGGGTTAGCTGTTTGTTCACCTGCACCTGCCAACAATTGCTAATATCCTATCCGCAACCGTCCGACTATATGTGATAAAGTGAAAAGCTGAGGCCTGCACACAACCCTAACTTGCAAATATAGAAAATGCGCTATAGGCTAGTCTGCAGAACGATTTTTTTTGACAGGGGGTACAGGATTTGTTGTTGTGTGATTTAGATATGTTTCTGCTTATAATTTCCAACATTTTGATAGGCTATTTGTTAGTCAATAATTTGATACATGTAGCTTCTCTTTTGTCATTGTTGCCCTAGAAGACTAAATAAACCCTTGCTCAACAGAATAATGTAATATAGATCGATAGAATGAATGCTTCAATCTAGTTGACATCAGTAAAGCTGTCTCTGATCTTTTGTGGAGCAAAGACGTTTATATGAATTACAAATCAGCCTTTATTAACTAGTTAAATCATGTGTTCTAGTCTACTGCGGAGTTCCAATGTGTAAACATTGAGGTCCCAGGACCAGGATTGGTAAACACTGTTGAAGTGTATAATTGAAATGCATACATGCAGTCACAGCATCATTCAAAACTGGAGTTTAATGCTCCTGGTATTGGATATGACTGAAAAACAATGTCTCACATACATGAACCGTACCTTTGCCAAGTTAGAGTGCATGATCAGTGAATATATTCAATGTACAGGCTACAATGTCAGAAACTCATGCATGGTAATAACTACATGTATTTAGTCTCTATGGGGGTGCCACAGGGTTCAATTCTTGGGCCAACTCTTTTCTCTGTATACATCAATGATGTCGCTCTTGCTGCTGGTGAGTCTCTGATCCACCTCTACGCAGACGACACCATTCTGTATACTTCTGTCCCTTCTTTGGACACTGTGTTAACAACCCTCCAGACGAGCTTCAATGCCATACAACTCTCCTTCCGTGGCCTCCAACTGCTCTTAAATACAAGTAAAACTAAATGCATGCTTTTCAACCGATCGCTGCCCGCACCTGCCCGCCCGTCCAGCATCACTACTCTGGACAGTTCATACTTAGAATATGTGGACAACTACAAATATCTAGGTGTCTGGTTAGACTGTAAGCTCTCCTTCCAGACTCACATCAAACATCTCCAATCCAAAGTTAAATCTAGAATTGGCTTCCTATATCGCAACAAAGCATCATTCACTCATGCTGCCAAACATACCCTTTGGTGCCATCTGTTTTGTCACAAAAGCCCCATACACTACCCACCACTGCGACCTGTACACTCTTGTTGGCTGGCCCTCGCTTCATACTCATCGCCAAACCCACTGGCTCCAGGTCATCTACAAGACCCTGCTAGGTAAAGTCCCCCCTTATCTCCGCTCACTGGTCACCATAGCAGCACCCACATGTAGCACGCGCTCCAGCAGGTATATCTCACTGGTCACCCCCAAAGCCAATTCCTCCTTTGGCCGTCTCTCCTTCCAGTTCTCCGCTGCCAACGACTGGAACGAACTACAAAAATCTCTGAAACTGGAAACACTTATCTCCCTCACTAGCTTTAAGCACCAGCCTTCAGAGCAGCTCACAGATTACTGCACCAGTACATAGCCCATCTATAATTTAGCCCAAACAACCACCTCTTCCCCTACTGTATTTATTTATTTATTTATTTTGCTCCTTTGCACCCCATTATTTGTATTTTGCACTTTCTTCCACTACAAATCTACCATTCCAGTGTTTTACTTCTATATTGTATTTACTTTGCCACCATGGCCTTTTTTGCCTTTACCTCCCTTATCTCACCTCATTTGCTCACATTGTATATAGACTTATTTTTCTACTGTATTATTGACTGTATGTTTGTTTTACTCCATGTGTAACTCTGTGTTGTTGTATGTGTCGAACTGCTTTGCTTTATCTTGGCCAGGTCGCAATTGTAAATGAGAACTTGTTCTCAATTTGCATACCTGGTTAAATAAAGGTGAAATAATTGTTTGTTTTTTTAAATTACAGTATAACTTGCATCCTTGTCACAAAGTTATTACATTTTACTCAATCAATAGGCTTCATTGATGATTTCAGAGTGTCTTGAAGTCAATTCAACCAGCTATGATAGCTGAAGTTCATACCTAGGTTCATAGCTAGCTAGCTAATATTGACATTGTACTATTGACATGTAACAATCATGTGCATATTTATTGGGGATTAAGTATTATTGGTGGAAGCAATTAAAAACACTGTTCTGAACTAATATTTATACCAAACATTTTAGGTTCCATTCACAGATTGGCTACATAGCTAGCTACACATTCATAGGCATACAATGATTGTTATCCTCCACTACACAAAAAGCAAGAAGAGTTACCTAACTACATTACTTCAACTGCATTGCATGGAAAATATCAGCAAGGCAAGCTAACAAAATCTTCATTCAATGTTGCAGTAAACGCTTTAGCTAGCTAGATTCTTTACATCCATTGTTTCACAAGACGACAGCCTGATTTTATGGTTTTCTCATGAGTCCCTAAAACACAACACAAATTACAATTGCATACTCATGCCCATAAAGGTAGCGAGCTCGCAGACTAATTTTAGCTAGTCAGCTAGCATGCTAAATAGCAACTTTAGTAAATTAACTTTATGACAAAAAAATATGCATAATCGTTTCTCTACATTAACTAACATACATACATGTACATTTACATGTACATTTTTTGGATGATTCGTTATGTTATAAATTGTAACGGCTGTCTTCATGAAGAGAGGACCAAGGCGCAGCGGGTTGCGTGCTCATCATTATATTTATTGAATGTGAACACCAAAAAACACGAAACAACGACAGGCAACCGTTTTGCAGGCTACACCAACGCAATGCAAAAACAACTAGCCACAATTAACAAACAAAACACATCCCTATATATAGGACTCTCAATCAAAGGCAACTACAAACACCTGCCTTCAATTGAGAGTCCAACACCCAATTACCTAACATAGAAAATACTAAACTAGAAAGAACATAGAAATACAAAAACATAGAACATAACCCAAAACCCGGAAAATAATAAATCAAACAACCTTCTAAACAAACCACCACCCCGAACCACATAAAACAAATACCCTCTGCCA
The DNA here is from genome assembly GCF_965601325.2 of Salmo salar. Lineage (NCBI taxonomy): Eukaryota > Metazoa > Chordata > Actinopteri > Salmoniformes > Salmonidae > Salmo > Salmo salar. The sequence continues at coordinate 40,037,528 of NC_138304.1, read as the reverse complement.
CGTCCTGACCGAACTACAATCACAAATAACCCCAATACTGGTCAGGACGTGACATAAATACTTACATTTTCTTCAATCCTAGTATTTTTGTCAGCCATCTTTTCTGGAAAAACTCTCCAGCGTTGGGTTTCAGAGCGTAATATTCATAAGGGGAATCACTCGACATGATTGGTCATTGGCCAGCATTTGCCGCTTGTGAGTTGCATAAAGTTGGGAAACGCTGAACTTTTTCACCGCTGCCCACGCCATGCCAACGGACCTGTCCATTAGTGTACAACGGGCCCTCATACAAGCACATTTTCATCCACGTTCCCTTTCCTCGCCGCCTATCCTGTTTTAACCTGTTGGGGCTACAGGTTAGCAATGAACCCCGAGCCGGGATTGCTAACAAGGCTGGAAATTCAAAACATCAAAAATCTAATAATTTCAATTTCTCAAACAATCAACTATTTTACACAATTTAAATGATAAACATCTCCTTAATCTAACCACATTGTTCGATTTTCAAAGAGGCTTTACGGCAAAAGCATAAAGTTAGATTATGTTAGGACAGTACATAGCCACAAAAGTACAAACATCCATTTTCAATTCAAGGTCAGGCGTCACCAAAAGCAGAAACCAGCTAGAATTATGCACTAACTTTTGTCAATCTCCATCAGATGACACTCCTAGGACATTATGTTATACAATACATGCATTTTTTGTTCCATCAAGTTCATATTTATATCCAAAAACAGCATTTTACAGTAGCGTGAAATTCAGATTTTTTTCTTCTCTGAAATGCTTCCGGTGAACATAACAAAATTACTATTCGAAAACATTGGTAAATTATAATATTGTCATTCAAAGAATAATATATTATCATCTCGTAATTGCTACCGAATGGCCAGATCTCAAAATAACTTTACTGGGAAATCACATTTTGCAATAAACGGGGTGCTATGCTAAGAACAACAGGCTATGCTATACAGTTAGCATCATCTAAAATCGATAATAACATTGTAAATATCCCCTTACCTTTGATTATCTCCATCAGAAGGCAGGCATCCCAGGTCCGGAAGGCATCCCAGGTCCGGAACAAATGTGGTTTCTTTTGACAAAGTTCATAATTTATGTCCAAATAACACCAAGTACTTAGCGTTCATTATGCTCCCACAAAACGTGGTGGGGGGAGTGTAATTCACGCCGAAAAGCTAAAAAAAACCTAGTAAATAATCTATTTATGTTCGTTCAAACATGTCAAATGTTGTTTAGCATTAATCTTTTGGTCCATTTTTAACGTTAAACATCAGTAATATTTTCACACAACCTATCCTATGTCTAGATAAACAATGAAGACAAAACTCACGTTTCTCAGATTTATGCGCATGCGCAAAAAAATGAAGTGATGACATGTCAACTTCCTTGGATTCTAATTTGCTCTCTGTTTATCATAGACGCTTCAAACAACTTTATAAAGATCGTTGACATCTAGTGGAAGCCGTAGGTGTTGCGAAATGAATCCTTTCTCACTATGGTATCTATAAAACAATGACACTAAATAGTACAGTCACAAAATTCAAATTTTTTTGGATCTATTTTTCACAGGTTTTTGCCTGCAATATGAGTTTTGTTATACTTACAGACACCATTCAAACTGTTTTAGAAAATTCAGAGTGTTTTCTATCCGAATGTGTTAATAATATGCATATCCTAGTTTCTGAGTTGGTGTAGGAGGCAGTTAAAAATGGGCACATATTTTTTTCAAAATGTCTCAATACTGCCCCCGAGCCCCAACAGGTGTTTTAACTTGTACCTTTTTCAAAAGGACGGAAGAAATGACGCAGGAGTTGAGCAAATCCAATTGTACTGGTTATGTATCTGTAGGCTACAAGATAGTGATGGTTCGTTTCGCTAACAAATGGCTCTTTTTGAACGGATCTTTTCGGGGAAGGTCGGAACCGAATCACTTGTGAAAGAGCCGTTCATTTGGCTTGCTGGTTTTGATACTGTTACTACTACTTTTTGAGCTCCAGACAGCTATCTGCAGATAAAAACATTATCTGAAGATGGTAATTCTTCAGTGCAGGAACAATGGGTAGTGAGCAGAGAGCCTCATTCTGGTGCACACATTTTTGCAGTGCCATCTAATCATTTGGTCAATTAAAATGCATGTGAACACACATGTCAGGATCTGATATCATGGCAGGCAACTTTTTAGGCTTTACATGAGAGATTTGCAAATGTTTCATAGTTGTAGGTAAAAACTTTTTAAGCGCGACTGAACGAAGAGTCGTTTGGGAACCGAATAAATGGCTCTTTTAGCTGAATGTCGCCAAATGATCCGGCTCACCGAAAAGATTCGGGATGCCCATCCCTACTACCAGAAGTATGGCTTTCATTTCTATAGAAACTCTCAGATCCCGCCCATTATATTTTCTGCGTTCTGAACGTGCAAGGTACTCACTCTGGGATACGTTTAATTTCTGATGAAACATGAGTGACCCAGTGACGTCATAGATCAGCCTTTGTAAAACTCAGTTTTTCTGACCCTTGTCTTGTATCTGCCCTGTGTACTGGTTATGTGTATGTAGGCTACAAGAAGCACCTTTTAGTTAATTTCTATATTGGGTTCTGTTGATAGAGAAGAGAGAAACAAACACAGTCAAGACTAGATTCTGGTATTTGGCAGTACAAGAAGGTGAGATGATTATTATTATTAATACTTTTTTGATGTGAGGACTTATTAAATCACATTACACTAGAGTATTAATCATGTTTCCAAATGTTATTTTAGAAAAAACCTTATAGTTTAAAAAAGTTGTTGGGACCATACTCCCGTCTTTTTTAGATTGTTTTGTTTTACTAGTTTTAGAAAATCTAATTCTCTGAGCAATTGTATTAGTATAAATTAATATAATATATACATTTCTGATTTTGCATACAATATAGCTTAGTATTCATATTTATTTTATGCAGTCTTTTTGCTCAGCTTTATCAACGGTGCCAATAATCTTTTACCTGGTAGGTCAGATTAAAGTGACATTTCACTCCAAAATGAAAATTTGTTGATTTATTTCAGATATTTATAAAACTAACATTTTCAGATCTTTAACAGTTTTTTGGTCCTGAAAACTTTTAAAGGGCCAGTGCAGTCAAAATTAAGTTTTTCCTGTTTGGGGGTTTTATAAAAACCACACCACAAAAAAACAATATACAATACATAGGTACAAAAATGGAAAAGGTCTGTTAAAACAGGGAACTAAACCCATTAATCATAAATGTACAAATGAACAGATCAGCAATCTGCAACTTAAATGCACCAAATACCTGTTCATGCCTGTCACTGCCAGAAATACATTTCAGGCATATTGTTTTCCCGTCTATGTGAGCCAGCTTTTCCTGGTGGATATGACAGATGGCAACATGGGTCAATCTGCTTTGTGTCTTCGTTGAGCGCAGCCACGTCTTCAACCTCCCATGACAACCAAATGAAATCAGAATGAAGGCAACAACATTTGTTTTGTTTTGACTACAGGCAGCAAAGATGAGGAGTTGAACCGATAGTTCCAATCTCTGTGTGATGTAAATTGCTGTGCAACGTGCTTTACTACCACACTGCCTTATAATGGCTGGTCTTAACAATGATTGGGTTAGCTTTTTAACAGGAATTAGATTCTGCTTTTATTAGCAAAATTATGTATTAACTGTCTGGCAATAGGTATAGCTAGTGTCGTGTCTTTGGCTATGCCGGATTAAGTGATATGACATGCTAACTTATAAAATGATTTCTCTGTAATTAATATTACCTGATTAAGCTAATCATGTAAATGTAATTAACTACAAAGTCGGGGCACCACGGAAGAACGTTTATAGAGCCGTTATCTTCCGAATAAACTCTTAAAATACTTTGTAATATTTTACATCGATAGCAGTCAATATTAACCCTTGTATTATTTTCAGTCTCATAATGAAAGTTGTAAATTCTTGGTTATCTTCACGAACCCTGGCTAACAAGTTGAATCAGCAATACAAAATTGGGTTTAATTATTTATTTACTAAATACCTAACTAATCACACAGAATTACAAATACACAGAATACAATGATGTCATACAGAAAACGTCCCGGTAGACGGAACAGATATGACGGCTGGTTACACAAAGGAAAGGGGGTTGGGCTTGGATGAAAGAGCGGGAAGATTTAGGAACAGAGAAACAGCAGCTATGCTATCGTAAATACATTATGCATTCTAAATTACCGCCCATTTGGAAAAGGAAAATGCAATAAATATTTACTCTGAGCTGCGCTTCGGTAGATTGGTCGTAGATGCTGGCCGGGTTGGCCAACAGACCTTCCGTACTCGGAAGAATGTCTCTGGTGGTAAATTGGGTATGTGGTGGTATCTTCGTCTGGTTGTTAGACTGGATCCGTCGTCCGTCCTTTCCTAGCCCACGTAAGCAGCGGCCGCTGCTATCTCAACGGCTAGGAAGTAGCACTTCTGTAGTGAATAAGCTCAAAGTTCATACCATTCGCCACCAAAGCTCACGCCGAGGTTGGCTTAGTTCTGTGTGTGTCCTTCTAACGTAGAGGCTGCAGACCTCCCGTACTGGAACAACCTGGTTATCTTTTCGTCAAAGGATTATATAGTGGAGAGGGGGAGGGAGGTGTTTCATCGTTTATAACCCCTGTCTCTTCACAGGGTTGGGCCACTGATCGAGCAGGGCACTTTCCTTATGAAAACCCAAATCTCTCATTCGGAAGCTAAAATTACATTTCATCTCCTAACAAACATTTTCAATATCAAACATTTCAATTGCATAACAATTCCATGTGACTCTGATAACTAGAGGGTGTATACTTTCTCAGATACAGTTTATGTCGTCCTGTCATCAGTCATAATGTCTCAGATGACAACCGAACTGACATACATACTCATTACGTTCCCAAGCATATTTCCAACTGGTTTTATTAACAAAATATGTGGTACCTTTCCCCATTTGTTTGATGTTCCCAGACTCTCTATATTTAACACAGGCTATTCAAGTCCTTCAGTAGATTCAGAGAGGGGAAGTGGTAAAAGGTATTTATGGGGGGGGGGGTCATAAACCTTACCCACAGGCCAACGTCATGACACTAGCTAGCTGACCACATAGTACCAGTCTATTATGAATTGCACAGTCCCAAAATATGTTTCTTGTCGGCACTCGAGTTTTCAAGATATGTAACTTTCAAAATACAGAAATCATCCCCTATGATCCAATTTGCATCATATGATGCTGCGGTTTGATAAAATAAAGGAAACACTTGAGTAAATGAAGGACACAAAGTATATTGAAAGTAGGTGCCTCCACACAGGTGTGGTTCTTGAGTTAATTACGCAAGTAATATCCCATCATGTTTAGGGTCATGTATAAAATTGCCCAGTTGCTCATTATTGTGGTTACATGGCTAAGAAGAAGAAGAGATGTCAGTGACTTTGAAAGAGGGGTCTCAAAGGAGCAAAGGGGATTTAAAGTGTGTCAACAGATCTCAATCCAATTGAACACTTATGGGAAATTCTGGAGCAGCGCCTGAGACTGCATTTTCCACACTAAATTATGGAATTTCTCGTGGAAGAATGGTGCCAAGGTGCATTGATGCTATTCTGGCTGTTCGTGGTGGCCCAGTGCCCTATTAAGACACTTTTTGTTGGTGTTTCCTTTATTTTGGCAGTTACCTGTACATAAATAATTTGCCTACATCTCAAAGTGTAGTCTAGGTGATATAATGTAGAATAATTAACATGAATGTTTAAAGGCCTGATTCTGTTGACCTCCTTGAGGCATGTTTGTCAAATTAAATGTTCATAACAGAAAGAAAGGCCAGTACCTGGTGCACACATCACCCACCTTGCAATCCGAGCAGAGGCAGTTTGAAACTTTTTTACCATGAACATAATTATTTAAAACATGGAGGTTTATGTCATTTTATGAGGCATGTCTTACTTTGTTTCAAAGTAGCCTAACCAAAATTAGACCATAGAAATGTTGAGGGAATTATTTTATAAACACTTCCTTATGCCATTGAAACCAGCATTTCTCTCATGTTCAATTGGATTTCTCATGTTCAACTTTCTTTCATTGTCCAGCAGCCAAAGACACAATCCGGCGGGCACCCTTAATTTCGAGCCCTGTAGCTACCTCTCCTCAGCAAACACCATAAAGAGAAGAAGATAGTGAGAGCATAATATACTTTGTGCACGCTGATGAACTAAGTATACCCCCGTTACCCCCGCAAGTTATGCGCCTGCCACTCTCAGACAGTCCTAGCAAAATTCTTGCTTGATGTCACGATAATTTTCAATACCAATGATGATAACTAAACAATCATTTAAGCTTTGACTAATTCCCCGAGGTTTGTAAGACCCTGGGTTTAATAATAATTAGGCAAAGTCTCAGATTCTGCAAAAGTTTCGTTGTAGTTTATTCACGAGAGCTCTGAAGTCAAAAATGCATACACAGTAATTTTATAACTCTCACCCCCACCTACACACACACACACACACACCGTTTATCACTTTTCTACCCGCCTGGCCGTTTCTAGCCGTGTCTCTCCTCCCCAGATTAGAGGGGCCATGGAAAGGCCCTTTTTCCTGTTATCAGTTTTCAGAATTAAACCAGGTCATGTGTAGTTCAATTGTCCTTTGTTTTCTCAACCATCCTTTTCTCACCCTTGTCTCACACATACATAATTGGATTATAGTTTTATAGTTCTAATACATTTCACATACTCTTATACGTTTCAGGGTGGAATTCTTTAGTCATTACTTTAAACATATAAATTCCTTTATCACTTGAGACATTTTTATTTGCTAAATAGCTACTTTTGTCCACTTTAATGGAAATCTACTATAGTAAGGAACTTCATTGTTACCCAGAAATGAGTTGATATTGATATAAAATGTTTGCATTGGAACATTAATGTATTACCAACCACTAGAAATAAGTTACAGATATCATTCCAAACGTTGACACAAACTTTGTTTTGTCTTAGGTTGACCATGGTTGGAAGGGGCATCCTGGGTTGTTTCATCTTGTTTCTGTCTCTGGCCTCAGTATCCTCTATAAAAGGAACCCTTAGTTCAATAAAGGACCTCAAGGGAATAGAGTTTGGTCACACCTCTCCTCGGCACGGCCTCATGCTGCTCCACTGGCTAGCCAACAACATTTACAATGACAACAATGGCAACATGAGACTCAATTTCAACCCAGCCAGGAGAGACTATGGCTTTCATTTCTATGGAAACGCAGATAATCCCCGTCCATTACCTTTTCTGCCCCATCAACGTGGAAGTTACTACTCACTAGGGAATCTTGCTGACAATAACAACAACAATGATGGTTTGGCACTTCCTGATTATGTAACTCAAAGATTCTACAACTCAAGGGGACCTGAGAACAACAGGGACAGGGTCATACTCAGAGTTAGGGAGGAAGGGTCCAATCAGTTCATAGTAGACGAGGTCTATGTCACACAGCACTATCCATAAAATGAAAACAGAGGAAGTGGCTATGATCCAGACAATACATACCTTGTCAGTTTCAGCCTCCTAACACAAATCCAACGTCTCGCAACCATTGGCCGAAATGACATTCCACGTATATATAATGTAGAGATCAACCACAACAGTCTGCAAGAACTGGAAAACACCTGGGGACACGCACCTGGTCTGGCACTTCTTCTAGCAATCGTAGTGTCCTTTACATTTAGAGCTCAATCATGTGGTGTAACACCACAAAGTACCTTGAAGCATGAAAATAATGCATTGATTAAGCTTGAGGTGAAAACCACAAATAGAGGAAAAGCCAGGTTCATCTGGAGTGGTATCCCCAAGAGGCTATTGGACCAGGGTGTAATGGTGGTTCTTCACAGTAACAATAACCCTGACAGTAAGAGCGAGCTAGACAGATCGTCGGTTGGGGTCAAAGCCTCTGGGAGCTATAACACCTCAGTACCCCTTAACCCTGGTCTCCAGGTCAGGCTCTGTAAGGAGGTAAACAATTGGTGGAATTACTTGGGGTTTGGGTCCACTATCGGAGAGGAGATCTGGAGAGGTTCTGAGTTTCACAATGCCAACCGAGAGATTCCTGTTGATATTATCGGCTATGACGCCAGTCTGCAGCTCTTCGTAAAGGATGGAAAAGCCTGCGCTCGTCTTTACGTAAAGAAATCCTTCACTGCCTGGAAGAAAACATTTAATAACTCCTGGGTTGGGTTCTACTCTTCTGAAGGCACCCTGGATCATAACACCTGGCAATGGGCTGTAAAGTTCTCTGAGAAAAGCCGCTCTGATTGGGCAGATATACCTGGGTATGATGTCTATGTGTATGAGTCTAGTATGACCATGTCTCCTGGGGTCCAGGCCAGATTCATACTGGAGAAATCTGGGGGTGAAAAGGCTGGGAGAGACTTGTCCAGGGGTGAGCTCACCTGAAAACATTAAACATTTAGTTGATATTTTCATTTATAACTGCTTGTGTAATTGCTTTTGTTCAACATTTATGTACCCTGCTTTTCATTTAGATGTATTTTCATTGCTCATCTGTGTGAAGTATAAAAGAGAATATGTTCCCAAAAAGCTACCTGGTATCCCTTCTGTTCCTCTTTCCTTGCTATTTTGAGGGGATGACCACGAGCTGTTGGTGTGGGAGGGAGTCTTGACCTGTCCTCATGACAAATCATTCAGTACATTAAATTAGATTTTTCTCTTTATGATTTATCATGGGCTGGAGATCTTTGTAGGGAAAGAGTGGATACCTAGTGAGTTGTACAACTGAATGCATTCAACTAAAATGTATATTCCTCATTTTACCCAATCGCTCTGAATCCACATCATCGACGCCTGGGGAGCAGTTGATGTTGGGGGTTAATTGCTCAAGGTCAGAACGGCAGATTTTTCCACTTTGGCGGCCTGGGGATTTGAACCAGTAACCTTACTGGGTTGCTGGCCCAATGCTTTTATCTGCCAGGCTACCTTGTTTGTTGGTGTTAATTTTTGTGTTTGGTGAAAGTTCTATAAAAATGGAATCACAAAAAAACTATGATAAATTCAGCGAAAATATACAATAAAAACCTAAGAGAAACGAACAAAAATGTAGCGTTTTTCTTATCCCAAGATCCACTCTTGAGCCCTTCAATGATATGCTCTTGGAAGATGAGTGTGACAAGATGACTGGAATTATGATGGAGCTGGACAATGGTGATTTTGGACAAATCTCATATCAGTAGTCAGTCACTGAAGTCGGTCTACAGTGGTTTCCATACCTACTCACACTATGGTTTGCAAATGGAATCAGCCATGACCCACCAGCCAGTCCTGAACCACCATTTAGGAAAGTGGAACACATAATGTAAGGTCAGCCCAGATGGGTGGGGAACTCCATCACCATGAACCACAGTATAATGTAGCAACTGATTTAGACCGGGGAATCCTGATGATTTCACTCTCAAACCAATCATTGGTATTAAATGATCAGGTACATTTAGTGCCAGTCAAAGTGAGAAGAGAAAATCTGCAGACATTGTGGCTCCCAGGAACCCATGTTGCATACCTCTGGTCCAACCACAGCTGTGTGATGTACTGCCCTCTACTGGACTTTACAAAATACTCTATTTATCTCACATCAGGGCTGAGTTTCATTTAGATATTTTTGACCCAGAGTCATACAAAATTGTATGTTTCTCTACTCCAACAATTAATCCACAGATAAAAGGGAAAACCTAGTTAGTCTGATTAATCTTTGATTACATACTGAGTATGTGAGTTAGTATCACTGAGGTATCTACTTACGTTCACATACACCATTTCGTAGTTGCTGTCATCTTTCTTACTGGGATTACTCTGCCTGCGCTAGCGCTCAGTGCTCACTGGACAGACAACAGAATGCCATGAACATGCTCTGGGAACTCTGTTTAATATCTTCAGCTCTCCGTCAACAAACAATTGTAATAATTCAATGGGATGTTTTGTGCGCAAAGGTGATGACTAAAGTGTCTTATTAGGAATTTTCTCAATTGCCTTTCTCGGCCGTGATTCAGTTAAACTGCAATACCGAAACAATACTGTAGATGCAGTCAAAGCGTTCTTCCAGTACAAAACCCTTGCCCCTTTGTTAGCCTGCTCGTGAAAACAATGAGTAGATGGGTCTCGGCATCAGCTGAATCAGAATATATTTAGATACTTAGATATTTCTTAATTCCATTATTTTAATTTTAGATTTTGTTGTGAATTGTTACATTCTACTGCACTGCTGGAGCTAGGAACACATTTCGCTATACCCACATTAACATCTGCTAAATATGTGTATGTGACCAATACAATTTGATTTCATTTGGTTTGAAGTGGTACTCGCTAAGCGTGACGTCCTTTACACATTCTCACATTGTAGTTGTAACTTCTCAACAGTAAATACAGGAGATCAACAATCCAAATAGCAGACAACATTACTCCAATTACAAACCATATTTTCAATAAACAGTTTTAATAATGACTCTGTTTTTGTTGCTAGAATTATTAAAGGCATATAAAGTTAGAAACCTACATACACCAGTTAAATAAATTAAACATGTCAAATTATTAAATCATTTTTCAGAACCTAATATGAGCCTTGTATTTATTAGATAAAGGTGTGTATTTGTAATGAGTCAGGATTTTCAGGTTCTCATCAACAGGCCCTTGGTCAACCATGATATAACGTGATCAAATAATGTCACATATTCCCTCAGGACCACATTATATGAAGGGGTATACGTAACTGTCACGTCCTGACCAGTAAAAGGGGTTCTTTGTTATTGTAGTTTGGTCAGGGCGTGGCAGGGGGTGTTTGTTTAGAGTGTTTCGGGGTTTGTTGGGCTATGTTCTATGTTAGTATATTTATATGTTTATCTAGTATGTATAGTTCTTTGTTTAGTTAATTGGGTTGACCTTCAATTGGAAGCAGCTGCTCCTCGTTGCTTCTAATTGAAGGTTCTATTTAAGAGGGGTGTTTTTTCTATGGGATTTTTGGGTAGTTGTTCTTTGTATAGCCTAGTAGCCTTACAGGACTGTTTCATCATTGTTTTTGTTATTTTGTGTTCACATTTTTCCCTAAATAAAAAAGGAAGATGAGCATACACATTCCCGCTGCATTTTGGTCCACTCCTTACAAGAACCGTGACAGTAACACATTTATGAAAACAGTCATAACACCTTTGTGTTGCAGTATCATTAATTATAACAGTCATAACACATTTATTCAAAATCCTTCGTAAGGAATTCTCAAAATTAAAGTCCCTACGAATAGTTGTTAAATTATCAGTACAAAATGCATGTTTTTACTGTCATAGTACCCAACCCCCTGACACACTATTCACACAACAGTATGGGAGCACTGCGTAAGCCTCAGAGCATTACCCAGGTAGCATTAGCAATTTAGATGTTTATATGCCTTGCTCAAGGCCACAATGGCAGTATAGGGGTTGGAACCAGACCTGTGTGTAAATAGCATACTTCAAATACTCTAACTAACCTATGGAATAGTCCCATGAGTGTAAAACCCATCAATCTGGCACTCCAGGCAGGCTCAAACAAATTGTTGAAGTATTTGATCAATTTCAAATACTATTTGAACCCAATTGTAAATCCCCCTACCAAGGCAGCAGGGGATGGCACCTGAAAAGTGATGTAGGTGTGGTTAAACTTGTGTGAGCTACCTAAGCTAATGCCTACGCTTAAGCTCAGCAGGGTAACACAGTTTTGTTGCCTGCAGGTGACCTAGGCTAGAAACCAGTCTGTCTAATTGGTGCAGTGAACTGGATAGGTATCTGTGTGGAGGTGGTGAAATGGGTGGTGGAGCATAACCAAGAAGGTTCTGTATGTTTAGTAACCTAAAGAGGCTAGAGTGACAGGCCAGTATTGCTATTTTGAGGGGATGACTACGAGCTGTTGGTGTGGGTAGGTGGCTTGACCTGTCCTCATGACAAATCATTCAGTACATTACTTTTTTTTCCTCTTTATGATTCATCATGGGCTGGAGATCTTTGTAGGGAAAGTTTGGATACCTAGCCAGTTGCACAACTGAATGCATTCAACTAAATGTATATTCTGCATTTTATCCAAACCCTCTGAATCCACGTCGTCGGTGTCTGGGGAGCAGTTGTTGGGGGTTAATTGCCTTGCTCAAGTGCAGAACAAAAATGTTTTCCACATTTGCGGCCTGGGGATTCAAACAAGTAACCTTACTGGGTTGCTGGCCCAATGCTCCCAACCCCTGTTACACTTCACCCCATTTGACCTTCCCCTCCTAGCAGAGACCTGTCCAGACACAGACTGGATTCTAACCCGGGTCTCCTGGGCACCACAAGGTCTCAAACAAGGTTACTCATCATGACACACAGCCTGTTGTGTGTACGTTGTGTCAGGGGTTGTACAAGTTCCAGTTGTACAATGGCAAACTGTGTGTGTGTGTGTGTGTGTGTGTGTGTGTGTAGGTGCGTGTGTAAGTGTGTATGTGTGTGTGTGTAATTGGTGGTATGTGGTGGTATGTGGTATCAAATTGAGAGAAGTAATACATAAAAACATTGATTTTGGTATTGTTGTGGAAATTCTACACATGGAACACCTGAAGTCAATCTTAAATGAATCATTGTTTATTAACAGCAAACTGGAGAGGTCACAGTCAAACTTAGATGCATAAAGTACCGGTCTGAAGTGAGCTCCGCTGGGGCTGTCCCATTAGTTCTGTTATATACTGCTTACACAGACAAGTTCTAGTTGCATGATTTAGCTAATTCATAATTCATAATTAATTCATCATTAACATGTGGTTCATGCATGTGACAGACCAATACCTCACAAGGCTTCTTCTCTCCAAGCTGAAACCTTGAATCTGAGATATCCATTGTTCTCAAAACAAGGTTCTGGGTGTACTGCCAAATTGCTCTACTGATAGTGAGGTTTCTTCACAGATATACATTCAGTCAGTCACTTGCATGAACACAGAAATTGGTTATTAAAAAAGCACAAACATCTATCACAGTATGTTATTACAAGACTGGTTGAAGTTATTATCGCTATTCTTCAAAAAAGTTATTATTTGCCAGAATACGTAATAACCAGTGGGTAATGTAATAACTTATTACATTTAGTGGGAAAAGTTAATACGTTAACCGTTCAACATTTAACCAGGTTATCCGGCAAGTTATTATATTAACCGGTTTTATTACATAGAAACGTTATTACATTAACCGTTGTTACATGCCCTCCTAAATCGTAAAATGTACTGTGTTTCTCTCACATGAAGGAGGGCTCAGGACTGAGTTTCATTCCAAAAAGTGTGTTTCTTCCTTCTACCCTTATTCACTTTCCCTTCATTATAACCTTATTCCTTCTACCTACATTACACAAAATGTGTATTTTGTATATAAATGTATTCTATGCCATTGTGTAAAATAACCAAAATGAATAGTTTAGTAGATGCTAGTATAATAAACACAAACTGTATCTTTCAGAAATACAAAGATATGTTTAACTTGTTGCCTAGAAACAGGAAAATCACACTGTTGAAATTGCATACAGTGTTGATTCCCTCCACTGCCTTCACCCTGGGAGACAAGACGTTATGTTTCAGGAAAAGTTATGGCAACGTTTTTCTGCTCCTAAGCAACAAGCTACCAACTGTTCAGGGCAAGGTATTTAGCGTAGAAGGAAGAGAACAACTCTACTGCAATGAAACTCAGCCATGAGTCCTCCTCCATGTTGGCTATGTGTGATAAATATAGTACTTTGTAATGACCAATAGAGGGCAGTACATCACACAGCTGTTGTTGGACCAGAGGTGTGCAACATGGGTTCCTGATAGCCACAGTGTCTGCTAATTTTCCTTTGACTGGCACTTAACTTACCTGACCCATTACTGCCCCTGATTGGTCTGAGAGTGAATTATTTTGGTTTATCTAAATCAGTTGCTACATCATACTAACATGCTGACCAAACCGGACACACGCGAGCGACCGTGTGTGCCATCGCACGCACATTGATTTTGTTTACCCACACCAGAAGCGATCAGGTTGAAATATCAAAACAGACTCTGAACCAATTATATTAATTTGGGGACAAGTCGAAAATCATTAAACATTTATGACAATTTAGCTAGCTAGCTTGCTGTTGCCAGCTAATTTGTCCTGGGATACAAACATTGGGTTCTTATTTGACCTGAAATGCACAAGGTCCTCTACACCCACAATTAATCCACAGATAAAACTGTAAACCGAATTCCTTTCTTGTCATCTCTCCTCCTTCCTCAGGCTTCTTCTTGTTATTTTTGACTTAATATGGCAGTTGGCAACCAACTTTACAGCATTACTACAACCTACCGGAGTGTGGACCTAAATTAATCTTTCAATCACCCATGTGGGTATATGCTCTTAAAAACCTATGAGGAGATGGCACGTGGGTATATGCTTCTAAAAACCTATGAGGAGATGGCACGTGGGTATATGCTTCTAAAAACCTATGAGGAGATGGCACGTGGGTATATGCTCTTAAAAACCTATGAGGAGATGGCATGTGGGTATATGCTCTTAAAAACCTATGAGGAGCTGGCATGTGGGTATATGCTCTTAAAAACCTATGAGGAGATGGCACGTGGGTATATGCTTCTAAAAACCTATGAGGAGATGGCACGTGGGTATATGCTCTTAAAAACCTATGAGGAGATGGCACGTGGGTATATGCTTCTAAAAACCTATGAGGAGATGGCACGTGGGTATATGCTTCTAAAAACCTATGAGGAGATGGCACGTGGGTATATGCTCTTAAAAACCTATGAGGAGATGGGAGAGGCCGGACTGGCAGCATGTTGAGCGTCCCAAATAGAACCGATTTCTATTTTAGCGCCTGGCCACGCAGTCGCTCGCTGATGCCCACGAGCAGTGTGAGTGCAATGACTGAATAATGTGTATATGTACATTTATTTTGCAACCCTTGCGCACACAACATGTTCGCTCTGGTCAGCATGTAAGGCTCCAGGACTGGCTGGTCACTGGTTAGTCATGGCTGATTCCTTTTTCAGCTCTGTCTCTCTATCTGCGATTGTTACAGATCTACCTGTGACCATCCCAACACAAACTACCCACTAGGCAAACACTGGTTGAATCAACACAAACTGTGGATTACCACACCAAACCCACCAGTGGTTAATACTGTAGGCCCATGGTTAATAGATCCATGGATTATGACGGGGAATTAAAAGTACAGGGTAATCTGTCTCTCTCTCTCTCTCACACACACAGAAACGAGCACACGTGCTGCGCTGCACTACACTACATTGGTAATTCAAAAGGGAGGTGGGGGAGGGAAATAAGGTCACACTGACATTTCAGCATCATGGGGTCTGAATCATGTAGCATGGACATGGGACATGTCAGCTAAATAACGTTATTAAGAGTCAGATCATATTGGAGGGAAGCACTTCTGTTCTCAGTAGAACAACACATACTCCAGGTTTGAAGGGAGAAAAGAGAGGGAGGAAGGACAGTGTAGTGGGCTGGGATTGGATGGCCCGGCCAAAGCTAAATTCTATCCTAACTCATTCAAAATACACTATACCTCATCAATATTCTATCAAGAGTCTTATGAGTTACTGGAAAGTGATAAAAATGTATTTGGAGTGGATAAGTACCCTAAATAACTCAATAACAGTAATGTTACTTGTTTTACTGTAATCAAATAAGAACAGCAATGCCATTTTTCATCTGCACTGTGTACTGTGCACCTGACAGACCCCGCCTATGACCTTTTATGACCACTGAAAGTGATTTACTCACTAGGGATACGTTTAATTTCAGATTAAACATGAGTGACCCAGTGACGTCATAGATCAGCCTTTGTAAAACTCAGTTTTGCTGACCCTTGTCGTCTTGTATCTGCACTGTGTACTGGTTATGTGTATGTAAGCTACAAGGAGCACCTTTTAGTCTGTTTAAATCTTGGGATCTGTTGACAGAGAAGAGAGAAATAAACACAGTCAAAACTAGATTCTGGAGGTAGGCTGCACAAGAAGGTTAGTGCGATTTTTGGATGTGACTTATTACATCATATTACAGTATTGATCATGTTTACAAGTTTCCAAATGTTCTTTTGGAAATCCTTAGGGACATAGGTTGGGACATAGGTTCGATATAGTGACAATTCTCTCCAAAATTAATTTGTCAAATATTTTCTGACATTTTGGGGGGTCCTAAAACTTTTAACGCATTGCCAACCACTAGAAATAAGTTACAGATGTACTTATTTGTTTATGTTTTACTGAAGGTGCAAATGTTGTTTTGTCATAGGTTGGCAATGGTTGGTAGGGGCTTCCTGGGTTGTTTAATCCTGTGTTTGTCTCTGGCCTCAGTATGCGCTATCAAAAGTACCCTTAATTCAATTAAGGATATCAAGGACATAGACTTTGGACACACCTATCCCCCACAACGGGTGACAGGTAGCCTAGTGGTTAGAAGCAGGTAGCCTAGTGGTTAGAGGCAGGTAGCCTAGTGGTTAGAGGCAGGTAGCCTGGTGGTTAGACCGTTGGGCCAGTAACCGCAAGGTTGCTGGATAAAAACCCAGAGCTGACAAGTTAAAAATCTGTCGTTCTTCCCCTGAACAAGGATTTAACCCACTGTTCCCCGGTAGGCCGTCATTGGAAAGAATTTGCTTTTAACTGACTTGCCTAGTTAAATAAAGATTACATAAAAAAAATAAACAAGGCTTGATGCTTCTTCACTAGCTGACAACATTTACACTTACGGCAACATGAGACTCAATTTCAACCCAACCAGGAGAGACTATGCCTAGTTCGTTACCTTTTCTGCTTCCTGAAAGCAGAATATACTACTCACTAGGGAATAACAACTACAATGACGCTATGGTACTTCCTGAGTATGTCACTCGAAGGTTAGTCAAGTCAAAGAGAGAAATAGGGACAGGTTCATACTCAGAGTTAGAGAGGAAGAGTCCAATCAGTTCACAGTAGACGTCATACAGCACAATCCACTAAATGGAAACAGAGGAAGTGCCTATGATCCAGACAAGAAATACCTTGTCAGTTTCAACTTCCTAACACAAAGTCTCCCAACCATGAGCAGAAATGACATTCTACATATATATATCATGTAGAAATCAACAGTCTGGAGAGTCTGGAAAACAGCTGGAGACACATACCTAGTCTGGCACTTCTTCTGGCAATTGTATTGTCCTTTACACGTCCCCAGACCTTATTTAACCTCTATGGGATCGGTGTCACCCCCACGGGACGGTTGAGCTAACGTAGGCTAATGTGACTAGCATGAGGTTGTAAGTAACAAACAAAAATCCCAGGACATAGATATATCTGATATGGGCAGAAAGCTTAAATTATTGTTAATCTAACTGCACTGTCCAATTTGCAGTAGCTGTGAAATAATACAGTGAAATAATACCATGCTATTGTTTGAGGAGAGCGCACAATTATGAACTTGAAAATGTATTAATAAACCAATTAGGCACATTTGGGCAATCTTGATACATTATTTTGAACAGATAGGTAATGGTTCATTGGATCAGTCTAAAACTTTGCACATACACGGCTGCCATCTAGTGTCCAAAATCGAAGTTGCGCCTTTGCCGCAATAATACATTATGGCCTTTCTCTTGCATTTTAAAGATTATAGTTTTTTCTTTGCATTATCTTTTACCAGATCTAATGTGTTATATTCTCCTATATTAATTTCACATTTCCACAAACTTCAGTGTGTTTCCTTTCAAATGGTATAAAGAATATGCATATCCTTGCTTCAGGTCCTCAGCTACAGACAGTTAGATTTGGGTATGTCCTTTTAGGCGAAAATCAAAAACAAAAAAGGGTCCTCAGTACCCTTTTACACCTCAGTACCCCTTAACTCTGGTCTCCAGGTCAGGCTCCACAAGAAGGTAATGACCTTGTGTGTATTTGCCACTATTGGGGACGAGATATGTGGGAGTTCTGAATTTTATGATGCCAAAAGAGAGAGCCTTGTCCAGGGGTGAGCTCACCTGATAACGTGATATATGACATTGATATTTACATTTTTAACTGCCTGTGGAATTGCCTTAATGTTTGTAACATTTTTGTAAAAAAAAAAATATATTTTATCCAGAGTGACTTACTGTTAGTGCATTTCTAATATAATTATTATTGGTGATTCCACTTATCACTCTATTGTAAGCCAATGGGTTTTTTAGTTTTGGTTTTGTCTTGCATTCACTCATTCAACATGGAATCTTACTGACTGGTTTGCGTGGCTTGCTTTTACGAGGGGCGCTGTTTGAGTTACAATTGTCCCAGTCAAGTGCCAAACCAGTGGCAAGTTAACGGTTGCAAAGCACTGTACATGAAAAAAGTGATTTTATTAGTCCTATGTGCAGATCTAATGTACAAGTTAAAGCAATGTGTTTGAAGACATTATATTGTACATGAGATGTGGTGTTTCCTTTGTGGCCATTTGTGATGCATTTTGTCTAATATGATTCCAGCCAATGCTACAGTAGCTGCTTATTCACTGTGTCCTGGGGGGGTTTATGTGTTTTTGTACAGCACGTTGCATGACATGTTATGCTGTTTCCTTTCAGGTACATAGTTGAAATTATTATTATACTGTGCATTGTAATTTTCATGTATTCCTGTTGTAAACTTGCATTATTTTTGGTAACTATGGTTACCCCAGTCAACAAGCGCCAAACCAGCGTGTGCGCAGAGAGTAAGAGGCTGATCTGTGGTGGCTTCATTGCATGAGGTGCTATCCGTGCTGTTTCCTATCAGATACTAAACCTGTGACTGGTGCTACATGTTGGAATCCTTGTCGATGATTGTTAACGCAAGAAGAATACTGTTGGGGATACTTCGGGATTTCGGCAATGAGGCCCGTTATCTCCTTCCTCAGAGTCAGCGCTAGTTAGCAACTTCCTTGAAACTGCACGCAAAGACATAAAAATGGTATCCACAAGACTCTGGGGAAGTAGGTGAAGGTCCTCATTGCCAAAATCTCAAAGGATCCCTTTAAGATATGCTCCAGGAAACTGAGTGTGAGGGTGAAAAGATGACTGGGATTATGATGGAGCTGGACAATGGTGATTTTCTGACAAATCTCATATCAGTAGTCAGTCACTGAAGTCCACCTACAGTGGTTTCAAACCTTTTGCACTATGGTTTGAAAAATGAATCAGCCATGACCCACCAGCCAGTCCACAATTTGGAAAGTGATATAAGGGTAGGTCAGCCCAGAGGGGTGAGGACCTACACCATTAAGAACCACAGTATAATGTAGCAACTGATTTAGACTGGGGAATCCTAATGTCTTCACTCTCAGACCAATCAGTGACATTAAGGGATTAGGTAAATTAAGGACCAGTCAGAGGGAGAAGAGAAAATCAAATGTTATGTCACATGTGCAGAATACAACTGTTGTAGACTTTACAGTGAAATGCTTGCATACAAACCTTTGCAATTGAGGCAGAGTTTAAATATACTAATATAAAATTAAATAGCAACTAACACAAGAGGAATACAATAAAAAACACAAGAATGGAACTACATACAGGGAGTACCAGTTCCAGATCAATGTGCAGCGGTACAAAGTATTTGAGTTAGATATGTACAGATCAGCAGACATTGTGGCTCCCAGGAACCCATGTTGAATACCTCTGGTCCAGCCACAGCTGTGTGATGTACTGCCCTCTACTGGTCTTTACAAAGTACTATGTTTATCTCACATCCAAAATGGAGGGTCAGTGCTTAATTTAAGTTTAATTTAAGGGAGCTTTTGCCCAGTATCATACAAAATTGTATGTTTCTCTACTCCAACTATTAATCAACAGATAAAAGTAGAAACCTAGTTAGTTTTAGTTAGTTATCTTTAATGAATCTCTCCTTGTTCATCTTTCAAGCACCCACATAGGTTATTATGCTCATGATGAATAGATGGTAGAGGCAGGACTTGCAGCACATCAAGCGTCTCAAATGGAACCAAATTCTATTTTAGCGCTCGGTTAATCAGAAGCTTGTTGACGCATGTGTCACTACCCTCAGAATGGAGATCTGAGAGCATTAGGATAGTCATCTGAAACGAGGTGAAAAAAAGGAAGCAAATGAGAATATTTCAACCTTATCAAGTGACTGCGTTAATCATTAATCAAAAGTTTAATAAATACACCCTTCATGGTTATCCTAAACATTAGTGTGCTACAGTACTTCAGTCGTCCTGTCAAGCCTTACCCTAATTAGCCTTAATTGGCAATGAGGTGTTTAATTAAAGGTTTGGAGAGGAGGGAGTTCCTGCTGGAAACGTATGCTCTAACACTATGTAAACACATGACATTCATTTGACATTTAAATCAATCAATAAAAAGTACAAACAAGGTGCATCAATTAAACAAAAATCTAGAGGCAATTACATAATCAGTATAAACTTGGCGTAATCAGTATGAAATGGGATACCAATGCGTACTAAACCATTAATAACACTGGAAGGCAGAAGAAGGACATCTGAGAACCCAGCTAATACAATATACATAATAATGCTAATACAAAAAATATAATAATTGTGTAAATTGTTGATGTTTTCTACATGACGGGGAGATTTCAAATTTCTCTGTTAATTCCTACAGTGACTACAGCTCATCTGTAGTTCCACTCTGATATGGTCTGATCACGCTGAGCTCAACTCTCTCCCAGGGCAGAGTACGGGCTACTTCACTGGATCTTCACTGCAGCATGAATCTGGCCTGGACCCCAGGAGACATGACCATACTAGAGTTATACGCATAGACATCATGCTCAAGTACATCATCCAAATCTGTTCGTATCCAACTTTATCTTCCGGTCAGTGAATTACTTTTTCACACACAGGAGACCGCAGGCCTTTCAGTCCAAGACAAATTGCTGGAGTTAGACCTATAGCTGCTTACTGTCGATCAACAGGAATCTCTCCCTTGGCATCATGAAACTCAGGACTCCTACATATTTTGTTGACAATAGTGGGACGTCTAAAGAACCTTGTAAAGAAGTATGGTGCCTTCTTGTGGAGCCTGACCTGGAGAAAAGTGTTGAGGGGTAGTGAGGTGTCCCAGCTCCCAGATTCTGTGTCAGCCGAGTCACTGTCTAGCTTGCTTTCACTGTCATTGTTCTCATAAAGAACCACCATCACACCCTGGTCCAAAAGGAATTTCAGATCGGGCAATGGTCGAGAGACTTTGGATCTTAAGAGGTTTGGGGTGATGCAGTAGGTGTTCTCTGGGTCATATGCTGTACCTATGTTCTATATGTACCTATATGCTGTACCTATGTTCTGAATGTATGGATGGTGCTGTGTGATGAAGACATTATCCACTACTATGGACTGATCTAACCTTTCTGAACTAAATTGGACTATGATCCTGTCCCTGTTTCTCTCACCTCTCTCCGCATAGTTGAGAAACATAACTGTGCTCTAACATTAGGCCTACTAGGAAGTGCTCTAACATTAGGCCTACTAGGAAGTGCTCTAACATCAGGCTTACTAGGAAGTGCTCTAACATCAGGCTTACTAGGAAGTGCTCTAACATTTGGCCTACTAGGAAGTGCTCTAACATTTGGCCTACTAGGAAGTGCTCTAACATTAGGCCAACTAGGAAGTGCTCTAACATTAGGCCTACTAGGAAGTGCTCTAACATCAGGCCTACTAGGAAGTGCTCTAACATCAGGCCTACTAGGAAGTGCTCTAACATTAGGCCTATTAGGATGTGCTCTAACATTAGGCCTACTAGGAAGTGCTCTAACATCAGGCCCACTAGGAAGTGCTCTAACATCAGGCCTACTAGGAAGTGCTCTAACATTAGGCCTATTAGGTAGTGCTCTAACATCAGGCCTACTAGGAAGTGCTCTAACATCTGGCCTACTAGGAAGTGCTCTAACATTAGGCCTACTAGGAAGTGCTCTAACATTAGGCCTACTAGGAAGTGCTCTAACATTAGGCCTACTAGGAAGTGCTCTAACATTAGGCCTACTAGGAAGTGCTCTAACATTAGGCCTACTAGGTAGTGCTCTAACATTAGACCTACTAGGAAGTGCTCTAACATTAGGCCTACTAGGAAGTGCTCTAACATTAGGCCTACTAGGAGGTGCTCTAACATTAGGCCTACTAGGAAGTGCTCTAACATTTGGCCTACTAGGAAGTGCTCTAACATTTGGCCTACTAGGAAGTGCTCTAACATTAGGCCAACTAGGAAGTGCTCTAACATTAGGCCTACTAGGAAGTGCTCTAACATCAGGCCTACTAGGAAGTGCTCTAACATCAGGCCTACTAGGAAGTGCTCTAACATTAGGCCTATTAGGATGTGCTCTAACATTAGGCCTACTAGGAAGTGCTCTAACATCAGGCCCACTAGGAAGTGCTCTAACATCAGGCCTACTAGGAAGTGCTCTAACATTAGGCCTATTAGGTAGTGCTCTAACATCAGGCCTACTAGGAAGTGCTCTAACATCTGGCCTACTAGGAAGTGCTCTAACATTAGGCCTACTAGGAAGTGCTCTAACATTAGGCCTACTAGGAACATTAGGCCTACTAGGAAGTGCTCTAACATTAGGCCTACTAGGAAGTGCTCTAACATTTGGCCTACTAGGAAGTACTCTAACATTTGGCCTACTAGGAAGTGCTCTAACATTAGGCCTACTAGGAAGTGCTCTAACATTAGGCCTACTAGGTAGTGCTCTAACATTAGGCCTACTAGGTAGTGCTCTAACAGTAGGCCTACTAGGAAGTGATTTAACATTAGGCCTACTAGGAAGTGCTCTAACATTAGGCCTACTAGGAAGTGCTCTAAAATTAGGTCTACTAGGAAGTGCTCTAACATTAGGCCTACTAGGAAGTGCTCTAACATTAGGTGTATTGGTATTGAGATTCCCTTGTGAGTAGTAACTTCCACTCCTCAACGGACAATATAGGTAACGGAGGGTGTCTGTCAGCATTTCCATAGAAATTAAAGCTAAAGTGTCCCCTGGTTGGATTGAAATTGTTGTCGTTGTTGTCAATGTTCATGTTGTTGGCTAGCCAGTGGAGCAGCATCAGGTCATGTTGTGGACAGGTCTGGCCAAAGTCCATGTCCTTTAGATCATCTATTGAATTAAGCGTTCCTTTGATAGCACATGCTGCGTTCAGGGACAGAAAAACAATGAAACAACACTTTAAGCCCTTTCCACCCATGGCCAACCTAAGAAAAAGGTAAAATAACAATGGTTGCATCTTTGATAAAAAATGTTTTACAGAGAACTGCACACACACAATCTCATGAGTAGATAGCTCGCCATCACGGGCTAGCTATTTTGACACCCACCAAGTTTGGTACTCACCAAACTCAGATTTACTAGAAGAAAAATTGGATTACCTTTGCTGTTCTTCGTCAGAATGCACTCCCAGGACTTCTACTTCAATAAGAAATGTTGGTTTGGTTCCAAATAATCCATAGTTATATCCAAATAGCGGCGTTTTGTTGTGCGTTCAAGACACTATCCGAAGGGTAAAGAAGGGTGACGTGCCCGGCGCGTTTCGTGACAAAAAATGTCAAAATATTCCATTACCGTACTTCGAAGCATGTCAAACGCTGTTTAAAATCCATTTTTATGCCATTTTTCTCATAAAAAAGCGATAATATTCCGACCGGGAATCTGCGTTTAGGTAAACAGACGAAAGAAAATAAAGCATGGGGTCGACTCGGGCACGCGCCTAAGCCCATAGTACTCTGATCGGCCACTTGCCAAACGCGATAAAGTGTTTCAGCCAGAGGCTGCCTCGATATCGTTCAGCTTTTTCCCGGGCTCTGAGAGCCTATGGGAGCCGTAGGAAGTGTCACGCTCAAGAGTTTTGGAGAGAAAAGAAAGAAGGGATAATGGTCTGTAGTTGTTGACATTGGAGGGATCGAGTGTAGGTTTTTTGAGAAGGGGTGCAACTCTCGCTCTCTTGAAGACGGAAGGGACGTAGCCAGCGGTCAAGGAAGAGTTGATGAGCGAGGTGAGGTAAGGGAGAAGGTCTCCGGAAATGGTCTGGAGAAGAGAGGAGGGGATAGGGTCAAGCGGGCAGGTTGTTGGGCGGCCGGCCGTCACAAGACACAAGATTTCATCTGGAGAGAGAGGGGAGAAAGAGGTCAAAGCATAGGGTAGGGCAATGTGAGCAGGACCAGTGGTGTCGTTTGACTTAACAAACGAGGATCGGATGTCGTCGACCTTCTTTTCAAAATGGTTGATGAAGTCATCCGCAGAGAGGGAGGAGGGGGGAGGGGGAGGAGGATTCAGGAGGGAGGAGAAGGTGGCAAAGAGCTTCCTAGGGTTGGAGGCAGAGGCAGAGCTTCCTAGGGTTAGAGTGGTATAAAGTGGCTTTAGCAGCAGAAACAGAGGAGGAAAATGTAGAGAGGAGGGAGTGAAAAGATGCCATGTCCGCAGGGAGGCTAGTTTTCCTCCATTTCCGCTCGTCTGCCCGGAGCCCTGCTCTGTGAGTTCGCAATGAGTCGTCAAGCCACGGAGCAGGAGGGGAGGTCCGAGCCGGCCGGGAGGATAGGGGACATAGAGAGTCAAAGGATGCAGAAAGGGAGGAGAGGAGGGTTGAGGAGGCAGAATCAGGAGATTGGTTGGGGAAGGATTGAGCAGAGGGAAGAGATGATAGGATGGAAGAGGAGAGAGTAGCAGGAGAGAGAGAGTGAAGGTTGCGACGGCGCAATACCATCTGACTAGGGGCAGAGTGAGTAGTGTTGGAGGAGAGCGAGAGGGAAAAGGATACAAGGTAGTGATCGGAGACTTGGAGGGGAGTTGCAGTGAGATTAGTAGAAGAACAGCATCTAGTAAAGATGAGGTCAAGCGTATTGCCTGCCTTGTGAGTAGGGGGGACGGTGAGAGGGTGAGGTCAAAAGAGGAGAGGAGTGGAAAGAAGGAGGCAGAGAGAAATGAGTCAAAGGTAGATGTAGGGAGGTTAAAGTCACCCAGAACTGTGAGGGGTGAGCCATCCTCAGGAAAGGAACTTATCAAGGCGTCAAGCTCATTGATGAACTCTCCAAGGGAACCTGGAGGGCGATAAATGGTAAGGATGTTAAGCTTGAATGGGCTAGTGACTGTGACAGCATGGAATTCAAAGGAGGAGATAGACAGATGGGTCAGGGGAGAAAGGGAGAATGTCCAATTGGGAGAGATGAGGATTCCAGTGCCACCACCCCGCTGACCAGATGCTCTCGGGGTATGCGAGAACACGTGGGCAGACGAGGAGAGAGCAGTAGGGGTAGCAGTGTTTTCTGTGGTAATCCATGTTTCCGTCAGCGCCAAGAAGTCGAGGGACTGGAGGGTAGCATAGGCTGAGATGAACTCTGCCTTGTTGGCCGCAGACCGGCAGTTCCAGAGGCTGCCGGAGACCTGGAACTCCATGTGGGTCATGCGCGCTGGGACCACCAGGTTAGAGTGGCAGCGGCCACGCGATGTGAAGCGTTTGTATGGCCTGTGCAGAGAGGAGAGAACAGGGATAGACCGACACATAGTTGATAGGCTACAGGAAAGGCTACGCTAATGCAAAGAAGATTGGCATGAAAATTAACTAAACAACTGAGGAAGCGAGAGAGCAGTGCCTCTCTCACTAACAATTCACTGAAACACTAAAACACTAAAATATAACTTTTCTAGCTTCCACTTAGAAATTATTTCTATGTTTAAGTTCTAGTTTTTCTATTTCTATGTTGGGATTGTTTGGGTTGATCTCTGATCCTCGTTGCCTCTGATTAGAGTTCATATATAAGTAGGGGTTTTTCTCTTCCTGTTTTGTGGGTTATTATCTTTTGAGTAGGGTGTTTCCTCTCTGCGTCACGGTTTGTTGTTTTTGTGTTTTCAAGTATTTAAGTGTATTGCATTTAGTTTCACGTTTAATAAATATGTGGAACCACAAACACACTGCATTTTGGTCCGATCCTTCAAACAGCCGTGACACCTGTGAAGTTGTGACGTGCGACATATGCTTAGCTTCTTGAAACGGGTCATAAATGTCCCCCCCCTCATCAATACCCTCCTTTCCTTGAGGATGGTCA
Organism: Salmo salar; assembly: GCF_965601325.2. NCBI lineage: Eukaryota > Metazoa > Chordata > Actinopteri > Salmoniformes > Salmonidae > Salmo > Salmo salar. The sequence goes on along the minus strand of NC_138304.1, from coordinate 40,011,443 downwards.
TGTGTATCCTACCTGAGTCCTTGAAATCTGCCACACCCACTTTGAATCAGCTTTTGTTTTGTAGGACGAGAAAAGCATGCACACATTTAAAAACAATATGTGACTTATCGTATTATCTATACAATGTCTTGCACATCAAACTTAATTTGTTTTGCTGACTTGTGAGTGGAGAAGTAGAACCTCTCCTCATTTACCTTTGACCTTTTTCAAAAGGAGGCGAGAGAGGACGGAAGAGAGATGACGCAAGAGTTGTGTAAATGCCATTGTACTGGTTATGTGTCTGTAGGCTACAAGAATCTTCCCTGTGGCTCAGTTGGTAGAGCATGGTGTTTGTGATGCCAGTATGGTGTTTGCAACGCCAGGGTTGTGGGTTTGATTCCCACAGGGGGCCAGTACAAAAAAATGTATGAAATGTATGCATTCACTACTGTAAGTTGCTCTGGATAAGAGTGTCTGCTAAATGACTAAAATGTTTAAAAAAATTGAATGTGATGAGTCATTTCGCAAACAAAGGACTCTTTTTGAACAGATCTTTTTGGGGAAGGTTGAAACCGAATCACCTGTGTAAAAGAAGTAATTTGGATTCCTGGTTTGCGTATTGCTACTACTGCTTCTTGATCATCTGCAGATAAAAGCATTAGTTGAAGATGGTTATTCCTCACTGCAGGAACAATGGAAAGTAAGGAGAGAGCCTCATTCTGGTCCACGCATTTTTTCAGCAAATTGTTTTTTGCAGGTCACCTAATAATTTCATCAGTTAAACTGTATTTGAACTCACATGTCATGGTCTCATGTCATGGCAGGCAGCTTTTTAGGGTTTACATGAAATGTCGCAATTTTTTTGCTGAACTAAGTGCTGTTTGGAGCTAAATTAATTGTTCTTCAAGCTGAGTGGAGCCAAATAATCCGGCTCACCGAAAAGACTCGGAATGCCCATCCCTACCACTAGAAGCATGGCTTTCATTTCTATAGAAACTCTGACAGACCCAGCGCATTACATTCTCTGCATTCTGAAAGTGAAAGGCACTCTAGCGATAAGTTTCATTTCTGATGAAACATGAGTGACGCAGTGATGTTGTAGATCAGCCTTGGTAAAACTCTGTTTTTCTGACCCTTGTCTTGTATCTGCCCTGTGTACTGGTTATGTGTATGTAGGCTACAAGAAGCACCTTTTAGTTCATTTCAATCTTGGGTTCTGTTGACAAAGAAGAGAAACAAACACAGTAAAACTAGATTTTGGTGGTAGGCTGCACAAGAAGGTGAGTGACATTTTTTATTGGGACTCATTTGTTTTGTTTTGATGTGAGGACTTATTACATCATATTACAGTATTGATCATGTTTACAAGTTTCCAAATGTTATTTTGGAAAACCTCATCGTACATATTGGGACATATTGGTCTGATATAGTTACAGTTCACTCCAAAATAAAAGTTTGTCAGATATCTTTTGACATTTTTAGTGCTAACAATTTCAGACCTAGCATTTTTTGGGAGTCCTAAAACGTTAAACCTATTGCCAACCACAAGAAATAAGCTACTGATACAGACTATACATACCGTGTAATGTGAGGACTTATTACATCGTATTACATTATTGGGACATAGGTCCGATATAGTGACAGTTAACTTCAAAATGAAAGTTAGTCAGATATTTTCTGATGTTTTGTGGAGAGTCCTAAAACTTTTAACGTATTGCCGAGCACTAGAAATAAGTTACAGATGTATTTATTTATTTGTTTATTAATTTATTTAATAAATGTGCAAATGTTTACACAATATTTATTTTGTCACAGGCTGGCCATGGTTGGAAGGGGATTCCTGGGTTGTTTCATCTTGTGTCTGTCTCTGGCCTCAGTATGCGCTGTCAAAGGAACCCTTAAATCAATAGATGATCTCAAGGGAATAGAGTTTGGTCACACCTCTCCTCGGCACGGCCTCATGCTACTCCACTGGCTAGCCAACAACATTTACAATGACAACAAAGGCAACATGAGACTCAATTTCAACCCAGCCAGGAGAGACTATGGCTTTCATTTCTATGGAAACGCTGATAATCCCCATCTATTACCTATTCTGCCCTATCAACGTGGAAATTACTACTCACTAGGGAATCTTGCTGACAATAACAACAACAATGATGCTTTGGCACTTCCTGATTATGTAACTCAAAGATTCTACAACTCAAGGGGACCTGAGAACAACAGGGACAGGGTCATACTCAGAGTTAGGGATGAAGGGTCCAATCAGTTCATAGTAGACGAGGTCTATGTCACACAGCACTATCCACGAAATGAAAACAGAGGAAGTGCCTATGATCCAGACAATACATACCGTGTCAATGTCAGCCTCCTTAGACAAATCCAAAGTCTACCAACCATTAACCTAAATTATATTCTACAAACATATAATGTAGAGATCAACGACAATATTCTGGAGCATCTGGAAAACACCGGGAGAGACACACCTGGTCTGGCACTTCTTCTGGCTATTGTATTGTACTTTACACGTCCCAAAACCTTAATTAAGGACCAAGCGTTTGGTTTAATATTACAATCCAAGAGGGTCATGGAGGATAAGGATAATACATTGATTAAGCTTGAGGTGAAAACCACAAATAGAGGAAAAGCCAGGATCATCTGGAGTGGTATCCCCAAGAGGCTATTGGACCAGGGCGTAATGGTGGTTCTTTATAAGAGCAATAACCCTGACAGTAAGAGCGAGCTAGACAGATCATCAGTTGGGGGCAAAGCCTCTGGAAGCTATAACACCTCAGTACCCCTTAACCCTGGTCTCCAGGTCAGGCTCCATAAGGAGGTAAAAACATGGTGGAATTACTTGGGATTTGGGTCTCCAACTGGAGAGGAGATCTGGAGAGGTTCTGAGTTTCACGATGCCAACAGAGAGATTCCTGTTGATATTAACGGACATGACGCCAGTCTGCAGCTCTTTGTGAAGGATGGAAAGGCCTGCGCTCGTCTGTACGTAAAGAGGTCCTTCACTGACTGGAAGAAAACGTTTAATAACTCCTGGGTTGGGTTCTACTCTTCTGAAGGCACCCTGGATCATAACACCTGGCAGTGGGCTGTAAAGTTCTCTGAGGAAAGCCGCTCTGATTGGGCAGGTATACGTGGGTGTAATGTCTATGTGTATGAGTCTAGTATGACCATGTCTCCTGGGGTCCAGGCCAGATTCATACTGGAGAAATCTGGGGGTGAAAAGGCACGCACTCCACCCTGGGAGAGATTTGTCCAGGGGTGAGCTCACCTGATAACATGATCTATGATGTTGATATTCTCATTTTTAACTGCTTTTGTAATTGCTTTTGTTAATGTTTAACATTTATGTACCCTGCTTTTCATTTGGTTTATTTTAATTGCTAATCTGTGTGAAGTGTAAAAGAGAATCTGTTCCCAAAAATCCCTTCTGTTCCTCTTTCTTTGCTATTTTGAGGGGATGACTACGAGCTGTTGGTGTGGGTAGGTGGCTTGACCTGTCCTCATGACAAATCATTCAGTACATTACTTTTTTTTCCTCTTTATGATTCATCATGGGCTGGAGATCTTTGTAGGGAAAGTTTGGATACCTAGCCAGTTGCACAACTGAATGCATTCAACTAAATGTATATTCTGCATTTTATCCAAACCCTCTGAATCCACGTCGTCGGTGTCTGGGGAGCAGTTGTTGGGGGTTAATTGCCTTGCTCAAGTGCAGAACAAAAATGTTTTCCACATTTGCGGCCTGGGGATTCAAACAAGTAACCTTACTGGGTTGCTGGCCCAATGCTCCTATCCGCCATGCTACCTGCTGCATTGTTGTTGTTGTTTCTGTTTGTGTTTTGTGAAAATTCAATGAAAATATAATCACAAAAAAAGCTACATGATAAATTCAAGATAAAATATAAAAAACTAACAAAATGGTGGAGTTTTTCTTATCCCAGGATCCACTCTTGAGCCCTTCAATGATATGCTCGTGGAAGATGAGTGTGAACATCTGACTGGAATTATGCAGGAGCTGGACAGTGGTGATTTTGGACAAATCTCATATCAGTAGTCAGTCACTGAAGTCGGTCTACAGTGGTTTCCATACCTATTCACACTATGGTTTGCAAATGGAATCAGCCATGACCCACCAGCCAGTCCTGAACCACCATTTAGGAAAGTGAAATACATAATGTAACCCCTTTGAACCCAAATCCCCCTACCAATGCAGCAGGGGGTGGCACCTAAAAAGTGACATACTGTAGGTGTGGTTATACTTGTGTAAGCTCCCTAAGCTAATGCCTATGCTTAAGCTTAGCAGGTTAACACAGTTTTGTGGCCTGCAGGAGACCTAGGCTAGAAACCAGTCTTTTTATTTGGTGCAGTGACCTGAATAGGTAGTCGTGTGGAGGTGGTGAAATGGGTGGTGGAGCATAACCAAGAAGGTTCTGTATGTTTAGTAACCTAAAGAGGCTAGAGTGACAGGCCAGTAACTGGAAGGTTGTTAGTTCAACCCTGGATCTCTTGTTACCTTGTTGAAGTATGGTGCATGTACTGTAGCCTAGAGGTTGGAGGGGAGGCTAACATCTGGGGGGTTGCTGGTTTGAATCCTGGGGCTGATGGAAAAAATCTGGTGGAAGTGAACCTGCAATTGGAGGGTTGCTGGTGTCTATTTCTAGAAGCCATCTCCTGCCTTTGTGCTCTTGAGAAAGGCACAACCACAAAACAGTCTAAAGTGTAGTCTTTATCTCGGGGAAGCTAACACAAGTCTCACACAAGATTACTCAACAAGCAAGTGAGGTTCACCAAACAAAAAAACAACCCCTGTTACACTTCACCCCATTTGACCTTCCCCTCCTAGCAGAGACCTGTCCAGACACAGACTGGATTCTAACCCGGGTCTCCTGGGCACCACAAGGTCTCAAACAAGGTTACTCATCATGACACACAGCCTGTTGTGTGTACGTTGTGTCAGGGGTTGTACAAGTTCCAGTTGTACAATGGCAAACTGTGTGTGTGTGTGTGTGTGTGTGTGTGTGTAGGTGCGTGTGTAAGTGTGTATGTGTGTGTGTGTGTAATTGGTGGTATGTGGTGGTATGTGGTATCAAATTGAGAGAAGTAATACATAAAAACATTGATTTTGGTATTGTTGTGGAAATTCTACACATGGAACACCTGAAGTCAATCTTAAATGAATCATTGTTTATTAACAGCAAACTGGAGAGGTCACAGTCAAACTTAGATGCATAAAGTACCGGTCTGAAGTGAGCTCCGCTGGGGCTGTCCCATTAGTTCTGTTATATACTGCTTACACAGACAAGTTCTAGTTGCATGATTTAGCTAATTCATAATTCATAATTAATTCATCATTAACATGTGGTTCATGCATGTGACAGACCAATACCTCACAAGGCTTCTTCTCTCCAAGCTGAAACCTTGAATCTGAGATATCCATTGTTCTCAAAACAAGGTTCTGGGTGTACTGCCAAATTGCTCTACTGATAGTGAGGTTTCTTCACAGATATACATTCAGTCAGTCACTTGCATGAACACAGAAATTGGTTATTAAAAAAGCACAAACATCTATCACAGTATGTTATTACAAGACTGGTTGAAGTTATTATCGCTATTCTTCAAAAAAGTTATTATTTGCCAGAATACGTAATAACCAGTGGGTAATGTAATAACTTATTACATTTAGTGGGAAAAGTTAATACGTTAACCGTTCAACATTTAACCAGGTTATCCGGCAAGTTATTATATTAACCGGTTTTATTACATAGAAACGTTATTACATTAACCGTTGTTACATGCCCTCCTAAATCGTAAAATGTACTGTGTTTCTCTCACATGAAGGAGGGCTCAGGACTGAGTTTCATTCCAAAAAGTGTGTTTCTTCCTTCTACCCTTATTCACTTTCCCTTCATTATAACCTTATTCCTTCTACCTACATTACACAAAATGTGTATTTTGTATATAAATGTATTCTATGCCATTGTGTAAAATAACCAAAATGAATAGTTTAGTAGATGCTAGTATAATAAACACAAACTGTATCTTTCAGAAATACAAAGATATGTTTAACTTGTTGCCTAGAAACAGGAAAATCACACTGTTGAAATTGCATACAGTGTTGATTCCCTCCACTGCCTTCACCCTGGGAGACAAGACGTTATGTTTCAGGAAAAGTTATGGCAACGTTTTTCTGCTCCTAAGCAACAAGCTACCAACTGTTCAGGGCAAGGTATTTAGCGTAGAAGGAAGAGAACAACTCTACTGCAATGAAACTCAGCCATGAGTCCTCCTCCATGTTGGCTATGTGTGATAAATATAGTACTTTGTAATGACCAATAGAGGGCAGTACATCACACAGCTGTTGTTGGACCAGAGGTGTGCAACATGGGTTCCTGATAGCCACAGTGTCTGCTAATTTTCCTTTGACTGGCACTTAACTTACCTGACCCATTACTGCCCCTGATTGGTCTGAGAGTGAATTATTTTGGTTTATCTAAATCAGTTGCTACATCATACTAACATGCTGACCAAACCGGACACACGCGAGCGACCGTGTGTGCCATCGCACGCACATTGATTTTGTTTACCCACACCAGAAGCGATCAGGTTGAAATATCAAAACAGACTCTGAACCAATTATATTAATTTGGGGACAAGTCGAAAATCATTAAACATTTATGACAATTTAGCTAGCTAGCTTGCTGTTGCCAGCTAATTTGTCCTGGGATACAAACATTGGGTTCTTATTTGACCTGAAATGCACAAGGTCCTCTACACCCACAATTAATCCACAGATAAAACTGTAAACCGAATTCCTTTCTTGTCATCTCTCCTCCTTCCTCAGGCTTCTTCTTGTTATTTTTGACTTAATATGGCAGTTGGCAACCAACTTTACAGCATTACTACAACCTACCGGAGTGTGGACCTAAATTAATCTTTCAATCACCCATGTGGGTATATGCTCTTAAAAACCTATGAGGAGATGGCACGTGGGTATATGCTTCTAAAAACCTATGAGGAGATGGCACGTGGGTATATGCTTCTAAAAACCTATGAGGAGATGGCACGTGGGTATATGCTCTTAAAAACCTATGAGGAGATGGCATGTGGGTATATGCTCTTAAAAACCTATGAGGAGCTGGCATGTGGGTATATGCTCTTAAAAACCTATGAGGAGATGGCACGTGGGTATATGCTCTTAAAAACCTATGAGGAGATGGCACGTGGGTATATGCTTCTAAAAACCTATGAGGAGATGGCACGTGGGTATATGCTTCTAAAAACCTATGAGGAGATGGCACGTGGGTATATGCTCTTAAAAACCTATGAGGAGATGGCATGTGGGTATATGCTTCTAAAAACCTATGAGGAGATGGCACGTGGGTATATGCTCTTAAAAACCTATGAGGAGATGGGAGAGGCCGGACTGGCAGCATGTTGAGCGTCCCAAATAGAACCGATTTCTATTTTAGCGCCTGGCCATGCAGTCGCTCGCTGATGCCCACGAGCAGTGTGAGTGCAATGACTGAATAATGTGTATATGTACATTTATTTTGCAACCCTTGCGCACACAACATGTTCGCTCTGGTCAGCATGTAAGGCTCCAGGACTGGCTGGTCACTGGTTAGTCATGGCTGATTCCTTTTTCAGCTCTGTCTCTCTATCTGCGATTGTTACAGATCTACCTGTGACCATCCCAACACAAACTACCCACTAGGCAAACACTGGTTGAATCAACACAAACTGTGGATTACCACACCAAACCCACCAGAGGTTAATACTGTAGGCCCATGGTTAATAGATCCATGGATTATGACGGGGAATTAAAAGTACAGGGTAATCTGTCTCTCTCTCTCTCTCACACACACAGAAACGAGCACACGTGCTGCGCTGCACTACACTACATTGGTAATTCAAAAGGGAGGTGGGGGAGGGAAATAAGGTCACACTGACATTTCAGCATCATGGGGTCTGAATCATGTAGCATGGACATGGGACATGTCAGCTAAATAACGTTATTAAGAGTCAGATCATATTGGAGGGAACCACTTCTGTTCTCAGTAGAACAACACATACTCCAGGTGTGAAGGGAGAAAAGAGAGGGAGGAAGGACAGTGTAGTGGGCTGGGATTGGATGGCCCGGCCAAAGCTAAATTCTATCCTAACTCATTCAAAATACACTATACCTCATCAATATTCTATCAAGAGTCTTATGAGTTACTGGAAAGTGATAAAAATGTATTTGGAGTGGATAAGTACCCTAAATAACTCAATAACAGTAATGTTACTTGTTTTACTGTAATCAAATAAGAACAGCAATGCCATTTTTCATCTGCACTGTGTACTGTGCACCTGACAGACCCCGCCTATGACCTTTTATGACCACTGAAAGTGATTTACTCACTAGGGATACGTTTAATTTCAGATTAAACATGAGTGACCCAGTGACGTCATAGATCAGCCTTTGTAAAACTCAGTTTTGCTGACCCTTGTCGTCTTGTATCTGCACTGTGTACTGGTTATGTGTATGTAAGCTACAAGGAGCACCTTTTAGTCTGTTTAAATCTTGGGATCTGTTGACAGAGAAGAGAGAAATAAACACAGTCAAAACTAGATTCTGGAGGTAGGCTGCACAAGAAGGTTAGTGCGATTTTTGGATGTGACTTATTACATCATATTACAGTATTGATCATGTTTACAAGTTTCCAAATGTTCTTTTGGAAATCCTTAGGGACATAGGTTGGGACATAGGTTCGATATAGTGACAATTCTCTCCAAAATTAATTTGTCAAATATTTTCTGACATTTTGGGGGGTCCTAAAACTTTTAACGCATTGCCAACCACTAGAAATAAGTTACAGATGTACTTATTTGTTTATGTTTTACTGAAGGTGCAAATGTTGTTTTGTCATAGGTTGGCAATGGTTGGTAGGGGCTTCCTGGGTTGTTTAATCCTGTGTTTGTCTCTGGCCTCAGTATGCGCTATCAAAAGTACCCTTAATTCAATTAAGGATATCAAGGACATAGACTTTGGACACACCTATCCCCCACAACGGGTGACAGGTAGCCTAGTGGTTAGAAGCAGGTAGCCTAGTGGTTAGAGGCAGGTAGCCTAGTGGTTAGAGGCAGGTAGCCTGGTGGTTAGACCGTTGGGCCAGTAACCGCAAGGTTGCTGGATAAAAACCCAGAGCTGACAAGTTAAAAATCTGTCGTTCTTCCCCTGAACAAGGATTTAACCCACTGTTCCCCGGTAGGCCGTCATTGGAAAGAATTTGCTTTTAACTGACTTGCCTAGTTAAATAAAGATTACATAAAAAAAATAAACAAGGCTTGATGCTTCTTCACTAGCTGACAACATTTACACTTACGGCAACATGAGACTCAATTTCAACCCAACCAGGAGAGACTATGCCTAGTTCGTTACCTTTTCTGCTTCCTGAAAGCAGAATATACTACTCACTAGGGAATAACAACTACAATGACGCTATGGTACTTCCTGAGTATGTCACTCGAAGGTTAGTCAAGTCAAAGAGAGAAATAGGGACAGGTTCATACTCAGAGTTAGAGAGGAAGAGTCCAATCAGTTCACAGTAGACGTCATACAGCACAATCCACTAAATGGAAACAGAGGAAGTGCCTATGATCCAGACAAGAAATACCTTGTCAGTTTCAACTTCCTAACACAAAGTCTCCCAACCATGAGCAGAAATGACATTCTACATATATATATCATGTAGAAATCAACAGTCTGGAGAGTCTGGAAAACAGCTGGAGACACATACCTAGTCTGGCACTTCTTCTGGCAATTGTATTGTCCTTTACACGTCCCCAGACCTTATTTAACCTCTATGGGATCGGTGTCACCCCCACGGGACGGTTGAGCTAACGTAGGCTAATGTGACTAGCATGAGGTTGTAAGTAACAAACAAAAATCCCAGGACATAGATATATCTGATATGGGCAGAAAGCTTAAATTATTGTTAATCTAACTGCACTGTCCAATTTGCAGTAGCTGTGAAATAATACAGTGAAATAATACCATGCTATTGTTTGAGGAGAGCGCACAATTATGAACTTGAAAATGTATTAATAAACCAATTAGGCACATTTGGGCAATCTTGATACATTATTTTGAACAGATAGGTAATGGTTCATTGGATCAGTCTAAAACTTTGCACATACACGGCTGCCATCTAGTGTCCAAAATCGAAGTTGCGCCTTTGCCGCAATAATACATTATGGCCTTTCTCTTGCATTTTAAAGATTATAGTTTTTTCTTTGCATTATCTTTTACCAGATCTAATGTGTTATATTCTCCTATATTAATTTCACATTTCCACAAACTTCAGTGTGTTTCCTTTCAAATGGTATAAAGAATATGCATATCCTTGCTTCAGGTCCTCAGCTACAGACAGTTAGATTTGGGTATGTCCTTTTAGGCGAAAATCAAAAACAAAAAAGGGTCCTCAGTACCCTTTTACACCTCAGTACCCCTTAACTCTGGTCTCCAGGTCAGGCTCCACAAGAAGGTAATGACCTTGTGTGTATTTGCCACTATTGGGGACGAGATATGTGGGAGTTCTGAATTTTATGATGCCAAAAGAGAGATTCCTGTTCGTAAAGGATGGAAAGGCCTGCGCTCGCCTGTTCGTAAAGAAATCTTTCACTGCCTGGAAGAAAACCTTTAATAACTTCTGGGATGGGTTCTACTCTTCAGACATCAAAGACAACCAGGAAGAGAGCCTTGTCCAGGGGTGAGCTCACCTGATAACGTGATATATGACATTGATATTTACATTTTTAACTGCCTGTGGAATTGCCTTAATGTTTGTAACATTTTTGTAAAAAAAAAAATATATTTTATCCAGAGTGACTTACTGTTAGTGCATTTCTAATATAATTATTATTGGTGATTCCACTTATCACTCTATTGTAAGCCAATGGGTTTTTTAGTTTTGGTTTTGTCTTGCATTCACTCATTCAACATGGAATCTTACTGACTGGTTTGCGTGGCTTGCTTTTACGAGGGGCGCTGTTTGAGTTACAATTGTCCCAGTCAAGTGCCAAACCAGTGGCAAGTTAACGGTTGCAAAGCACTGTACATGAAAAAAGTGATTTTATTAGTCCTATGTGCAGATCTAATGTACAAGTTAAAGCAATGTGTTTGAAGACATTATATTGTACATGAGATGTGGTGTTTCCTTTGTGGCCATTTGTGATGCATTTTGTCTAATATGATTCCAGCCAATGCTACAGTAGCTGCTTATTCACTGTGTCCTGGGGGGGTTTATGTGTTTTTGTACAGCACGTTGCATGACATGTTATGCTGTTTCCTTTCAGGTACATAGTTGAAATTATTATTATACTGTGCATTGTAATTTTCATGTATTCCTGTTGTAAACTTGCATTATTTTTGGTAACTATGGTTACCCCAGTCAACAAGCGCCAAACCAGCGTGTGCGCAGAGAGTAAGAGGCTGATCTGTGGTGGCTTCATTGCATGAGGTGCTATCCGTGCTGTTTCCTATCAGATACTAAACCTGTGACTGGTGCTACATGTTGGAATCCTTGTCGATGATTGTTAACGCAAGAAGAATACTGTTGGGGATACTTCGGGATTTCGGCAATGAGGCCCGTTATCTCCTTCCTCAGAGTCAGCGCTAGTTAGCAACTTCCTTGAAACTGCACGCAAAGACATAAAAATGGTATCCACAAGACTCTGGGGAAGTAGGTGAAGGTCCTCATTGCCAAAATCTCAAAGGATCCCTTTAAGATATGCTCCAGGAAACTGAGTGTGAGGGTGAAAAGATGACTGGGATTATGATGGAGCTGGACAATGGTGATTTTCTGACAAATCTCATATCAGTAGTCAGTCACTGAAGTCCACCTACAGTGGTTTCAAACCTTTTGCACTATGGTTTGAAAAATGAATCAGCCATGACCCACCAGCCAGTCCACAATTTGGAAAGTGATATAAGGGTAGGTCAGCCCAGAGGGGTGAGGACCTACACCATTAAGAACCACAGTATAATGTAGCAACTGATTTAGACTGGGGAATCCTAATGTCTTCACTCTCAGACCAATCAGTGACATTAAGGGATTAGGTAAATTAAGGACCAGTCAGAGGGAGAAGAGAAAATCAAATGTTATGTCACATGTGCAGAATACAACTGTTGTAGACTTTACAGTGAAATGCTTGCATACAAACCTTTGCAATTGAGGCAGAGTTTAAATATACTAATATAAAATTAAATAGCAACTAACACAAGAGGAATACAATAAAAAACACAAGAATGGAACTACATACAGGGAGTACCAGTTCCAGATCAATGTGCAGCGGTACAAAGTATTTGAGTTAGATATGTACAGATCAGCAGACATTGTGGCTCCCAGGAACCCATGTTGAATACCTCTGGTCCAGCCACAGCTGTGTGATGTACTGCCCTCTACTGGTCTTTACAAAGTACTATGTTTATCTCACATCCAAAATGGAGGGTCAGTGCTTAATTTAAGTTTAATTTAAGGGAGCTTTTGCCCAGTATCATACAAAATTGTATGTTTCTCTACTCCAACTATTAATCAACAGATAAAAGTAGAAACCTAGTTAGTTTTAGTTAGTTATCTTTAATGAATCTCTCCTTGTTCATCTTTCAAGCACCCACATAGGTTATTATGCTCATGATGAATAGATGGTAGAGGCAGGACTTGCAGCACATCAAGCGTCTCAAATGGAACCAAATTCTATTTTAGCGCTCGGTTAATCAGAAGCTTGTTGACGCATGTGTCACTACCCTCAGAATGGAGATCTGAGAGCATTAGGATAGTCATCTGAAACGAGGTGAAAAAAAGGAAGCAAATGAGAATATTTCAACCTTATCAAGTGACTGCGTTAATCATTAATCAAAAGTTTAATAAATACACCCTTCATGGTTATCCTAAACATTAGTGTGCTACAGTACTTCAGTCGTCCTGTCAAGCCTTACCCTAATTAGCCTTAATTGGCAATGAGGTGTTTAATTAAAGGTTTGGAGAGGAGGGAGTTCCTGCTGGAAACGTATGCTCTAACACTATGTAAACACATGACATTCATTTGACATTTAAATCAATCAATAAAAAGTACAAACAAGGTGCATCAATTAAACAAAAATCTAGAGGCAATTACATAATCAGTATAAACTTGGCGTAATCAGTATGAAATGGGATACCAATGCGTACTAAACCATTAATAACACTGGAAGGCAGAAGAAGGACATCTGAGAACCCAGCTAATACAATATACATAATAATGCTAATACAAAAAATATAATAATTGTGTAAATTGTTGATGTTTTCTACATGACGGGGAGATTTCAAATTTCTCTGTTAATTCCTACAGTGACTACAGCTCATCTGTAGTTCCACTCTGATATGGTCTGATCACGCTGAGCTCAACTCTCTCCCAGGGCAGAGTACGGGCTACTTCACTGGATCTTCACTGCAGCATGAATCTGGCCTGGACCCCAGGAGACATGACCATACTAGAGTTATACGCATAGACATCATGCTCAAGTACATCATCCAAATCTGTTCGTATCCAACTTTATCTTCCGGTCAGTGAATTACTTTTTCACACACAGGAGACCGCAGGCCTTTCAGTCCAAGACAAATTGCTGGAGTTAGACCTATAGCTGCTTACTGTCGATCAACAGGAATCTCTCCCTTGGCATCATGAAACTCAGGACTCCTACATATTTTGTTGACAATAGTGGGACGTCTAAAGAACCTTGTAAAGAAGTATGGTGCCTTCTTGTGGAGCCTGACCTGGAGAAAAGTGTTGAGGGGTAGTGAGGTGTCCCAGCTCCCAGATTCTGTGTCAGCCGAGTCACTGTCTAGCTTGCTTTCACTGTCATTGTTCTCATAAAGAACCACCATCACACCCTGGTCCAAAAGGAATTTCAGATCGGGCAATGGTCGAGAGACTTTGGATCTTAAGAGGTTTGGGGTGATGCAGTAGGTGTTCTCTGGGTCATATGCTGTACCTATGTTCTATATGTACCTATATGCTGTACCTATGTTCTGAATGTATGGATGGTGCTGTGTGATGAAGACATTATCCACTACTATGGACTGATCTAACCTTTCTGAACTAAATTGGACTATGATCCTGTCCCTGTTTCTCTCACCTCTCTCCGCATAGTTGAGAAACATAACTGTGCTCTAACATTAGGCCTACTAGGAAGTGCTCTAACATTAGGCCTACTAGGAAGTGCTCTAACATCAGGCTTACTAGGAAGTGCTCTAACATCAGGCTTACTAGGAAGTGCTCTAACATTTGGCCTACTAGGAAGTGCTCTAACATTTGGCCTACTAGGAAGTGCTCTAACATTAGGCCAACTAGGAAGTGCTCTAACATTAGGCCTACTAGGAAGTGCTCTAACATCAGGCCTACTAGGAAGTGCTCTAACATCAGGCCTACTAGGAAGTGCTCTAACATTAGGCCTATTAGGATGTGCTCTAACATTAGGCCTACTAGGAAGTGCTCTAACATCAGGCCCACTAGGAAGTGCTCTAACATCAGGCCTACTAGGAAGTGCTCTAACATTAGGCCTATTAGGTAGTGCTCTAACATCAGGCCTACTAGGAAGTGCTCTAACATCTGGCCTACTAGGAAGTGCTCTAACATTAGGCCTACTAGGAAGTGCTCTAACATTAGGCCTACTAGGAAGTGCTCTAACATTAGGCCTACTAGGAAGTGCTCTAACATTAGGCCTACTAGGAAGTGCTCTAACATTAGGCCTACTAGGTAGTGCTCTAACATTAGACCTACTAGGAAGTGCTCTAACATTAGGCCTACTAGGAAGTGCTCTAACATTAGGCCTACTAGGAGGTGCTCTAACATTAGGCCTACTAGGAAGTGCTCTAACATTTGGCCTACTAGGAAGTACTCTAACATTTGGCCTACTAGGAAGTGCTCTAACATTAGGCCTACTAGGAAGTGCTCTAACATTAGGCCTACTAGGTAGTGCTCTAACATTAGGCCTACTAGGTAGTGCTCTAACAGTAGGCCTACTAGGAAGTGATTTAACATTAGGCCTACTAGGAAGTGCTCTAACATTAGGCCTACTAGGAAGTGCTCTAACATTAGGCCTACTAGGAAGTGCTCTAAAATTAGGTCTACTAGGAAGTGCTCTAACATTAGGCCTACTAGGAAGTGCTCTAACATTAGGTGTATTGGTATTGAGATTCCCTTGTGAGTAGTAACTTCCACTCCTCAACGGACAATATAGGTAACGGAGGGTGTCTGTCAGCATTTCCATAGAAATTAAAGCTAAAGTGTCCCCTGGTTGGATTGAAATTGTTGTCGTTGTTGTCAATGTTCATGTTGTTGGCTAGCCAGTGGAGCAGCATCAGGTCATGTTGTGGACAGGTCTGGCCAAAGTCCATGTCCTTTAGATCATCTATTGAATTAAGCGTTCCTTTGATAGCACATGCTGCGTTCAGGGACAGAAAAACAATGAAACAACACTTTAAGCCCTTTCCACCCATGGCCAACCTAAGAAAAAGGTAAAATAACAATGGTTGCATCTTTGATAAAAAATGTTTTACAGAGAACTGCACACACACAATCTCATGAGTAGATAGCTCGCCATCACGGGCTAGCTATTTTGACACCCACCAAGTTTGGTACTCACCAAACTCAGATTTACTAGAAGAAAAATTGGATTACCTTTGCTGTTCTTCGTCAGAATGCACTCCCAGGACTTCTACTTCAATAAGAAATGTTGGTTTGGTTCCAAATAATCCATAGTTATATCCAAATAGCGGCGTTTTGTTGTGCGTTCAAGACACTATCCGAAGGGTAAAGAAGGGTGACGTGCCCGGCGCGTTTCGTGACAAAAAATGTCAAAATATTCCATTACCGTACTTCGAAGCATGTCAAACGCTGTTTAAAATCAATTTTTATGCCATTTTTCTCATAAAAAAGCGATAATATTCCGACCGGGAATCTGCGTTTAGGTAAACAGACGAAAGAAAATAAAGCATGGGGTCGACTCGGGCACGCGCCTAAGCCCATAGTACTCTGATCGGCCACTTGCCAAACGCGATAAAGTGTTTCAGCCAGAGGCTGCCTCGATATCGTTCAGCTTTTTCCCGGGCTCTGAGAGCCTATGGGAGCCGTAGGAAGTGTCACGCTCAAGAGTTTTGGAGAGAAAAGAAAGAAGGGATAATGGTCTGTAGTTGTTGACATTGGAGGGATCGAGTGTAGGTTTTTTGAGAAGGGGTGCAACTCTCGCTCTCTTGAAGACGGAAGGGACGTAGCCAGCGGTCAAGGAAGAGTTGATGAGCGAGGTGAGGTAAGGGAGAAGGTCTCCGGAAATGGTCTGGAGAAGAGAGGAGGGGATAGGGTCAAGCGGGCAGGTTGTTGGGCGGCCGGCCGTCACAAGACACAAGATTTCATCTGGAGAGAGAGGGGAGAAAGAGGTCAAAGCATAGGGTAGGGCAATGTGAGCAGGACCAGTGGTGTCGTTTGACTTAACAAACGAGGATCGGATGTCGTCGACCTTCTTTTCAAAATGGTTGATGAAGTCATCCGCAGAGAGGGAGGAGGGGGGGAGGGGGAGGAGGATTCAGGAGGGAGGAGAAGGTGGCAAAGAGCTTCCTAGGGTTGGAGGCAGAGGCAGAGCTTCCTAGGGTTAGAGTGGTATAAAGTGGCTTTAGCAGCAGAAACAGAGGAGGAAAATGTAGAGAGGAGGGAGTGAAAAGATGCCATGTCCGCAGGGAGGCTAGTTTTCCTCCATTTCCGCTCGTCTGCCCGGAGCCCTGCTCTGTGAGTTCGCAATGAGTCGTCAAGCCACGGAGCAGGAGGGGAGGTCCGAGCCGGCCGGGAGGATAGGGGACATAGAGAGTCAAAGGATGCAGAAAGGGAGGAGAGGAGGGTTGAGGAGGCAGAATCAGGAGATTGGTTGGGGAAGGATTGAGCAGAGGGAAGAGATGATAGGATGGAAGAGGAGAGAGTAGCAGGAGAGAGAGAGTGAAGGTTGCGACGGCGCAATACCATCTGACTAGGGGCAGAGTGAGTAGTGTTGGAGGAGAGCGAGAGGGAAAAGGATACAAGGTAGTGATCGGAGACTTGGAGGGGAGTTGCAGTGAGATTAGTAGAAGAACAGCATCTAGTAAAGATGAGGTCAAGCGTATTGCCTGCCTTGTGAGTAGGGGGGACGGTGAGAGGGTGAGGTCAAAAGAGGAGAGGAGTGGAAAGAAGGAGGCAGAGAGAAATGAGTCAAAGGTAGATGTAGGGAGGTTAAAGTCACCCAGAACTGTGAGGGGTGAGCCATCCTCAGGAAAGGAACTTATCAAGGCGTCAAGCTCATTGATGAACTCTCCAAGGGAACCTGGAGGGCGATAAATGGTAAGGATGTTAAGCTTGAATGGGCTAGGGACTGTGACAGCATGGAATTCAAAGGAGGAGATAGACAGATGGGTCAGGGGAGAAAGGGAGAATGTCCAATTGGGAGAGATGAGGATTCCAGTGCCACCACCCCGCTGACCAGATGCTCTCGGGGTATGCGAGAACACGTGGGCAGACGAGGAGAGAGCAGTAGGGGTAGCAGTGTTTTCTGTGGTAATCCATGTTTCCGTCAGCGCCAAGAAGTCGAGGGACTGGAGGGTAGCATAGGCTGAGATGAACTCTGCCTTGTTGGCCGCAGACCGGCAGTTCCAGAGGCTGCCGGAGACCTGGAACTCCATGTGGGTCATGCGCGCTGGGACCACCAGGTTAGAGTGGCAGCGGCCACGCGATGTGAAGCGTTTGTATGGCCTGTGCAGAGAGGAGAGAACAGGGATAGACCGACACATAGTTGATAGGCTACAGGAAAGGCTACGCTAATGCAAAGAAGATTGGCATGAAAATTAACTAAACAACTGAGGAAGCGAGAGAGCAGTGCCTCTCTCACTAACAATTCACTGAAACACTAAAACACTAAAATATAACTTTTCTAGCTTCCACTTAGAAATTATTTCTATGTTTAAGTTCTAGTTTTTCTATTTCTATGTTGGGATTGTTTGGGTTGATCTCTGATCCTCGTTGCCTCTGATTAGAGTTCATATATAAGTAGGGGTTTTTCTCTTCCTGTTTTGTGGGTTATTATCTTTTGAGTAGGGTGTTTCCTCTCTGCGTCACGGTTTGTTGTTTTTGTGTTTTCAAGTATTTAAGTGTATTGCATTTAGTTTCACGTTTAATAAATATGTGGAACCACAAACACACTGCATTTTGGTCCGATCCTTCAAACAGCCGTGACACCTGTGAAGTTGTGACGTGCGACATATGCTTAGCTTCTTGAAACGGGTCATAAATGTCCCCCCCCTCATCAATACCCTCCTTTCCTTGAGGATGGTCATGTGTATCCTACCTGAGTCCTTGAAATCTGCCACACCCACTTTGAATCAGCTTTTGTTTTGTAGGACGAGAAAAGCATGCACACATTTAAAAACAATATGTGACTTATCGTATTATCTATACAATGTCTTGCACATCAAACTTAATTTGTTTTGCTGACTTGTGAGTGGAGAAGTAGAACCTCTCCTCATTTACCTTTGACCTTTTTCAAAAGGAGGCGAGAGAGGACGGAAGAGAGATGACGCAAGAGTTGTGTAAATGCCATTGTACTGGTTATGTGTCTGTAGGCTACAAGAATCTTCCCTGTGGCTCAGTTGGTAGAGCATGGTGTTTGTGATGCCAGTATGGTGTTTGCAACGCCAGGGTTGTGGGTTTGATTCCCACAGGGGGCCAGTACAAAAAAATGTATGAAATGTATGCATTCACTACTGTAAGTTGCTCTGGATAAGAGTGTCTGCTAAATGACTAAAATGTTTAAAAAAATTGAATGTGATGAGTCATTTCGCAAACAAAGGACTCTTTTTGAACAGATCTTTTTGGGGAAGGTTGAAACCGAATCACCTGTGTAAAAGAAGTAATTTGGATTCCTGGTTTGCGTATTGCTACTACTGCTTCTTGATCATCTGCAGATAAAAGCATTAGTTGAAGATGGTTATTCCTCACTGCAGGAACAATGGAAAGTAAGGAGAGAGCCTCATTCTGGTCCACGCATTTTTTCAGCAAATTGTTTTTTGCAGGTCACCTAATAATTTCATCAGTTAAACTGTATTTGAACTCACATGTCATGGTCTCATGTCATGGCAGGCAGCTTTTTAGGGTTTACATGAAATGTCGCAATTTTTTTGCTGAACTAAGTGCTGTTTGGAGCTAAATTAATTGTTCTTCAAGCTGAGTGGAGCCAAATAATCCGGCTCACCGAAAAGACTCGGAATGCCCATCCCTACCACTAGAAGCATGGCTTTCATTTCTATAGAAACTCTGACAGACCCAGCGCATTACATTCTCTGCATTCTGAAAGTGAAAGGCACTCTAGCGATAAGTTTCATTTCTGATGAAACATGAGTGACGCAGTGATGTTGTAGATCAGCCTTGGTAAAACTCTGTTTTTCTGACCCTTGTCTTGTATCTGCCCTGTGTACTGGTTATGTGTATGTAGGCTACAAGAAGCACCTTTTAGTTCATTTCAATCTTGGGTTCTGTTGACAAAGAAGAGAAACAAACACAGTAAAACTAGATTTTGGTGGTAGGCTGCACAAGAAGGTGAGTGACATTTTTTATTGGGACTCATTTGTTTTGTTTTGATGTGAGGACTTATTACATCATATTACAGTATTGATCATGTTTACAAGTTTCCAAATGTTATTTTGGAAAACCTCATCGTACATATTGGGACATATTGGTCTGATATAGTTACAGTTCACTCCAAAATAAAAGTTTGTCAGATATCTTTTGACATTTTTAGTGCTAACAATTTCAGACCTAGCATTTTTTGGGAGTCCTAAAACGTTAAACCTATTGCCAACCACAAGAAATAAGCTACTGATACAGACTATACATACCGTGTAATGTGAGGACTTATTACATCGTATTACATTATTGGGACATAGGTCCGATATAGTGACAGTTAACTTCAAAATGAAAGTTAGTCAGATATTTTCTGATGTTTTGTGGAGAGTCCTAAAACTTTTAACGTATTGCCGAGCACTAGAAATAAGTTACAGATGTATTTATTTATTTGTTTATTAATTTATTTAATAAATGTGCAAATGTTTACACAATATTTATTTTGTCACAGGCTGGCCATGGTTGGAAGGGGATTCCTGGGTTGTTTCATCTTGTGTCTGTCTCTGGCCTCAGTATGCGCTGTCAAAGGAACCCTTAAATCAATAGATGATCTCAAGGGAATAGAGTTTGGTCACACCTCTCCTCGGCACGGCCTCATGCTACTCCACTGGCTAGCCAACAACATTTACAATGACAACAAAGGCAACATGAGACTCAATTTCAACCCAGCCAGGAGAGACTATGGCTTTCATTTCTATGGAAACGCTGATAATCCCCATCTATTACCTATTCTGCCCTATCAACGTGGAAATTACTACTCACTAGGGAATCTTGCTGACAATAACAACAACAATGATGCTTTGGCACTTCCTGATTATGTAACTCAAAGATTCTACAACTCAAGGGGACCTGAGAACAACAGGGACAGGGTCATACTCAGAGTTAGGGATGAAGGGTCCAATCAGTTCATAGTAGACGAGGTCTATGTCACACAGCACTATCCACGAAATGAAAACAGAGGAAGTGCCTATGATCCAGACAATACATACCGTGTCAATGTCAGCCTCCTTAGACAAATCCAAAGTCTACCAACCATTAACCTAAATTATATTCTACAAACATATAATGTAGAGATCAACGACAATATTCTGGAGCATCTGGAAAACACCTGGAGAGACACACCTGGTCTGGCACTTCTTCTGGCTATTGTATTGTACTTTACACGTCCCAAAACCTTAATTAAGGACCAAGCGTTTGGTTTAATATTACAATCCAAGAGGGTCATGGAGGATAAGGATAATACATTGATTAAGCTTGAGGTGAAAACCACAAATAGAGGAAAAGCCAGGATCATCTGGAGTGGTATCCCCAAGAGGCTATTGGACCAGGGCGTAATGGTGGTTCTTTATAAGAGCAATAACCCTGACAGTAAGAGCGAGCTAGACAGATCATCAGTTGGGGGCAAAGCCTCTGGAAGCTATAACACCTCAGTACCCCTTAACCCTGGTCTCCAGGTCAGGCTCCATAAGGAGGTAAAAACATGGTGGAATTACTTGGGATTTGGGTCTCCAACTGGAGAGGAGATCTGGAGAGGTTCTGAGTTTCACGATGCCAACAGAGAGATTCCTGTTGATATTAACGGACATGACGCCAGTCTGCAGCTCTTTGTGAAGGATGGAAAGGCCTGCGCTCGTCTGTACGTAAAGAGGTCCTTCACTGACTGGAAGAAAACGTTTAATAACTCCTGGGTTGGGTTCTACTCTTCTGAAGGCACCCTGGATCATAACACCTGGCAGTGGGCTGTAAAGTTCTCTGAGGAAAGCCGCTCTGATTGGGCAGGTATACGTGGGTGTAATGTCTATGTGTATGAGTCTAGTATGACCATGTCTCCTGGGGTCCAGGCCAGATTCATACTGGAGAAATCTGGGGGTGAAAAGGCACGCACTCCACCCTGGGAGAGATTTGTCCAGGGGTGAGCTCACCTGATAACATGATCTATGATGTTGATATTCTCATTTTTAACTGCTTTTGTAATTGCTTTTGTTAATGTTTAACATTTATGTACCCTGCTTTTCATTTGGTTTATTTTAATTGCTAATCTGTGTGAAGTGTAAAAGAGAATCTGTTCCCAAAAATCCCTTCTGTTCCTCTTTCTTTGCTATTTTGAGGGGATGACTACGAGCTGTTGGTGTGGGTAGGTGGCTTGACCTGTCCTCATGACAAATCATTCAGTACATTACTTTTTTTTCCTCTTTATGATTCATCATGGGCTGGAGATCTTTGTAGGGAAAGTTTGGATACCTAGCCAGTTGCACAACTGAATGCATTCAACTAAATGTATATTCTGCATTTTATCCAAACCCTCTGAATCCACGTCGTCGGTGTCTGGGGAGCAGTTGTTGGGGGTTAATTGCCTTGCTCAAGTGCAGAACAAAAATGTTTTCCACATTTGCGGCCTGGGGATTCAAACAAGTAACCTTACTGGGTTGCTGGCCCAATGCTCCTATCCGCCATGCTACCTGCTGCATTGTTGTTGTTGTTTCTGTTTGTGTTTTGTGAAAATTCAATGAAAATATAATCACAAAAAAAGCTACATGATAAATTCAAGATAAAATATAAAAAACTAACAAAATGGTGGAGTTTTTCTTATCCCAGGATCCACTCTTGAGCCCTTCAATGATATGCTCGTGGAAGATGAGTGTGAACATCTGACTGGAATTATGCAGGAGCTGGACAGTGGTGATTTTGGACAAATCTCATATCAGTAGTCAGTCACTGAAGTCGGTCTACAGTGGTTTCCATACCTATTCACACTATGGTTTGCAAATGGAATCAGCCATGACCCACCAGCCAGTCCTGAACCACCATTTAGGAAAGTGAAATACATAATGTAACCCCTTTGAACCCAAATCCCCCTACCAATGCAGCAGGGGGTGGCACCTAAAAAGTGACATACTGTAGGTGTGGTTATACTTGTGTAAGCTCCCTAAGCTAATGCCTATGCTTAAGCTTAGCAGGTTAACACAGTTTTGTGGCCTGCAGGAGACCTAGGCTAGAAACCAGTCTTTTTATTTGGTGCAGTGACCTGAATAGGTAGTCGTGTGGAGGTGGTGAAATGGGTGGTGGAGCATAACCAAGAAGGTTCTGTATGTTTAGTAACCTAAAGAGGCTAGAGTGACAGGCCAGTAACTGGAAGGTTGTTAGTTCAACCCTGGGTCTCTTGTTACCTTGTTGAAGTATGGTGCCGCATGTACTGTAGCCTAGAGGTTGGAGGGGAGGCTAACATCTGGGGGGTTGCTGGTTTGAATCCTGGGGCTGATGGAAAAAATCTGGTGGAAGTGAACCTGCAATTGGAGGGTTGCTGGTGTCTATTTCTAGAAGCCATCTCCTGCCTTTGTGCTCTTGAGAAAGGCACAACCACAAAACAGTCTAAAGTGTAGTCTTTATCTCGGGGAAGCTAACACAAGTCTCACACAAGATTACTCAACAAGCAAGTGAGGTTCACCAAACAAAAAAACAACCCCTGTTACACTTCACCCCATTTGACCTTCCCCTCCTAGCAGAGACCTGTCCAGACACAGACTGGATTCTAACCCGGGTCTCCTGGGCACCACAAGGTCTCAAACAAGGTTACTCATCATGACACACAGCCTGTTGTGTGTACGTTGTGTCAGGGGTTGTACAAGTTCCAGTTGTACAATGGCAAACTGTGTGTGTGTGTGTGTGTGTGTGTGTGTGTGTAGGTGCGTGTGTAAGTGTGTATGTGTGTGTGTGTGTAATTGGTGGTATGTGGTGGTATGTGGTATCAAATTGAGAGAAGTAATACATAAAAACATTGATTTTGGTATTGTTGTGGAAATTCTACACATGGAACACCTGAAGTCAATCTTAAATGAATCATTGTTTATTAACAGCAAACTGGAGAGGTCACAGTCAAACTTAGATGCATAAAGTACCGGTCTGAAGTGAGCTCCGCTGGGGCTGTCCCATTAGTTCTGTTATATACTGCTTACACAGACAAGTTCTAGTTGCATGATTTAGCTAATTCATAATTCATAATTAATTCATCATTAACATGTGGTTCATGCATGTGACAGACCAATACCTCACAAGGCTTCTTCTCTCCAAGCTGAAACCTTGAATCTGAGATATCCATTGTTCTCAAAACAAGGTTCTGGGTGTACTGCCAAATTGCTCTACTGATAGTGAGGTTTCTTCACAGATATACATTCAGTCAGTCACTTGCATGAACACAGAAATTGGTTATTAAAAAAGCACAAACATCTATCACAGTATGTTATTACAAGACTGGTTGAAGTTATTATCGCTATTCTTCAAAAAAGTTATTATTTGCCAGAATACGTAATAACCAGTGGGTAATGTAATAACTTATTACATTTAGTGGGAAAAGTTAATACGTTAACCGTTCAACATTTAACCAGGTTATCCGGCAAGTTATTATATTAACCGGTTTTATTACATAGAAACGTTATTACATTAACCGTTGTTACATGCCCTCCTAAATCGTAAAATGTACTGTGTTTCTCTCACATGAAGGAGGGCTCAGGACTGAGTTTCATTCCAAAAAGTGTGTTTCTTCCTTCTACCCTTATTCACTTTCCCTTCATTATAACCTTATTCCTTCTACCTACATTACACAAAATGTGTATTTTGTATATAAATGTATTCTATGCCATTGTGTAAAATAACCAAAATGAATAGTTTAGTAGATGCTAGTATAATAAACACAAACTGTATCTTTCAGAAATACAAAGATATGTTTAACTTGTTGCCTAGAAACAGGAAAATCACACTGTTGAAATTGCATACAGTGTTGATTCCCTCCACTGCCTTCACCCTGGGAGACAAGACGTTATGTTTCAGGAAAAGTTATGGCAACGTTTTTCTGCTCCTAAGCAACAAGCTACCAACTGTTCAGGGCAAGGTATTTAGCGTAGAAGGAAGAGAACAACTCTACTGCAATGAAACTCAGCCATGAGTCCTCCTCCATGTTGGCTATGTGTGATAAATATAGTACTTTGTAATGACCAATAGAGGGCAGTACATCACACAGCTGTTGTTGGACCAGAGGTGTGCAACATGGGTTCCTGATAGCCACAGTGTCTGCTAATTTTCCTTTGACTGGCACTTAACTTACCTGACCCATTACTGCCCCTGATTGGTCTGAGAGTGAATTATTTTGGTTTATCTAAATCAGTTGCTACATCATACTAACATGCTGACCAAACCGGACACACGCGAGCGACCGTGTGTGCCATCGCACGCACATTGATTTTGTTTACCCACACCAGAAGCGATCAGGTTGAAATATCAAAACAGACTCTGAACCAATTATATTAATTTGGGGACAAGTCGAAAATCATTAAACATTTATGACAATTTAGCTAGCTAGCTTGCTGTTGCCAGCTAATTTGTCCTGGGATACAAACATTGGGTTCTTATTTGACCTGAAATGCACAAGGTCCTCTACACCCACAATTAATCCACAGATAAAACTGTAAACCGAATTCCTTTCTTGTCATCTCTCCTCCTTCCTCAGGCTTCTTCTTGTTATTTTTGACTTAATATGGCAGTTGGCAACCAACTTTACAGCATTACTACAACCTACCGGAGTGTGGACCTAAATTAATCTTTCAATCACCCATGTGGGTATATGCTCTTAAAAACCTATGAGGAGATGGCACGTGGGTATATGCTTCTAAAAACCTATGAGGAGATGGCACGTGGGTATATGCTTCTAAAAACCTATGAGGAGATGGCACGTGGGTATATGCTCTTAAAAACCTATGAGGAGATGGCATGTGGGTATATGCTCTTAAAAACCTATGAGGAGCTGGCATGTGGGTATATGCTCTTAAAAACCTATGAGGAGATGGCACGTGGGTATATGCTTCTAAAAACCTATGAGGAGATGGCACGTGGGTATATGCTCTTAAAAACCTATGAGGAGATGGCACGTGGGTATATGCTTCTAAAAACCTATGAGGAGATGGCACGTGGGTATATGCTTCTAAAAACCTATGAGGAGATGGCACGTGGGTATATGCTCTTAAAAACCTATGAGGAGATGGCATGTGGGTATATGCTTCTAAAAACCTATGAGGAGATGGCACGTGGGTATATGCTCTTAAAAACCTATGAGGAGATGGGAGAGGCCGGACTGGCAGCATGTTGAGCGTCCCAAATAGAACCGATTTCTATTTTAGCGCCTGGCCATGCAGTCGCTCGCTGATGCCCACGAGCAGTGTGAGTGCAATGACTGAATAATGTGTATATGTACATTTATTTTGCAACCCTTGCGCACACAACATGTTCGCTCTGGTCAGCATGTAAGGCTCCAGGACTGGCTGGTCACTGGTTAGTCATGGCTGATTCCTTTTTCAGCTCTGTCTCTCTATCTGCGATTGTTACAGATCTACCTGTGACCATCCCAACACAAACTACCCACTAGGCAAACACTGGTTGAATCAACACAAACTGTGGATTACCACACCAAACCCACCAGAGGTTAATACTGTAGGCCCATGGTTAATAGATCCATGGATTATGACGGGGAATTAAAAGTACAGGGTAATCTGTCTCTCTCTCTCTCTCACACACACAGAAACGAGCACACGTGCTGCGCTGCACTACACTACATTGGTAATTCAAAAGGGAGGTGGGGGAGGGAAATAAGGTCACACTGACATTTCAGCATCATGGGGTCTGAATCATGTAGCATGGACATGGGACATGTCAGCTAAATAACGTTATTAAGAGTCAGATCATATTGGAGGGAACCACTTCTGTTCTCAGTAGAACAACACATACTCCAGGTGTGAAGGGAGAAAAGAGAGGGAGGAAGGACAGTGTAGTGGGCTGGGATTGGATGGCCCGGCCAAAGCTAAATTCTATCCTAACTCATTCAAAATACACTATACCTCATCAATATTCTATCAAGAGTCTTATGAGTTACTGGAAAGTGATAAAAATGTATTTGGAGTGGATAAGTACCCTAAATAACTCAATAACAGTAATGTTACTTGTTTTACTGTAATCAAATAAGAACAGCAATGCCATTTTTCATCTGCACTGTGTACTGTGCACCTGACAGACCCCGCCTATGACCTTTTATGACCACTGAAAGTGATTTACTCACTAGGGATACGTTTAATTTCAGATTAAACATGAGTGACCCAGTGACGTCATAGATCAGCCTTTGTAAAACTCAGTTTTGCTGACCCTTGTCGTCTTGTATCTGCACTGTGTACTGGTTATGTGTATGTAAGCTACAAGGAGCACCTTTTAGTCTGTTTAAATCTTGGGATCTGTTGACAGAGAAGAGAGAAATAAACACAGTCAAAACTAGATTCTGGAGGTAGGCTGCACAAGAAGGTTAGTGCGATTTTTGGATGTGACTTATTACATCATATTACAGTATTGATCATGTTTACAAGTTTCCAAATGTTCTTTTGGAAATCCTTAGGGACATAGGTTGGGACATAGGTTCGATATAGTGACAATTCTCTCCAAAATTAATTTGTCAAATATTTTCTGACATTTTGGGGGGTCCTAAAACTTTTAACGCATTGCCAACCACTAGAAATAAGTTACAGATGTACTTATTTGTTTATGTTTTACTGAAGGTGCAAATGTTGTTTTGTCATAGGTTGGCAATGGTTGGTAGGGGCTTCCTGGGTTGTTTAATCCTGTGTTTGTCTCTGGCCTCAGTATGCGCTATCAAAAGTACCCTTAATTCAATTAAGGATATCAAGGACATAGACTTTGGACACACCTATCCCCCACAACGGGTGACAGGTAGCCTAGTGGTTAGAAGCAGGTAGCCTAGTGGTTAGAGGCAGGTAGCCTAGTGGTTAGAGGCAGGTAGCCTGGTGGTTAGACCGTTGGGCCAGTAACCGCAAGGTTGCTGGATAAAAACCCAGAGCTGACAAGTTAAAAATCTGTCGTTCTTCCCCTGAACAAGGATTTAACCCACTGTTCCCCGGTAGGCCGTCATTGGAAAGAATTTGCTTTTAACTGACTTGCCTAGTTAAATAAAGATTACATAAAAAAAATAAACAAGGCTTGATGCTTCTTCACTAGCTGACAACATTTACACTTACGGCAACATGAGACTCAATTTCAACCCAACCAGGAGAGACTATGCCTAGTTCGTTACCTTTTCTGCTTCCTGAAAGCAGAATATACTACTCACTAGGGAATAACAACTACAATGACGCTATGGTACTTCCTGAGTATGTCACTCGAAGGTTAGTCAAGTCAAAGAGAGAAATAGGGACAGGTTCATACTCAGAGTTAGAGAGGAAGAGTCCAATCAGTTCACAGTAGACGTCATACAGCACAATCCACTAAATGGAAACAGAGGAAGTGCCTATGATCCAGACAAGAAATACCTTGTCAGTTTCAACTTCCTAACACAAAGTCTCCCAACCATGAGCAGAAATGACATTCTACATATATATATCATGTAGAAATCAACAGTCTGGAGAGTCTGGAAAACAGCTGGAGACACATACCTAGTCTGGCACTTCTTCTGGCAATTGTATTGTCCTTTACACGTCCCCAGACCTTATTTAACCTCTATGGGATCGGTGTCACCCCCACGGGACGGTTGAGCTAACGTAGGCTAATGTGACTAGCATGAGGTTGTAAGTAACAAACAAAAATCCCAGGACATAGATATATCTGATATGGGCAGAAAGCTTAAATTATTGTTAATCTAACTGCACTGTCCAATTTGCAGTAGCTGTGAAATAATACAGTGAAATAATACCATGCTATTGTTTGAGGAGAGCGCACAATTATGAACTTGAAAATGTATTAATAAACCAATTAGGCACATTTGGGCAATCTTGATACATTATTTTGAACAGATAGGTAATGGTTCATTGGATCAGTCTAAAACTTTGCACATACACGGCTGCCATCTAGTGTCCAAAATCGAAGTTGCGCCTTTGCCGCAATAATACATTATGGCCTTTCTCTTGCATTTTAAAGATTATAGTTTTTTCTTTGCATTATCTTTTACCAGATCTAATGTGTTATATTCTCCTATATTAATTTCACATTTCCACAAACTTCAGTGTGTTTCCTTTCAAATGGTATAAAGAATATGCATATCCTTGCTTCAGGTCCTCAGCTACAGACAGTTAGATTTGGGTATGTCCTTTTAGGCGAAAATCAAAAACAAAAAAGGGTCCTCAGTACCCTTTTACACCTCAGTACCCCTTAACTCTGGTCTCCAGGTCAGGCTCCACAAGAAGGTAATGACCTTGTGTGTATTTGCCACTATTGGGGACGAGATATGTGGGAGTTCTGAATTTTATGATGCCAAAAGAGAGAGCCTTGTCCAGGGGTGAGCTCACCTGATAACGTGATATATGACATTGATATTTACATTTTTAACTGCCTGTGGAATTGCCTTAATGTTTGTAACATTTTTGTAAAAAAAAATATATATTTTATCCAGAGTGACTTACTGTTAGTGCATTTCTAATATAATTATTATTGGTGATTCCACTTATCACTCTATTGTAAGCCAATGGGTTTTTTAGTTTTGGTTTTGTCTTGCATTCACTCATTCAACATGGAATCTTACTGACTGGTTTGCGTGGCTTGCTTTTACGAGGGGCGCTGTTTGAGTTACAATTGTCCCAGTCAAGTGCCAAACCAGTGGCAAGTTAACGGTTGCAAAGCACTGTACATGAAAAAAGTGATTTTATTAGTCCTATGTGCAGATCTAATGTACAAGTTAAAGCAATGTGTTTGAAGACATTATATTGTACATGAGATGTGGTGTTTCCTTTGTGGCCATTTGTGATGCATTTTGTCTAATATGATTCCAGCCAATGCTACAGTAGCTGCTTATTCACTGTGTCCTGGGGGGGTTTATGTGTTTTTGTACAGCACGTTGCATGACATGTTATGCTGTTTCCTTTCAGGTACATAGTTGAAATTATTATTATACTGTGCATTGTAATTTTCATGTATTCCTGTTGTAAACTTGCATTATTTTTGGTAACTATGGTTACCCCAGTCAACAAGCGCCAAACCAGCGTGTGCGCAGAGAGTAAGAGGCTGATCTGTGGTGGCTTCATTGCATGAGGTGCTATCCGTGCTGTTTCCTATCAGATACTAAACCTGTGACTGGTGCTACATGTTGGAATCCTTGTCGATGATTGTTAACGCAAGAAGAATACTGTTGGGGATACTTCGGGATTTCGGCAATGAGGCCCGTTATCTCCTTCCTCAGAGTCAGCGCTAGTTAGCAACTTCCTTGAAACTGCACGCAAAGACATAAAAATGGTATCCACAAGACTCTGGGGAAGTAGGTGAAGGTCCTCATTGCCAAAATCTCAAAGGATCCCTTTAAGATATGCTCCAGGAAACTGAGTGTGAGGGTGAAAAGATGACTGGGATTATGATGGAGCTGGACAATGGTGATTTTCTGACAAATCTCATATCAGTAGTCAGTCACTGAAGTCCACCTACAGTGGTTTCAAACCTTTTGCACTATGGTTTGAAAAATGAATCAGCCATGACCCACCAGCCAGTCCACAATTTGGAAAGTGATATAAGGGTAGGTCAGCCCAGAGGGGTGAGGACCTACACCATTAAGAACCACAGTATAATGTAGCAACTGATTTAGACTGGGGAATCCTAATGTCTTCACTCTCAGACCAATCAGTGACATTAAGGGATTAGGTAAATTAAGGACCAGTCAGAGGGAGAAGAGAAAATCAAATGTTATGTCACATGTGCAGAATACAACTGTTGTAGACTTTACAGTGAAATGCTTGCATACAAACCTTTGCAATTGAGGCAGAGTTTAAATATACTAATATAAAATTAAATAGCAACTAACACAAGAGGAATACAATAAAAAACACAAGAATGGAACTACATACAGGGAGTACCAGTTCCAGATCAATGTGCAGCGGTACAAAGTATTTGAGTTAGATATGTACAGATCAGCAGACATTGTGGCTCCCAGGAACCCATGTTGAATACCTCTGGTCCAGCCACAGCTGTGTGATGTACTGCCCTCTACTGGTCTTTACAAAGTACTATGTTTATCTCACATCCAAAATGGAGGGTCAGTGCTTAATTTAAGTTTAATTTAAGGGAGCTTTTGCCCAGTATCATACAAAATTGTATGTTTCTCTACTCCAACTATTAATCAACAGATAAAAGTAGAAACCTAGTTAGTTTTAGTTAGTTATCTTTAATGAATCTCTCCTTGTTCATCTTTCAAGCACCCACATAGGTTATTATGCTCATGATGAATAGATGGTAGAGGCAGGACTTGCAGCACATCAAGCGTCTCAAATGGAACCAAATTCTATTTTAGCGCTCGGTTAATCAGAAGCTTGTTGACGCATGTGTCACTACCCTCAGAATGGAGATCTGAGAGCATTAGGATAGTCATCTGAAACGAGGTGAAAAAAAGGAAGCAAATGAGAATATTTCAACCTTATCAAGTGACTGCGTTAATCATTAATCAAAAGTTTAATAAATACACCCTTCATGGTTATCCTAAACATTAGTGTGCTACAGTACTTCAGTCGTCCTGTCAAGCCTTACCCTAATTAGCCTTAATTGGCAATGAGGTGTTTAATTAAAGGTTTGGAGAGGAGGGAGTTCCTGCTGGAAACGTATGCTCTAACACTATGTAAACACATGACATTCATTTGACATTTAAATCAATCAATAAAAAGTACAAACAAGGTGCATCAATTAAACAAAAATCTAGAGGCAATTACATAATCAGTATAAACTTGGCGTAATCAGTATGAAATGGGATACCAATGCGTACTAAACCATTAATAACACTGGAAGGCAGAAGAAGGACATCTGAGAACCCAGCTAATACAATATACATAATAATGCTAATACAAAAAATATAATAATTGTGTAAATTGTTGATGTTTTCTACATGACGGGGAGATTTCAAATTTCTCTGTTAATTCCTACAGTGACTACAGCTCATCTGTAGTTCCACTCTGATATGGTCTGATCACGCTGAGCTCAACTCTCTCCCAGGGCAGAGTACGGGCTACTTCACTGGATCTTCACTGCAGCATGAATCTGGCCTGGACCCCAGGAGACATGACCATACTAGAGTTATACGCATAGACATCATGCTCAAGTACATCATCCAAATCTGTTCGTATCCAACTTTATCTTCCGGTCAGTGAATTACTTTTTCACACACAGGAGACCGCAGGCCTTTCAGTCCAAGACAAATTGCTGGAGTTAGACCTATAGCTGCTTACTGTCGATCAACAGGAATCTCTCCCTTGGCATCATGAAACTCAGGACTCCTACATATTTTGTTGACAATAGTGGGACGTCTAAAGAACCTTGTAAAGAAGTATGGTGCCTTCTTGTGGAGCCTGACCTGGAGAAAAGTGTTGAGGGGTAGTGAGGTGTCCCAGCTCCCAGATTCTGTGTCAGCCGAGTCACTGTCTAGCTTGCTTTCACTGTCATTGTTCTCATAAAGAACCACCATCACACCCTGGTCCAAAAGGAATTTCAGATCGGGCAATGGTCGAGAGACTTTGGATCTTAAGAGGTTTGGGGTGATGCAGTAGGTGTTCTCTGGGTCATATGCTGTACCTATGTTCTATATGTACCTATATGCTGTACCTATGTTCTGAATGTATGGATGGTGCTGTGTGATGAAGACATTATCCACTACTATGGACTGATCTAACCTTTCTGAACTAAATTGGACTATGATCCTGTCCCTGTTTCTCTCACCTCTCTCCGCATAGTTGAGAAACATAACTGTGCTCTAACATTAGGCCTACTAGGAAGTGCTCTAACATTAGGCCTACTAGGAAGTGCTCTAACATCAGGCTTACTAGGAAGTGCTCTAACATCAGGCTTACTAGGAAGTGCTCTAACATTTGGCCTACTAGGAAGTGCTCTAACATTTGGCCTACTAGGAAGTGCTCTAACATTAGGCCAACTAGGAAGTGCTCTAACATTAGGCCTACTAGGAAGTGCTCTAACATCAGGCCTACTAGGAAGTGCTCTAACATCAGGCCTACTAGGAAGTGCTCTAACATTAGGCCTATTAGGATGTGCTCTAACATTAGGCCTACTAGGAAGTGCTCTAACATCAGGCCCACTAGGAAGTGCTCTAACATCAGGCCTACTAGGAAGTGCTCTAACATTAGGCCTATTAGGTAGTGCTCTAACATCAGGCCTACTAGGAAGTGCTCTAACATCTGGCCTACTAGGAAGTGCTCTAACATTAGGCCTACTAGGAAGTGCTCTAACATTAGGCCTACTAGGAACAGTAGGCTCTAACATTAGGCCGTGCTCGGAACATTAGGCCTACTAGGAAGTGCTCTAACATTAGGCCTACTAGGAAGTGCTCTAACATTTGGCCTACTAGGAAGTACTCTAACATTTGGCCTACTAGGAAGTGCTCTAACATTAGGCCTACTAGGAAGTGCTCTAACATTAGGCCTACTAGGTAGTGCTCTAACATTAGGCCTACTAGGTAGTGCTCTAACAGTAGGCCTACTAGGAAGTGATTTAACATTAGGCCTACTAGGAAGTGCTCTAACATTAGGCCTACTAGGAAGTGCTCTAAAATTAGGTCTACTAGGAAGTGCTCTAACATTAGGCCTACTAGGAAGTGCTCTAACATTAGGTGTATTGGTATTGAGATTCCCTTGTGAGTAGTAACTTCCACTCCTCAACGGACAATATAGGTAACGGAGGGTGTCTGTCAGCATTTCCATAGAAATTAAAGCTAAAGTGTCCCCTGGTTGGATTGAAATTGTTGTCGTTGTTGTCAATGTTCATGTTGTTGGCTAGCCAGTGGAGCAGCATCAGGTCATGTTGTGGACAGGTCTGGCCAAAGTCCATGTCCTTTAGATCATCTATTGAATTAAGCGTTCCTTTGATAGCACATGCTGCGTTCAGGGACAGAAAAACAATGAAACAACACTTTAAGCCCTTTCCACCCATGGCCAACCTAAGAAAAAGGTAAAATAACAATGGTTGCATCTTTGATAAAAAATGTTTTACAGAGAACTGCACACACACAATCTCATGAGTAGATAGCTCGCCATCACGGGCTAGCTATTTTGACACCCACCAAGTTTGGTACTCACCAAACTCAGATTTACTAGAAGAAAAATTGGATTACCTTTGCTGTTCTTCGTCAGAATGCACTCCCAGGACTTCTACTTCAATAAGAAATGTTGGTTTGGTTCCAAATAATCCATAGTTATATCCAAATAGCGGCGTTTTGTTGTGCGTTCAAGACACTATCCGAAGGGTAAAGAAGGGTGACGTGCCCGGCGCGTTTCGTGACAAAAAATGTCAAAATATTCCATTACCGTACTTCGAAGCATGTCAAACGCTGTTTAAAATCCATTTTTATGCCATTTTTCTCATAAAAAAGCGATAATATTCCGACCGGGAATCTGCGTTTAGGTAAACAGACGAAAGAAAATAAAGCATGGGGTCGACTCGGGCACGCGCCTAAGCCCATAGTACTCTGATCGGCCACTTGCCAAACGCGATAAAGTGTTTCAGCCAGAGGCTGCCTCGATATCGTTCAGCTTTTTCCCGGGCTCTGAGAGCCTATGGGAGCCGTAGGAAGTGTCACGCTCAAGAGTTTTGGAGAGAAAAGAAAGAAGGGATAATGGTCTGTAGTTGTTGACATTGGAGGGATCGAGTGTAGGTTTTTTGAGAAGGGGTGCAACTCTCGCTCTCTTGAAGACGGAAGGGACGTAGCCAGCGGTCAAGGAAGAGTTGATGAGCGAGGTGAGGTAAGGGAGAAGGTCTCCGGAAATGGTCTGGAGAAGAGAGGAGGGGATAGGGTCAAGCGGGCAGGTTGTTGGGCGGCCGGCCGTCACAAGACACAAGATTTCATCTGGAGAGAGAGGGGAGAAAGAGGTCAAAGCATAGGGTAGGGCAATGTGAGCAGGACCAGTGGTGTCGTTTGACTTAACAAACGAGGATCGGATGTCGTCGACCTTCTTTTCAAAATGGTTGATGAAGTCATCCGCAGAGAGGGAGGAGGGGGGGAGGGGGAGGAGGATTCAGGAGGGAGGAGAAGGTGGCAAAGAGCTTCCTAGGGTTGGAGGCAGAGGCAGAGCTTCCTAGGGTTAGAGTGGTATAAAGTGGCTTTAGCAGCAGAAACAGAGGAGGAAAATGTAGAGAGGAGGGAGTGAAAAGATGCCATGTCCGCAGGGAGGCTAGTTTTCCTCCATTTCCGCTCGTCTGCCCGGAGCCCTGCTCTGTGAGTTCGCAATGAGTCGTCAAGCCACGGAGCAGGAGGGGAGGTCCGAGCCGGCCGGGAGGATAGGGGACATAGAGAGTCAAAGGATGCAGAAAGGGAGGAGAGGAGGGTTGAGGAGGCAGAATCAGGAGATTGGTTGGGGAAGGATTGAGCAGAGGGAAGAGATGATAGGATGGAAGAGGAGAGAGTAGCAGGAGAGAGAGAGTGAAGGTTGCGACGGCGCAATACCATCTGACTAGGGGCAGAGTGAGTAGTGTTGGAGGAGAGCGAGAGGGAAAAGGATACAAGGTAGTGATCGGAGACTTGGAGGGGAGTTGCAGTGAGATTAGTAGAAGAACAGCATCTAGTAAAGATGAGGTCAAGCGTATTGCCTGCCTTGTGAGTAGGGGGGACGGTGAGAGGGTGAGGTCAAAAGAGGAGAGGAGTGGAAAGAAGGAGGCAGAGAGAAATGAGTCAAAGGTAGATGTAGGGAGGTTAAAGTCACCCAGAACTGTGAGGGGTGAGCCATCCTCAGGAAAGGAACTTATCAAGGCGTCAAGCTCATTGATGAACTCTCCAAGGGAACCTGGAGGGCGATAAATGGTAAGGATGTTAAGCTTGAATGGGCTAGTGACTGTGACAGCATGGAATTCAAAGGAGGAGATAGACAGATGGGTCAGGGGAGAAAGGGAGAATGTCCAATTGGGAGAGATGAGGATTCCAGTGCCACCACCCCGCTGACCAGATGCTCTCGGGGTATGCGAGAACACGTGGGCAGACGAGGAGAGAGCAGTAGGGGTAGCAGTGTTTTCTGTGGTAATCCATGTTTCCGTCAGCGCCAAGAAGTCGAGGGACTGGAGGGTAGCATAGGCTGAGATGAACTCTGCCTTGTTGGCCGCAGACCGGCAGTTCCAGAGGCTGCCGGAGACCTGGAACTCCATGTGGGTCATGCGCGCTGGGACCACCAGGTTAGAGTGGCAGCGGCCACGCGATGTGAAGCGTTTGTATGGCCTGTGCAGAGAGGAGAGAACAGGGATAGACCGACACATAGTTGATAGGCTACAGGAAAGGCTACGCTAATGCAAAGAAGATTGGCATGAAAATTAACTAAACAACTGAGGAAGCGAGAGAGCAGTGCCTCTCTCACTAACAATTCACTGAAACACTAAAACACTAAAATATAACTTTTCTAGCTTCCACTTAGAAATTATTTCTATGTTTAAGTTCTAGTTTTTCTATTTCTATGTTGGGATTGTTTGGGTTGATCTCTGATCCTCGTTGCCTCTGATTAGAGTTCATATATAAGTAGGGGTTTTTCTCTCCCTGTTTTGTGGGTTATTATCTTTTGAGTAGGGTGTTTCCTCTCTGCGTCACGGTTTGTTGTTTTTGTGTTTTCAAGTATTTAAGTGTATTGCATTTAGTTTCACGTTTAATAAATATGTGGAACCACAAACACACTGCATTTTGGTCCGATCCTTCAAACAGCCGTGACACCTGTGACGTTGTGACGTGCGACATATGCTTAGCTTCTTGAAACGGGTCATAAATGTCCCCCCCCTCATCAATACCCTCCTTTCCTTGAGGATGGTCATGTGTATCCTACCTGAGTCCTTGAAATCTGCCACACCCACTTTGAATCAGCTTTTGTTTTGTAGGACGAGAAAAGCATGCACACATTTAAAAACAATATGTGACTTATCGTATTATCTATACAATGTCTTGCACATCAAACTTAATTTGTTTTGCTGACTTGTGAGTGGAGAAGTAGAACCTCTCCTCATTTACCTTTGACCTTTTTCAAAAGGAGGCGAGAGAGGACGGAAGAGAGATGACGCAAGAGTTGTGTAAATGCCATTGTACTGGTTATGTGTCTGTAGGCTACAAGAATCTTCCCTGTGGCTCAGTTGGTAGAGCATGGTGTTTGTGATGCCAGTATGGTGTTTGCAACGCCAGGGTTGTGGGTTTGATTCCCACAGGGGGCCAGTACAAAAAAATGTATGAAATGTATGCATTCACTACTGTAAGTTGCTCTGGATAAGAGTGTCTGCTAAATGACTAAAATGTTTAAAAAAATTGAATGTGATGAGTCATTTCGCAAACAAAGGACTCTTTTTGAACAGATCTTTTTGGGGAAGGTTGAAACCGAATCACCTGTGTAAAAGAAGTAATTTGGATTCCTGGTTTGCGTATTGCTACTACTGCTTCTTGATCATCTGCAGATAAAAGCATTAGTTGAAGATGGTTATTCCTCACTGCAGGAACAATGGAAAGTAAGGAGAGAGCCTCATTCTGGTCCACGCATTTTTTCAGCAAATTGTTTTTTGCAGGTCACCTAATAATTTCATCAGTTAAACTGTATTTGAACTCACATGTCATGGTCTCATGTCATGGCAGGCAGCTTTTTAGGGTTTACATGAAATGTCGCAATTTTTTTGCTGAACTAAGTGCTGTTTGGAGCTAAATTAATTGTTCTTCAAGCTGAGTGGAGCCAAATAATCCGGCTCACCGAAAAGACTCGGAATGCCCATCCCTACCACTAGAAGCATGGCTTTCATTTCTATAGAAACTCTGACAGACCCAGCGCATTACATTCTCTGCATTCTGAAAGTGAAAGGCACTCTAGCGATAAGTTTCATTTCTGATGAAACATGAGTGACGCAGTGATGTTGTAGATCAGCCTTGGTAAAACTCTGTTTTTCTGACCCTTGTCTTGTATCTGCCCTGTGTACTGGTTATGTGTATGTAGGCTACAAGAAGCACCTTTTAGTTCATTTCAATCTTGGGTTCTGTTGACAAAGAAGAGAAACAAACACAGTAAAACTAGATTTTGGTGGTAGGCTGCACAAGAAGGTGAGTGACATTTTTTATTGGGACTCATTTGTTTTGTTTTGATGTGAGGACTTATTACATCATATTACAGTATTGATCATGTTTACAAGTTTCCAAATGTTATTTTGGAAAACCTCATCGTACATATTGGGACATATTGGTCTGATATAGTTACAGTTCACTCCAAAATAAAAGTTTGTCAGATATCTTTTGACATTTTTAGTGCTAACAATTTCAGACCTAGCATTTTTTGGGAGTCCTAAAACGTTAAACCTATTGCCAACCACAAGAAATAAGCTACTGATACAGACTATACATACCGTGTAATGTGAGGACTTATTACATCGTATTACATTATTGGGACATAGGTCCGATATAGTGACAGTTAACTTCAAAATGAAAGTTAGTCAGATATTTTCTGATGTTTTGTGGAGAGTCCTAAAACTTTTAACGTATTGCCGAGCACTAGAAATAAGTTACAGATGTATTTATTTATTTGTTTATTAATTTATTTAATAAATGTGCAAATGTTTACACAATATTTATTTTGTCACAGGCTGGCCATGGTTGGAAGGGGATTCCTGGGTTGTTTCATCTTGTGTCTGTCTCTGGCCTCAGTATGCGCTGTCAAAGGAACCCTTAAATCAATAGATGATCTCAAGGGAATAGAGTTTGGTCACACCTCTCCTCGGCACGGCCTCATGCTACTCCACTGGCTAGCCAACAACATTTACAATGACAACAAAGGCAACATGAGACTCAATTTCAACCCAGCCAGGAGAGACTATGGCTTTCATTTCTATGGAAACGCTGATAATCCCCATCTATTACCTATTCTGCCCTATCAACGTGGAAATTACTACTCACTAGGGAATCTTGCTGACAATAACAACAACAATGATGCTTTGGCACTTCCTGATTATGTAACTCAAAGATTCTACAACTCAAGGGGACCTGAGAACAACAGGGACAGGGTCATACTCAGAGTTAGGGATGAAGGGTCCAATCAGTTCATAGTAGACGAGGTCTATGTCACACAGCACTATCCACGAAATGAAAACAGAGGAAGTGCCTATGATCCAGACAATACATACCGTGTCAATGTCAGCCTCCTTAGACAAATCCAAAGTCTACCAACCATTAACCTAAATTATATTCTACAAACATATAATGTAGAGATCAACGACAATATTCTGGAGCATCTGCAAAACACCTGGAGAGACACACCTGGTCTGGCACTTCTTCTGGCTATTGTATTGTACTTTACACGTCCCAAAACCTTAATTAAGGACCAAGCGTTTGGTTTAATATTACAATCCAAGAGGGTCATGGAGGATAAGGATAATACATTGATTAAGCTTGAGGTGAAAACCACAAATAGAGGAAAAGCCAGGATCATCTGGAGTGGTATCCCCAAGAGGCTATTGGACCAGGGCGTAATGGTGGTTCTTTATAAGAGCAATAACCCTGACAGTAAGAGCGAGCTAGACAGATCATCAGTTGGGGGCAAAGCCTCTGGAAGCTATAACACCTCAGTACCCCTTAACCCTGGTCTCCAGGTCAGGCTCCATAAGGAGGTAAAAACATGGTGGAATTACTTGGGATTTGGGTCTCCAACTGGAGAGGAGATCTGGAGAGGTTCTGAGTTTCACGATGCCAACAGAGAGATTCCTGTTGATATTAACGGACATGACGCCAGTCTGCAGCTCTTTGTGAAGGATGGAAAGGCCTGCGCTCGTCTGTACGTAAAGAGGTCCTTCACTGACTGGAAGAAAACGTTTAATAACTCCTGGGTTGGGTTCTACTCTTCTGCAGGCACCCTGGATCATAACACCTGGCAATGGGCTGTAAAGTTCTCTGAGGAAAGCCGCTCTGATTGGGCAGGTATACGTGGGTGTAATGTCTATGTGTATGAGTCTAGTATGACCATGTCTCCTGGGGTCCAGGCCAGATTCATACTGGAGAAATCTGGGGGTGAAAAGGCACGCACTCCACCCTGGGAGAGATTTGTCCAGGGGTGAGCTCACCTGATAACATGATCTATGATGTTGATATTCTCATTTTTAACTGCTTTTGTAATTGCTTTTGTTAATGTTTAACATTTATGTACCCTGCTTTTCATTTGGTTTATTTTAATTGCTAATCTGTGTGAAGTGTAAAAGAGAATCTGTTCCCAAAAATCCCTTCTGTTCCTCTTTCTTTGCTATTTTGAGGGGATGACTACGAGCTGTTGGTGTGGGTAGGTGGCTTGACCTGTCCTCATGACAAATCATTCAGTACATTACTTTTTTTTTCCTCTTTATGATTCATCATGGGCTGGAGATCTTTGTAGGGAAAGTTTGGATACCTAGCCAGTTGCACAACTGAATGCATTCAACTAAATGTATATTCTGCATTTTATCCAAACCCTCTGAATCCACGTCGTCGGTGTCTGGGGAGCAGTTGTTGGGGGTTAATTGCCTTGCTCAAGTGCAGAACAAAAATGTTTTCCACATTTGCGGCCTGGGGATTCAAACAAGTAACCTTACTGGGTTGCTGGCCCAATGCTCCTATCCGCCATGCTACCTGCTGCATTTGTGTTGACTGTGTTTGTTGTTTCTGTTTGTGTTTTGTGAAAATTCAATGAAAATATAATCACAAAAAAAGCTACATGATAAATTCAAGATAAAATATAAAAAACTAACAAAATGGTGGAGTTTTTCTTATCCCAGGATCCACTCTTGAGCCCTTCAATGATATGCTCGTGGAAGATGAGTGTGAACATCTGACTGGAATTATGCAGGAGCTGGACAGTGGTGATTTTGCACAAATCTCATATCAGTAGTCAGTCACTGAAGTCGGTCTACAGTGGTTTCCATACCTATTCACACTATGGTTTGCAAATGGAATCAGCCATGACCCACCAGCCAGTCCTGAACCACCATTTAGGAAAGTGAAATACATAATGTAACCCCTTTGAACCCAAATCCCCCTACCAATGCAGCAGGGGGTGGCACCTAAAAAGTGACATACTGTAGGTGTGGTTATACTTGTGTAAGCTCCCTAAGCTAATGCCTATGCTTAAGCTTAGCAGGTTAACACAGTTTTGTGGCCTGCAGGAGACCTAGGCTAGAAACCAGTCTTTTTATTTGGTGCAGTGACCTGAATAGGTAGTCGTGTGGAGGTGGTGAAATGGGTGGTGGAGCATAACCAAGAAGGTTCTGTATGTTTAGTAACCTAAAGAGGCTAGAGTGACAGGCCAGTAATGGGAAGGTTGTCAGTTCAACCCTGGGTCTCTTGTTACCTTGTTGAACTATGGCGCCGCATGTACTGTAGCCTAGAGGTTGGAGGGGAGGCTAACATCTGGGGGGTTGCTTGTTTGAATCCTGGGGCTGATGGAAAAAATCTGGTGGAAGTGAACCTGCAATTGGAGGGTTGCTGGTGTCTATTCCTAGATGCCATCTCCTGCCGTTGTGCTCTTGAGAAAGGCACAACCACAAAACGATTCTAAAGTGTAGTCTTCTTCTTTATCTTTGGGGAGCTAACACAAGTCTCACACAAGGTCACTCATCATGATACACAGCCTGTTGTGTGTATATTGTGTCAGGGATTGGGTAATGTGACATCAAAATTACAAGTTGCATAATGGCTAAGTAAAAATGTGTGTGTGTGTGTGTGGACGTGTTTAGCTATTCTTGTGGGGACCAGAATTCCCACAAGAATAGTAAACAAACAAAGATTTGACCAACTGGGGACATTGTTAGTCCCCACAAGCTCAAATGATATTTCTAGGGGTTTAGGGTTAAGGTTAGAATTAGTGCTAATTTTAGAATTATGTTAATGAGTTAGTTTTAGTGTTACGGTTAGGAGCTAGGGTTAGAGTTAAGATGAGGTTTTTTGGGTTAAGGTTAGGGTTAGAGTAAGGGTACGAGTACGAGTACGGGTAAGATTATGGTGTGTGTTTGCGTGCGTGCGCATGTGTGTAATTGTCAGTGGGTGGTGGTATGCGGTATCAAATTGAAGAAACTGTAATGTAGCACTGTCCCCTTTAAGAACGTCACATTCAGTATCCCAGGGGAGGTGTAAAAGATGAAGGCTCTAGGTTGGTTATTTATTACCGCAGATCTTTATTAAAGTAGACGCTTAACTTAGCATAAAAAGCGTGGATGTCAAGTCATTACAATGGCAACAAGTGATGAAGCAAACAATTTTGAACGAATTCACGGCAAAACATACTTTTTTTTCTCTAAGCAAGATAGCAGCACTGCTGAGCCGAAAGAAAACATCACGAACTTCTGGAGAAAAAAAGAGGGATAGATGAATGGGAAAATCTAGAAAATGAATGGACTTTGTGAGTAAACAGCCTGTGTTGATGGAACTGAACATGTCCAATGCCCAGCAAAACGCTGTATAAACACAACTGCAAAAAAAAATGACAACAAGCCAAAACAGAAGAAAGTGGAAAAACATACTGGAATGCTAGCTATGAAGCTAATGCCAACTGCTAATGCAAACTAAGAAAAACGAGCTAGCTAGCGTACTGAATACTGAACTTAGCTAGAGGTCATTTTATCAGTTAACACAAAAACATGGCTACCATTGCGGAATTACCCAGATTTGATGTAAACACAGACCCTTCTTCAGTAGCTACCAAATGGAAAAAGTGGATGACCAGATTTGAAACTTCTGGTTGCAGCTGATGTTGACAATACAAGAAAGAGAGCTATGCTACTGTAGTATGCTGGAGAACAAGTGCATGAAATCTTTGAGAAAGGTGAAGCTGATGATTATGATGAAACAGTAAAGCTACTAAATGAATACTTCCAACCAAGTCACAACATTGAATACGAAATCTATGTATTTCGCCAGTCAAAACAAAAACAAAAGGAAACTGTTGATGCTTACCAAACAAGACTAAGACAGATAGCTGCAAACTGTGAGTTTGCTGATGTGAATAGAGAAATAAAATCTTGAATCATACTCAGTTGCTCATCATCACGGCTGAGAAGGAGAGCACTTACGGACTCCACTCTATCCTTGAAAGGCCTGCTTGACCTTGCCTGAGCTGTTGAAACAGAGACAGAGAGGGAGAAGAGTCCATCCATGTATACCAGTTTGACAG
The DNA here is from genome assembly GCF_965601325.2 of Salmo salar. Lineage (NCBI taxonomy): Eukaryota > Metazoa > Chordata > Actinopteri > Salmoniformes > Salmonidae > Salmo > Salmo salar. The sequence continues at coordinate 39,968,592 of NC_138304.1, read as the reverse complement.
TCTAACTAGCTACATTTTCAGATATTGCAGGTTTCTTATTTTGTCAGAAAGTCATTTAGATTTCAAGTTAACCTGTCTGGAACACCTGGGACGTCAGCGTCCCACTCTACTCAACAGCCAGTGGCAGTGCGTGGCGCGAGATACAAAACCCTTAAAAATGCTATTGCTTCAATTTCTCAAACATATGACTATTTTACACCATTTGAAAGATAAGACTCTCCTTGATGTAACCACGTTGTCCGATTTCAAAAAGGCTTTACAGCGAAAGCAAAACATTAGATTATGTCAGGAGAGTACCCAGCCAGAAATAATCACACAGCCATTTTCAAACCAAACATATATGTCACAAAAAGCTAAATGCAGCACTAACCTTTGATGATCTTCATCAGATGACACTCCTAGGACATTGTGTTATACAATACATGCATGTTTTGTTCAATCAAGTTCATATTTATATCAAAAAACAGCTTTTTACATTAGCATGTGATGTTCAGAACTAGCGTACCCACCGAAAACTTCCGGTGAATTTACTAAATTACTATGCATAAACCTTCTCAAAATACATAACAATTATTTTAAGAATTATAGATACAGACCTCCTCTATGCAACCGCTATCTCAGATTTTAAAATAGCTTTTCGGCAAAAGGACATTTTGCAATATTCTGAGTACATAGCTCGGCCATCACGGCTAGCTATTCAGACACCGGGGCTCAGAAAACTCAGAATTACTTTTACAAAAATTGGATTACCTTTGCTGTTCTTTGTCAGAATGCACTCCGAGGACTTCTACTTCAACAACAAATGTTGTTTTGGTCCCAAATAATCCATAGTTATATTCAAATATCCTCCGTTTTGTTCGTGCTTTCAGGTGACTATCCGAAGGGTGACGCGCGGACGCATGTCGTGACAAAAAAATTCTGAATGTTCCTTTACCGTACTTAGAAGCATGTGAAACACTGTTTAAAATCAATTTTTATGCGATTTTACTCGTAAAATAGCTATAATATTCCAACCAGACAACGTTGTATTGATTCAAACAGGTGAAGAAAAACATGGAGGACTCGCGAGCACGCGCCTCTCCTGTCTCTGAGCCACTTGGCTGACCACTCAGAAACAGAGCTCCTGTATTCTGCCCAGAGACAGCAGACGCTCCATTTCACTTTCTGGCGCCTTCTGAGAGCCAATGGAAGGCTTAGAAAGTGTCACGTAACAGCAGAGATACTGTATTGTTGATAGAGAGGCAAGAGAAGCACCAGAAATTGTCAGACAGGTCACTTCCTGTTTGGAATCTTCTCAGGTTTTTGCCTGCCATATGAGTTCTGTTATACTCACAGACACCATTCAAACAGTTTTAGAAACTTTAGAGTGTTTTCTATCCACATATACTAATTATATGCATATTCTCATTTCTGGAAAAGAGTAGTAACCAGTTTAAATCGGGTTTGTTTTTTATCCGGCCGTGAAAATACTGCCCCCTAGCCCAGTCAGGTTAAAATGTAGCTAACGTTTTGTGTATGATCTGTGTAGTATTATTATTTGTATCTCAGAGCCATTTGCATTGCTAGTCATAGGCTAATGTTAGCTAGCTAACATTGAACCTGGTTGCAGATTCATGCAGGGTAGTAATGTTATGAGTTGGGATTATGGATTATTGTTTAGCTGGCTAGCTACATGTCTAAACAAAAGACTTCGCTATGCAAGTAAATGTTTCAATAGAAGGTTTATGATGTCACTGCTACAACTGTCGATAGACGTAGCTGGTAAATTTGCTCTGACTATCTACTCCGATTTCAGAGCAGTGTGCCAGAACGCAGAATAACTGACAAATTTACGAACGCCCAACACCCGTTGAATATGGCCGGTGTCAGTAAACGTTGGCAAATCAAGCGTAATTAAATTGTTGCAAGTAGTACAGTTGGAGTCACCAACGCTCTGGATAACATTTGAAAAAAAAGCCTAATTAGCTCTGCTACAGCGAGTAAAATGGTCAGTGAGGTGTTCTCTCATTTGTGCTTTGAAGTAGCTAGCAAGGTATCCAACGTTAGCCAGTTAGCTTGGGTTCTTGACTGCTGTTGTTAGGTCAGAACGCTCAGATCAACCCTACTTTTCGGCCAGAGCATCCAGTGTGCGCTCTGAACGCTCCGAGAGCAAAACACTCTGAATTTACCAATGGACAATCTGACTACACTCTGAGTTTATGAACGCCCAGAGCACACTCTGGCACTCCAGATTAAATTGACAAACACACCCATAGTATAAGCCAAACTTTAGTCATGAAATGTTTGATTGTTTAGGACGTAGCCTCACATTTGAATCCTTAATGAGATGGGTGGGGCTAAAGCTTAAAAGATGGTGAACGATGCTGAATGGATGTAGACAAAGAAGAGCTCTCCAGTAGGTACCAAAATATTCAAGGGCCATTTTCTCAAAAGTGAGTTTAAAAGTTTATCAACTTTTAAAGCAGAATTACTTAGCCATTGTTACTCAACTGTAGTGTATGATATACCATTTTCTTGCTTCTATTTTTATAGGAGTTCCCGAGTGGCGCAGCGGTCTAAAGCACTGCATCTCAGTGCTTGAGGCGTCACTACAGACACCCTGGTTCAAATCCAGGCTGTATCACAACTGGCTGTGATTGGGAGTCCCATAGGGTGGCACACAATTGTCTGGATTTGGCTGGTGTAGGCCGTCATTGTAAATAAGAATTTGTTCTTAAATGACTTGCCTAGTTAAATGAAGGTTAAATAAAATAAATTATCCAATGTAAATAAACACAATTTCAAACTTATTTCGTAAGACCAAATTGAGCCAATCGGTCAGATATAATTAAAAAAACAAGTTGTTAGGTGTAGGCAGGGCCATAAGCAAATTGATCAACCGGGATATGATGAAAGAGTTAATCAAGGGGATTATTCCACAAATAGACAGGTATTTTCCTTTCCATGGTAAGAGACCAACTCTACTACTTGCAAGAATTTAATTACGCTTGATTTTGCTAAATTTCTATTAAAATATGTTTTAGTGAGATCATTTCTTTCTTTCAGGATATGAATACCTAGTAAGTCCACTTCACCTTCAGACCATTTTATTGGTAAACTACACGGTAATGTAAAAGTTGTATTTTTTGGGGATCCAATTTGTAATATAGTACACTTATCATAAATCACTTGTAATCCAGAGGTTAGAAACATTATCTATAAATCAAGTTGTATTTGTCACATACGTCGAATACAACAAGTGTAGACCTTACAGTGAAATTCTTACTTACAAGCCCTAAACCAACAATGCAGTTAAAAAAAAAGTGTAAAGAAAGTATTACTAAATAAAATTAAGTACAAAAATAAAAAGAGCAACAGTAAAATAACAGTAACGAGGCTACATACAGAGGTAATTGAGGTAATATGCCCATGTAGGTAGAGGTAAAGTAACAATGCATAGATAATAAACGGAGACTAGCAGCGGCATAAAAATGGGGGGGTGTCGTGGAAATTCAGTACTGAGAGAGACTTGGTCATTTCTTTAAACAATCATCTTTAATTAATATCGACTAATTATTGCAAATTTGAAACCATCAGCCCAACAGTCTTGTTCTGACTATTAGGCTGAGAGCCTGAATCATACAGACAATGCACAGTCTATATAGGTAATACCCAGAATGCTTGGTTCCACCCCTCCCATATAGATCTGGGGGCACCATAAACCACATTGGGCTCATCCTGTCTTAACGCCAGGGGCAGATAATCTTAACCCCCGTCCGTGGCCTAATTTCCCAGGCAAGGATGTCTAAGAACCATTGAGGCCTTTGTTCTACTCCTCTCTATCCAATTACAACCACCCACATCCTGTAACTGGAATGCCAGCTGTAGGTTTTATCACCAGGAAGCTAGAGTGGACACCATAAAACTCAACATTAGCAGGACAGATATCTCACTGTTTAAGTAAATCACTGTTACATATCCAACAAATAAGGTGAATACATAATTTTTCTGTCACAGGGGTCAATACAAATAGTCTGGGTAAGCATTTGCTTAGCTGTTCAGGAGTCTTAATGCTGGGGATGGAAGATATTAAGAAGTCTTTTGAACTTAGACTTGGCGCTCCGGTACCGCTTGCCGTGCGGTAGCAGAGAGAACAGGTTATGACTAGGGTGGCTCCTGAGGGGGAATAGGCTTTGTCGTGCCCTTTTCACGACTGTCTTGGTGTGTTTGTACCATGATAGTTTGTTGATGTGGACACCAAAGAACATACAGTTTTCAACCTGCTCCACTGCAGCCCCATTGATGAGAATTTGGGGCGCCTTTTCCTGTAGTGCACGATCATCTCCTTTGTCTTGATCACGTTGAGGGAGAGATTGTTGTCCTGGCAACACACAGCCAGGTCTCTAACCTCCTCCCTATAAGCTGTCTCATCGTTGTCGGTGATCAGGCCTACCACTGTTGTGTCGTCAGCAAACTTAATGATGGTGTTGGAGTCATGCTTGGCCATGCAGTCATGGGTGAACAGAGAGTACAGGAGGGGACTGAGCATGCACCCCTAAGGGGCCCCTGTGTTGAGGATCAGCGTGGTAGATGTGTTGTTACCCACCCTTACCACCTGGGGACGGCACGTCAGGAAGTCCAAGGATCCCGTTGCAGAGGAAGGTGTTTAGTCCCAGGGTCCTTAGCTTAGCGATAAGCTTTGAGTGCACTATGGTGTTAAATGCTGAGCTGTAGTCAATGAATACCTTTTGTGCAGGTGGGAAAGGGAAGTGTGGAGTGCAATAGAGATTACGTCATCTGTGGATCTGTTTGGGTGGTACAGTGAGGGGAAAAAGTATTTGATCCCCTGCTGATTTTGTACGTTTGCCCACTGACATAGAAATGATCAGTCTATAATTTTAATGGTAGGTTTATTTGAACAGTGAGAGACAGAATAACAACAAAGAAATCCAGAAAAACACATGTCAAAAATGTTATAAATTGATTAGCATTTTAATGAGGGAAATAAGTATTTGACCCCTCTGCAAAACATGACTTAACTTCTCTAGGGCCGGCGGGACGAAATCGTCCCACCTACATAACAGCCAGTGTAATCCTGTGGCACGTATTCAAATACCTTAGAAATGCTATTACTTCAATTTCTCAAACATATGACTATTTTACACCATTTTAAAGACAAGACTCTCGTTAATCTAACCACACTGTCCGATTTCAAAAAGGCTCTACAACGAAAGCAAAACATTAGATTATGTCAGCAGAGTACCCAGCCAGAAATAATCAGACACCCATTTTTCAAGCTAGCATATGTCACAAAAACCCAGAAGACAGCTAAATGCAGCACTAACCTTTGATGATCTTCATCACATGACACACCTAGGACATTATGTTATACAATATTTGCATGTTTTGTTCAATCAAGTTCATATTTATACCAAAAACCAGCTTTTTTACATTAGCATGTGACGTTCAGAACTAGCAATTCACTTCCGGTGAATTTACTAAATTACTCACGATAAACGTTCACAAAAAGCATAACAATTATTTTAAGAATTATAGATACAGAACTCCTCTATGCACTCGATATGTCCGATTTTAAAATAGCTTTTCGGTGAAAGCACATTTTGCAATATTCTAAGTAGATAGCCCGGCATGACAGGGCTAGCTATTTAGACACCCAGCAAGTTTAGCACTCACCAAAGTCAGATTTAATATAAGAAAAATGTTATTACCTTTGGTGTTCTTTGTCAGAATGCACTCCCAGGACTTCTACTTCAATAACAAATGTTGGTTTGGTCCCAAATAATCCATAGTTATATCCAAATAGCGGCGTTTTGTTCGTGCGTTCAAGACACTATCCGAAAGGGTAAATAAGGGTTACGAGCATGGCGCATTTCGTGACAAAAAAATTCTAAATCTTCCATTACCGTACTTTGAAGCATGTCAACCGCTGTTTAAAATCCATTTTTATGCAATTTTTCTCGTAAAAAGCGATAATATTCCGACCGGGAATCTGCATTTAGGTAAACAGACGAAAGAAAATAAAGCATGGGGTCGACTCGGGCATAGTACTCTGATCGGCCACTTGCCAAAAGCGATAATGTGTTTCAGCCAGAGGCTGCCTCGATATCGTTCAGCTTTTTCCCGGGCTCTGAGAGCCTATGGGAGCCGTAGGAAGTGTCACGTTAGAGCAAAGATCCTCAGTCTTCAATAAAAAGAGCCAAGATGAACAACAACTTGTCAGACAGGCCACTTCCCATATAGAATCCTCTCAGGTTTTTGCCTGCCATATGAGTTCTGTTATACTCACAGACACCATTCAAACAGTTTTAGAAACTTTGGGGTGTTTTCTATCCAAAGCCAATAATTATATGCATATTCTAGTTACTGGGCAGGAGTAGTAACCAGATTAAATCGGGTACGTTTTTTATCCGGCCGTGTCAATACTGCCCCCTACCCCCAACAGGTTAATACTTGGTGGCAAAACCCTTGTTGGCAATTACAGAGGTCAGAAGTTTCTTGTAGTTGGCTACCAGGTTTGCACACATCTCAGGAGGGATTTTGTCCCACTCCCCTTTCCAGATCTTCTCCAAGTCATTAAGTTTGAGGCTGACGTTTGGCAACTCAAACCTTCAGCTCCCTCCACAGATTTTCTATGGGATTAAGGTCTGGAGACTGGCTAGGCCACTCCAGGACCTTAATGTGCTTCTTCTTGAGCCACTCCTTTGTTGCCTTGGCCGTGTGTTTTGGGTCATTGTCATGTTGGAATACCCATCCATGACCCATTTTCAATGCCCTGGCTGAGGGAAGGAGGTTCTCACCCAAGATTTGACGGTACATGGCCCCGTCCATCGTCCCTTTGATGCGGTGAAGTTGTCCTGTCCCCTTAGCAGAAAAACACGCCCAAAGCATAATGTTTCCACCTCCATGTTTGATGGTGGGGATGGTGTTCTTGGGGTCATAAGCAGCATTCCTCCTCCTCCAAACACGGCGAGTTGAGTTGATGCCAAAGAGCTCCATTTTGGTCTCATCTGACCACAACACTTTCACCCAGTTGTCCTCTGAATCATTCAGATGTTCATTGGCAAACTTCATATGGGCATATATATGTGCTTTCTTGAGCAGGGGGACCTTGCGTGTGCTGCAGGATTTCAGTCCTTCACGGCGTAGTGTGTTACCAATTGTTTTCTTGGTGACTATGGTCCCAGCTGCCTTGAGATCATTGACAAGATCCTCCCGTGTAGTTCTGGGCTAATTCCTCACCGTTCTCATGATCATTGCAACTCCACGAGGTGAGATCTTGCATGGAATCCCAGGCCGAGGGAGATTGACAGTTCTTTTGTGTTTCTTCCATTTGCGAATAATCGCACCAACTGTTGTCACCTTCTCACCAAGCTGCTTGGCGATGGTCTTGTAGCCCATTCCAGCCTTGTGTAGGTCTACAATCTTGTCCCTGACATCCTTGGAGAGCTCTTTGGTCTTAGCCATGGTGGAGAGTTTGGAATCTGATTGATTGCTTCTGTGGACAGGTGTCTTTTATACAGGTAACAAACTGAGATTAGGAGCACCCCCTTTAAGAGTGTGCTCCTAATCTCAGCTCGTTACCTGTATAAAAGACACCTGGGAGCCAGAAATCTTTCTGATTGAGAGGGGGTCAAATACTTATTTCCCTCATTAAAATGCTAATCAATTTATAACATTTTTGACATGGGTTTTTCTGGATGTTTTTGTTGTTATTCTGTCTCTCACTGTTCAAATAAACCTACCATTACAATTATAGACTGATCATTTCTTTGTCAGTGGGCAAACATACAAAATCAGCAGGGGATCAAATTCTTTTTTCCCTCACTGTATGCAAATTGGAGTCTAGGGTTTCTGGAATAATGGTGTTGATGTGAGCCATGACCAGCCTTTCAAAGCAATTCATGGCTACATACATGAGTGCTACGGGTCGGTTGTCATTTAGGCAGGTTACATTGGTGTTCTTGGGCATAGGGACTATTGTGGTCTGCTTGAAACATATAGGTATTACAGACTCTGTCAGGGAGAGGTTGAAAATGTCAGTGAAGACACTTTCCAGTTGGTCAGCGCATGCTCGTAGTACACGTCCTGGTAATCCGTCTGGCCCAGCGGACTAGTGAATGTTGACCTGTTTAACCTCTTCACTATAGGGGGCAGTATTTTCATGGCCGGATGAAAAACGTACCCAAATTAAACGGCCTACTTCTCGGACCCAGAGTCAATTATTTGCATATTATTAGTAGATTTGGATAGAAAACACTCTGAAGTTTGTAAAACTGTTTGAATGGTGTCTGTGAGTATAACAGAACTCATATACCAGGCAAAAACCTAAGAAAAGTCAACCAGGAAGTGAATGATCTGAGAAATGTAGTTCTTCTTCTGGACCCTTTCGAAACTACAGTATCTGTGCTGTCACGTTGCACTTTCTAAGGCTTCCATTGGCTGTCTAAAGCCTTCAGAAAGTGGATTGAGCCTTCTCCTGTCTCTGGGCAGATAATAGGAGCTCAGTTACTGAGTGGTCTGCCTGAGGACAAAGAGATTGGATATGCGTGTTCCCGTGAACACGCTGTTTTTTCTTTTCCTCCTTGAATGAATACACTATTGTCCGGTTGGAATAGTATCGCAATTTTACGTTAAAAATACCATCAAAATTGATTTTAAACAGCGTTTGACATGCTTCTAAGTACGGTAATGGCAATTTTTTACTTTAGTGACCTGAACGCTCGAACAAAACGGAGGTATTTGGACATAACTATGGATTATTTCGAACAAAAACAACATTTCTTGTGGAAGTAGCAGTCCTGGGAGTGCATTCTGACGAAGATCAGCAAAGGTAATACAATATTTCTAATACTAATTCTGAGTTTCGGTGACCCCGAAGTTGGCGGGTGTCAAAATAGCTAGCCGTGATGACTGAGCTATGTACTCAGAATATTGAAAAATGTGCTTTCTCCGTAAACCTTTTTTAAAATCTGACACAGCGGTTGCATAAAGGAGTAGTCTATCTATAATTCTTAAAATAATTGTTATGTATTTTGTCAACGTTTATGATGAGTATTTTTTGTAAATTCACCGGAAGTTTTTGGTAGGAAATACATTTTCTGCGCCAATATCAAGCGCCAATATAAAATGCTGTTTTGGGATATAAATATGAACTTTATCGAACAAAACATACATGTATTGTGTAACATAATGTCCTAGGAGTGTCATCTCATGAAGATCGTCAAAGGTTAGTGCATAATTTAGCTGTGTTTTCGGTTTCTTTGACATATACCCTTGCTTGGAAAATGGCTGTGTGATTATTTGTGTCTATGTACTCTCCTAACATAATATAATGTTTTGCTTTTGCTGTAAAGCCTTTTTGAAATCGGACAATGTGGTTAGATTAACGAGAGTCTTATATTTAAAATGGTGTAAAATAGTTGATTGTTTGAGAAAATTGAATTGCGGTATTTTAGTTGTTTTTGTATTTCGCACCATGCGATCCCATTGGCTGTTGGCTATGGGTCCCCTAGATGTAAGAACTTAAATGTCTTACTCACATTGACTAGGGAGAGTGTGATCACACAGTCGTCCGGAAGAGCTGGTGCTCTCATGCATGCTTCTGTGTTGCTTTTCTTGAAGTGCGCATAGAAGTTCTTTAGCTCGTCTGGTAGGCTTGTGTCACTGGGCAGCTCGCTTCTGTTCATCCCTTTTGTAGTCTGTAATAGTTTACAAGCCCTGCCACATCTGACGAGAGTCAGTGTAGTAGGATTCGATCTTAGTCCTGTATTTACGCATTGACTGTTTGATTGTTCGCCGGAGGGCATAGCAGGTTTTCTTATAAGCGTCCAGGTTAGAGTCCCGCTCCTTGAAAGCGGAAGCTCTACTCTTTAGCTCAGTGCGGATGTTGCCTGTAATCCATGGCTTCTGGTTGAGGTATGTACGTACGGTCACTGTGGGGACGACATCGTCGATGCACTTCTTGATGAAGCCGGTGACTGATATGGTGTACTCCTCAATGCCATCGGATGAATCCCGGAACATATTCCAGTCTGTGCTTGCAAAACAGTCCTGTAGCTTAGCATCAGCCTCATTTGACCACTTCCGTATTGAGCGAGTCACTGGTACTTCCTGCTTTAGTTTTTGCTTCTAAGTAGGAATCAGGAGGATAGAGTTATGGTTAGATTTGCCAAATGGATGACGAGGGAGACCTCTGTACACGTCTCTGTGTGTAGAGTAAAGGTGGTCTAGTAGAAATGAGGTAAAACAGATATGTTTGCCTGCATTAAAGTCCCTGGCCACTAGGAGCGCCGATAATTTTCTTGTTTTCTTATACAGCTCGTTGAGTGCAGTCTTCGTGACAGCATCACTTTGTGGCGGTAAATAGACAGCTACAAAACATATAGATAATTCTCTTGGTAAATAGTGAGGTCTACAGCCAATACAATTTACATAATACTTAATACTTAGATGTTGACATACACTTGAGGTCGGAAGTTTACATACACTTACAGTTGAAGTCGGAAGTTTACATACATCTTAGCAAATTGAAAAATGAGTTTTAATGTCTCCAACCTAAGTGTATGTACACTTCTGACTTCAACTGTAGGTCGGAGTCAATTAAACTCATTTTTCAACCACTCCACATATTTCTTGTTAACAAACTATAGTTTTGGCAAGTTGGTTAGGACATCTACTTTGTGCATGACACAAGTCATTTTTCCAACAATTGTTTACAGACAGATTATTTCACTTCTAATTCACTGTGTCACAATTCCAGTGGGTCAGAAGTTTACATACACTAAGTTGACTGTGCCTTTAAACAGCTTGGATTTTTTTTTTTAAATGATGTAATGGCTTTAGAAGCTTCTGATAGGCTAATTGACACCATTTGAGTCAATTGGAGGTGTACCTGTGGATGTATCAAGGCCTACCTTCAAACTCAGTGCCTCTTTGCTTGACATCATGGGAAAATCAAAAGGAATGAGCCAAGACCTCAGGAAAAAAATTGTAGACTTCCACAAGTCTGGTTCACGGGGAAAGCACACATCGCAATAATCTGAGTACAGAGCTCAGAAAACAACATCAGGCAATACAGATACCCGCCATTTTGGAGTCATCTAAAATCATAAATAGCATTATAAATATTCACTTACCTTTGATGATCTTCATCAGAATGCACTCACAGGAATCCCAGTTCCACAATAAATGTTGTTTTGTTCGATAAAGTCCATGATTTATGTCCAAATACCTCCTTTTGTTAGCGCGTTCAGTAAGCTACTCCAAATGATGGAAGAGCGCGGAAAAATGGCACGACAAAAAGTCAAAAAAAGTTATATTTACATTTGTAGAAACATGTCAAATGATGTATAGCGTCAATCTTTAGGGTGTTTTTAACATAAATCTTCCATAATATTCCAACCGGATGATAACAATGACTTCAAAAAACAAACGAAACGCAGCTACCTCTCACGTGATCGCGCGCCACTGAACTCATGTCTTAATTTCAGTCATGTACTTCCAGGTCATGTTATTCTCTCACTATAAACAGTAGAAGCATGAAACAATGTTCTAAGGACTGTTGACATCTAGTGGAAGCCTTAGGAACTGCAAAATGTCCCCTAAGTCACTGTAGTTTGAATAGGGAATCAATTGAAAAAACTACAAGCCTCAGATTTTCAACTTCCTGGTTGGATTTTTCTCATGTTTTTGCCTGCAATATGAGTTCTGTTATACTCACAGACATCATTCAAACAGTTTTAGAAACTTCAGAGTGTTCTCTATCCAAATCTACTTATAATATGCATATCCTACCTTCTGGGCCCGAGTAGCAGGCAGTTTAATTTGGGCATGCTTTTCATCCAGAATTCCGAATGCTGCCCCCTACCCTAGTGAAGTTAAGGACAACAAAGTCAAGGTATTGGATTGGCCATCACAAAGCCCTGACTTCAATCCTATAGAAAATTTGTGGGCAGAACTGAAAAAGCGTTTGCGAGAAAGGAGGCCTACAAACCTGACTCAGTTACACCAACTCTGTCAGGAGGAATGGGCCAAGATTCACGCAACTTATTGTGGGAAGCTTGTGGAAGGCTACCCGAAACGTTTGACCAAGTTAAACAATTTAAAGGCAATGCTACCAAATACTAATTGAGTGTTTGTAAACTTCTGATCCACTGGGAATGTGATAAAATAAATAAAATCTGAAATAAATCATTCTCTCTACTATTATTCTGACATTTCACATTCTTAAAATAAAGTGGTGATCCTAACTGACCTAAGACAATTTTTATTAGGATTAAATGTCAGGAATTGTGAAAAACTGAGTTTAAATGTATTTGGCTAAGGTGTATGTAAACTTCCAACTTCAAATGAATATCAACATATACAAGCAATATAGACAGCATACATGGTTAATATTTGCCATTTACCTCTGCTTGATCACATTTACCAATAAAAGCACAATTCGTTTTTTGGAAACAAAAATCTATTATAATCAAGATATGGGTGAAATAAATCATGTTTATCTTGAACAAATATAAATTAAACAAGGTTTTCAACACTTGATGTTAATTGCTTTGAACTTAACAAATTGGAAGGACAAACATTTTACATATAGTATTTTATGGAAATAATAAATGGGCCCAATTGAACACAAATAAAGGCCTGTCTACACACCACATGAAGGAGAGAGTTTTGCTGTGTGTGTATTGCAAATGTATTTCTTGCACTTGATGCTTGTGTACTGTGTTTTCCTGTCCTTCTTGGGTCCACACACATTGCAGAGCTTCTTCTTGTTGCTACCGGCTGCATTCTAGAATGATGAAAACATTTTGCTAACATCTCACTTACTCACATATATAGTTACAGCAGGCCAAGGTAGGAGAGTCAGACACACACATGCAACAACATCACTCACACTTACTTCCAGTATTGGAGTTGTTGGTTCTGTGGGTCAGGCGGATGGGGCACCCACATCTTGATACCATATTTTGCGGGTTTGGACAGTATGTAGTGCCTGAAGGGGCAGCGGCCCCTAAATGGCATAAGCTGCTCGTCAACACTAACGTTGGGCCCAGGGTTGTAAAACAGGGGAAGGTGGTCCACCCACTTGTCCCACACTGACTTCATTGCAGCTAGCTTGTCTCTCTGCCGCCGATCTGGTCTGTTGTCTTGGATATTAAAGAGGATAATCCTGGAAATAATGTGGAAGTTTTCCAGGGACATTGTTTCACGGAAAAGTTATCTGACAGTTTCTGCATCCCACAGGGATTCTGTGGATTCCCCATTGGATCTGAAAATACCAGGAAGGATAAGAACCCTAAAGTATGCATGTAAATGAGTTTGGTCCATCTCCTTCCATCGCTCTCCAAAAACACGCATTCCCTCCAAATTAGTGCAGTCTAGAATGATTTTCTGGATGGTGTCTGGGATAAACGGTTCAAAAGAAGACTATGTCCTGCACATGAGTAACCGCCATCCGCGTCGGTCCTGGTTGCATCCTTATCACATTGGCAGCCATGCGGGGTGACTCATTCCTTTGGCAAGAAGACCATTCAATTTCACAATTTTTTGACATCCATATTTCTCCTGCAGGCTGCTGATGAGCTGGTTGCTGACGGACTAGTCCTGGGGCTGGCTGCTGATGGCCTGGCCCTGATGGGCTGTCCTCTTCTTCCAACTCACTGTCAGATCTTCATATAATTCTTCATCTTCTAAAGTGGAAGATGCTCCTTCCACACTAGCTTCTCTCTCTGCAATAATTATTTCTAAGGCCCTCTGAGCAGAGATTGTTTTTGCCATACTGATTGTGGTAAAGAGCCACACATGCAAAGCTATTCATTGGGTTAGAATGTGGGAAAATACCTAATTTTTTACAATTCATCAAAAGAATGTATCAAAAGAATGTATTGTAATTACATTGTACAGGTTCCCGCAAGACATTGTGTAGTTTAACACACTACGAAGGGTAAAGAGTGCGAGAAAAGCGAGAGACAGCACCAATAACCGGTCTATGTTGAAACAGCAAGCCCAGGGAGGAGAAAGACAGAGTGAAGGCACACAGCAAACCTTTTTGTTTCATTTTTTTCTTGTTTTCATCTACACACACTTTTCTACACTTTTATTACCCTCGGGTCCAGTGGACCCGAACGCCACCTATGTAATATAAATGTGTAGGGGGTGCACAGTGTGCACTCAATGAAAATGTGTTATTTTACTTGTTCTTCACAGAAAGGCCAATGAGTCTCAGGCATTCCAGGTGAAGCTGGTTGAGAGAATTCCAAGAGTGTGCAAAGCTGTCATCAAGGCAAAGGGTGGCTACCTTCAATAATCTCAAATATAAAATAGATTTTGATTTGTTTAACACTTTCTTGGTTACTACATAATTCCATATGTTACAGTATTTCATAGTTTTGATGTCTTCACTATTCTACAATGGAGAAAATAGTAAAAATAAAGAAACTCTGTAATGAGTAGGTGTCAACATTTGATTGGTGCTGTGTATATATATTTTTTGTTGTTGCATATGTTCATTTTTTACCACAATTAACTAATAATATGCATAATAATGTAGGTCCTTACTACAAAGGATTGTTACCTATAACCAGGACTGACATTCCAAAAATTACATTTTCGGCAAGCAATTATTATTTTGGCAAACAATTATTGTGATTCATCCTATACTGTCCCTAACATCATTACCCCATAGCAACAGTTGTGGGATACATACACACACTCTCCCCACCCCTCCCCCACAAGCAACCACAAGCTCAGTTGTTCAACAGTTGTTCCAACCCCGAGCCCAACTCAAGAGAAGACTTGATGTGTGAATGCGTGTACAGTTGTAGCTGTTTGAGAAGGCATGCCAAACTGAGCAAGAATGGGGAGATTTGATTAACCACTGTCTAGTCCTAGCTGATGGAGCTCAGATACACCCCCCTACCCTGAAACACACACACGCTGGTCCCCTATTGTGACCAGTTTCCCAAGCACCTCAGTGCAGTCAGAATATTAGATTATTTTGTGCCACCTGGGCCACAATAATTTGCCCTCTCTCTGATTGTCTGAGTGTGACCCCCTCCCCATGGGTTACTGCAGCTAGTGTTGCCAGCACTGCCACTACCTGGGTGGGGGTACTCCACTGGAATTCCCACCAGCTAGGTACCTGGTCGTCAAAGTTCTCATTCACAGCTTTGAGAGATTTCTTGTATATTATGCTCGCCTATCAGGAAGCTTTGGCTTTGTTGGACCAACCCTGCCAGGCAGCCTCAGACTCTTGTGGGATGCATAGAGAATGTTTGTATATAAGCACATTTTATTTTCTAAAAGAAAAGGAAGAATGTAAGATTAAGAATGTCACATTCGGTATCCCAGGGGAAAAGTAGATGAGGAAGGCTCTAGGTTGGTTAAGTATCACTGCAGTTCTTCGGTAAAGTAGATGCTTACCTTGGCATAAAAAGTGTGGCTGTAAAAATATTACAGGTAACATTTTGGTATGATATTACATGATCTGTTGAAGTTATTCAGAAAAGTTTGGCCGCCGAGCGCCGCCCGAACAGGGAGAGGAGCCACCTTCGGTGGAAGTCACGGGGATACCAGCAACACTTCAGTTGCCAGTTCACATCCACGAGAGCCAGGATTCAAACCAGCAACCCCAAGATGTTTGCCTCCCCTCCAACCTCTAGGCTACAGTACATACAGCCCCATACTTCAACAAGGTAACAAGAGACCAAGGGTTGAACTAACAACCTTCCAGTTACTGACCTGTCTCTTTAGATTACTTAACACACAGAACCACCTTCGTTATGCTCCACCACCCATTTCACCACACAGATACCTATCCAGTTCACTTGCACCAATTGGACAGACTGGTTTCTAGCCTAGGTCTCCTGCTGGCCACAAGACTGTGTTACCCTGCTGAGCTTAAGCGTAGGCATTAGCTTAGGTAGCTCATATAAGACTTCAGGTCTCAAACAAGTTTAACCACACCTACATCACTTTTCAGTTGCCATCCCATACTGCCTTGGTAGGGGGATTTGCAATTGGGTTCAAATTGTATTTGAAATTAATAACATACTTCAAGCATTTGTTTGAGCCTGACCGGAATGCCAGACTGATGGGTTTTACACTTATGGGACTATTCCATAGTTTCCATTGTGCCAGGCAAGCTCAATCATCAAGTACAGCTTGTTAGAGTATTTAAAATATACTATTTACACAAGGTCTGGTTCCAACCCCTACTGCCATTGTGGTGTTTTACAAATGTTCCATCCTATTTCTCCCGGATAACCTGGTATTTCCCTCCAAAACCGTGCCATTCAAAAGCATTATAAAGCATATACAATGCCTTTGGAAAGTATTCAGAAATTTGACTTTTTCCACATTTGATTAGGTTAGAGCCTTATTCTAAAATGTATTAAATTGTTTTTTTTTCTTCTCATCAATCTGCACACAATACCCCATAATGACAAAGCAAAAACAGGTTTTAGAAATGTAAAAAATGTAAAAAATAGCCTTAGGTCTTCTTGAGTATGACGCTACAAGCTTGTCACACCTGTATTTGGGGAGTTTCTCCCATTTTTTTCTCGGTAGATCCTCTCAAGCTCTGTCAGGTTGGATGGGGAGCGTTGCTGCACAGCTATTTTCAGGTCTCTCCAGAGACGTTCGATGGGGTTCAAGTCCGGCTCTGGCTGGGCCACTCAAGGACATTCAGACCTATCCCGAAGCCATTCCTGCATTGTCTTGGCTGTGAGCTTAGGGGCGTTGTCCTGTTGGAAGGTGAACGTTCGCCCCAGTCTGAGGTCCTGAGTGCTCTGGGGCAGGTTTTCATCATGTCTCTGTACTTTGCTCCGTTCATCTTTCCCTCGATCCTGACTAGTGTCCCAGTCCCTGCCGCTAAAAAATGCTGCTGCTGCCACCACCATGCTTCACCGTAGGGATGGTGCCAGGTTTCCTCCATACGTGGTGCTTGGTATTCAGGCCAAATAGTTTAATCTTGGTTTCATCAGACCAGAGAATCTTGCTTTCATGGTCTGAGAGTCCGTTAGGTGCCTTTTGGCTAACTCCAAACTGGCTGTCATGTGCCAATTCATGAGAAGTGGCTTCCGTCTGGCCACTCTACCATAAAGGACTGATTGGTAGAGTGCTGCAGAGATGGTTTCGCATCTGGAAGGTTCTCCCAACTCCACAGAGGAACTCTAGAGCTCTGTCAGAGTTACAATCTGGTTTTTGGTCACCTCCCTGACCAAGGCCCTTCTCCCCCGATCGCTCAGTTTTGCCAGGCTGCCAGCTCTAGGAAGAGTCTTGGTGGTTCTGATGTAGGCCACTGTGTTCTTGGGGACCTTCAATGCTGCATAATTTTTTTTGTACCCTTCTCCAGATCTGAGCCTCAACACAATCCTGTCTTGGAGCTTGGATGTTGCTCTGACGTGCACTGTCAACTGTGGGACCTTATTTAGAAAGGTGTGTACCTTTCCAAATAATGTCCAATCAATTGAATTTACCACAGGTGGACTCCAATCCAGTTTTAGAAAAATCTCAAGGATTATCAATAGAAACAGGATGCACCTGAACTCAATTTCGAGTCTCATAGCAAAGGGTCTGAATACTTATGTAAAAAAAAAATTCTCAACTGTTTTATTTTTGTCATTATGTGCACCGATACCTTGAATTGCTCAGTTTTCTGTCACTTATGGGCACGATACAAGGAGAGCTCGAAAATTCTAACCCCTTGGGTGCTGCCAGAGTTACATTAGATGTGCCCATCCAAGAAGGCTCAAGGTCATTGGCCACAGATAAAATGACGTCAAATCACGTTATATCTACCGTAGCTTTGATTGGACTGATCATGTCAACATCATACTTTCAAAATTTTAGCTAGCAATCTAGCAGTCATCATCATGAATCAAGTCAACTATCAACTGGCAAATCCTTTTCAAGCCTTGTCATTTGAAGAGAATATTATGAAGAGAAATTATAGATACAAGGTATCGGTGGTCATCGGCCATTGGACATTAACCTCCCTGGGCTGGGTGAGATGTTTGCGTCCCACCCTAGTCAACAGCCAGTGGAATCGCGTGGCGCGAAATACCTCAAAAATGCTATAACTACAATTTCTCAAAGATATGACTATTTTACACCATTTTAAAGATAAGACTCTCGTTAATCTAACCACGTTGTCCGATTTCAAAAAGGCTTTACAGCGAAAGCAAAACATTAGATTGTTAGGAGAGTACCCTGCCAAAAATAATCACACAGCCATTTTCAAAGCAAGCATATATGTTACAAAAACCAAAACCACAGCTAAATGCAGCACTAACCTTTGATCTTCATCAGATGACACTCCTAGGACATTATGTTATACAATACATGCATGTTTTGTTCAATGAAGTTCATATTTATATCAAAAAACAGCTTTTTACATTAGCATGTGATGTTCAGAACCAGCATAGCCACCGAAAACTTCCGGTGAATTTACTAAATTACTCATGATAAACGTTCACAAAATACATAACAATTATTTTAAGAATTATAGATACAGAACTCCTTTATGCAATCGCGGTGTCAGATTTAAAATAGCTTTTCGGCGAAAGCACATTTTGCAATATTCTGAGTACTTAGCTCGGCCATCACGGCTAGCTATTTTGACACCCACCAAGTTTGGGACTCACTAAACTCAGAATTAGTATTAGAAAAATTGGATAACCTTTGCTGTTCTTCATCAGAATGCACTCCCAGGACTTCTACTTCAACAACAAATGTTGTTTTGGTTCCAAATAATCCATAGTTATATTCAAATAGCTCCGTTTTGTTAGTGCGTTCAGGTCACTATCCGAAGGGTGACGCGCGAGCGCATTTCGTGACAAAATATTTCTAAATATTCCATTACCGTACCGTACTGTTTAAAATCAAGTTTTATGATATTTTTCTCGTGAAATAGCGATAATATTCCAATGGGGCAACGTTGTATTCATTCAAAGGCTGAAAGAAAAAAAATGGAGTAGTCTCATGAACGCGCATCTCAGTGTCACTGTCCCCAGGCTGACCACTCACAAACAGAGTTGCTGTTCTTTGCCCAGAGACAGCAGACACCCCATTCCACTTTGGCGGCTTTAGAGAGCTAATGGAAGCCTTAGAAAATGTCACGTTACAGCACAGATGCTGTATTTTCGATAGAGATGCAACAGAAGGACAACAAATTGTCAGACAGGGCACTTCCTGTATGGAATCTTCTCAGGTTTTGGCCTGCCATATGAGTTCTGTTATACTCACAGACACCATTCAAACAGTTTTAGAAACTTTAGAGTGTTTTCTATCCAAATCTACTAATTATATGCATATTCTCGTTTCTGGGCAAGAGTAGTAACCAGTTTAAATCAGGTACGTTTTTTATCCGGCCGTGCAAATACTGCTGTTAACATTACAGAACAAGTTGGAAATTGCAAATGAGTGGTTTGGAAGAAATCAGTGGCTAACTGCAAGAATTGCAAAGCAATCCCTAGCCTGCTATTCAGTGGAGTGGGTGTGTGGTCCAAGGGTCTCTTTTCCAAACTTAAAAGGATGAACCCTCAAAATTGGCCATGCTGTCAATCCAGCATGACTTTTGCCGTGTTCAAAACAACTGGAAACACGGAACTGGGAAATCTGAGTTTAAGACAACTAGGAATTAAAAAAAAAAAAACAAGCACCGACTAAGAAAATACGTTTTGAACGGTCATCCAACTCGGAATTCCAACTTGGGAACTCTGGCCTCTTTCTAGAGCTCCGACCTGATGATCACTGACGTCATGATACAACCTTGTTTTTTTTCCGAATTCCCAGTTGTCTTGAAAGCACCATAAATCCAGAGCATGCCAGACTTTGATGACCAAGTTTGATGACAAAATTTTCCCACTGTCACGGTTGTCGTAAGGAGTGGACCAAAATGCAGCGGGAATGTGTATGCTCATCTTCCTTTTTTATTTAGGAAAAAATGTGAACACAATAACAAAACAACGACGAAACAGTCTCTACGCTATACAAAGAACAACTACCCACAAATCCCATGACAAAACACCCCTACTAAATAGGACCTTCAATTAGAAGCAATGAGGAGCAGCTGCTTCCAATTGAAGCTCAACCCAATTAACTAAACATAGAAATAGACCAACTAGAATAACATAGAAATAGACTAACATAGAACATTGCCCAACAAACCCCGAAACACTCTAAACAAACACCCCCTGCCACACCCTGACCAAACTACAATAACAAACAGCCCCTTTACTGGTCAGGACATGACAGTACCCCCCCCCAAAGGTGCAGACCCCGGATGCACCTTAAACAAAAAAAAGAATACTAATAATAACCCCAACACAAAAATAATCCCCTAACTAAAGGGAGGGAAGGGAGGGTGGCCACCGTCACCGACGGTTCTTGTGCTACACCCCCCTCTACCCAACCTCCTACTACGGAGGTGGCTCAGGCTCCGGCCTTACTCCCCAACCTAACCTGTCCACCCCCGCTAAATACTTATTACATTTTACCCCTCCTGAAGTCTCTGGGCTATGGCGCATCGCTGAAGCCCTCGGGCTGATGTGCATTGCTGGAGACCTCGGGCTGATGTGCGTTGCTGGAGACCTCGGGCTGATGCGCTGCGCCGTTTCCGGACTGTAGGGCGACTCTGGCTGCGCCGATTCCGGACTGTAGGGCGACTCTGGCTGCGCCGATTCCGGACTGTAGGGCGATTCTCTCGGTTCCGGACTGTAGGGCCGACTCTCTCGGTTCCGGACTGTGGGCCGACTCTCTCGGTTCCGGACTGTGGGCCGACTCTCTCGGTTCCGGACTGTGGGCCGACTCTCTCGGTTCCGGACTGTGGGCCGACTCTCTCGGTTCCGGACTGTGGGCCGACTCTCTCGGTTCAGGACTGTGGGCCGACTCTCTCGGTTCCGGACTGTGGGCCGTCTCTGCTGGCTCTGGACTGTGGGCCGTCTCTCTATGGGGCACTGTCGCCGGACACTCTGGACGGGGAACTGTCGCCGGACGCTCTGGACGGGGGAACTGTCGCCGGACGCTCTGGACGGGGACTACGAAAGGCCTGATGCGTGGGGCTGGCTTAGGAGGCGCCAGACTAGGGACACGCACCACAGGGCTAGTGCGAGGAGCAGGAGCAGGACGAGCTGGACTGGGCTGACGCACTGGAGGCCTGGTGCGTGGGGCTGGTACTGGAGGTACCAGACTGGAGACACGCACCTCAGGGCTAGTGCGGGGAGCGGGAACAGGATACACTGGGCCGTGGAGGCGCACTGGCGGTCTCGAGCGCAGGACTGGCACCACCCGTACTGGCTGGGTGCCCGCTTCCCCCCAGCAAATGCGGGACGCTGGCACCGAGCACACCGGCCTGTGGATGCTCGGCCTCGACGCCGTGTGCATCACCCCATAGCACGGGGCCTGACCAGTACCACGCTGCCTCCGGTAAGCACAGGGAGTTGGCTTAGGGCTCAACCCTGGCCCAGCCAAACTACCCGTGTGCCCCCCCTAAAAAAATTGGGGGCTTCCTCTCAGGCTCCCTTAACTCCTCCATAGCCCTGGATATGCTCATCCTCATCTCCGCCCATGTCCATCCTTCTTCATCATGCTCCTTACCCCGCTGCTTGGTCCTTTGTTGGTGGTGGGTAGTTCTGTCACAGTTGTCGTAAGGATTAGACCAAAACGCAGCGGGAATGTGTATACTCATCATCTTTCTATTCGGCAGAAAGAAGGAAAACCGAAACAAAACACACATATACAAAAACAACGACGAAACAGTCCTGTAAGACAACTAGGCTATACAAAGAACAACTCCCCACAAATCCCATAGAAAAAACACCCCTCTTAAATAAGACCTTCAATTAGAAGCAACGAGGAGCAGCTGCTTCCAATTGAAGGTCAACCCCATTAACTAAACATAGAAATAGAAAGACTAGAACTAACATAGAAATAAACTAACAAGAACATAGCCCAACAAACCCCGAAACACTCTAAACAAACACCCCTCTTAAAACAGAACATAGCCCAACAACCCCGAAACACTCTAATTAAACACACCCCTGCCAATCCTGACCAAACTACAATAACAAATAACCCCTTAACTGGTCAGGACGTGACACCAGCCCATGACAAATCAAGATTTAAAAAAAAATACATTTTAAAATATCATGTACTGAATGATTTGTCATGAGGACAGGTCAAGCCACCCAACCACACCAACAGCCTGTAGTCATCCCCTCAAAATAGCAAAGAAAGAGGAACAGAAGGGATTTTTGGGAACAGATTCTCTTTTACACTTCACACAGATGAACAATTAAAATGAATGTAATTGAAAAGCAGAGTACATAAATGTTAAACATTGACAAAAGCAGTTACACAAACAATTAAAAATGAGAATATCAACATCATATATCATGTTATCAGGTGAGCTCACCCCTGGACAAATCTCTCCCAGGGTGGAGTGAGTGCCTTTTCACCCCCAGATTTCTCCAGTATGAATCTGGCCTGGACCCCAGGAGACATGGTCATACTAGACTCATACACATAGACATCATACCCAGGTATATCTGCCCAATCAGAGCGGCTTTCCTCAGAGAACTTTACAGCCCATTGCCAGGTGTTATGATCCAGGGTGCATTCAGAAGAGTAGAACCCAACCCAGGAGTTATTAAACGTTTTCTTCCAGTCAGTGAAGGACCTCTTTACGTACAGACGAGCGCAGGCCTTTCCATCCTTTACGAAGAGCTGCAGACTGGCGTCATAGCCATTAATATAAGCAGGAATCTCTGTTGGCATCATGAAACTCAGAACTCCTACATATCTTCGTCCCCAATAGTGGCAAATACACACAAGATCATTACCTTCTTGTGGAGCCTGACCTGGAGACCAGGGTTGAGGGGTACTGAGGTGTTATAACTCCCAGAGGCTTTGCCCCTGACCGAGGCCCTGTCTAGTTTGCTTTCACTTCCATTGTTTTTATAAAGCACCACCATTACACCCTGGTCCAATAGCCTCTTGGGGATACCACTCCAGATGATCCTGGCTTTTCCTCTATCTGTGGTTTTCACCTCAAGCTTAATCAATGATTTATCGTCATCCACTCTGGGGTTGTCCATGCCACTCTGGGGTTGAGATGTTGAACAAAGATCTTGCTCCTTAAATAAGATTTTGGGACGTGTAAAGTGAAATACAAGAGCCAGAAGAAGTACCAGACCAGGTGTGTCTCCCCAGGTGTTTTTCAGTCTCTCCAGAATGTTGTGGTTGATCTCTGCATGATATGTTTGTGGAATATCATTTAGGTTATTGTTTGATAGTCTTTGGATTTGTCTAAGGAGGCTGACATTGACACGCTATGTATTGGCTGGATCATAGCCAGTTCCTCTATTTCCATTTGGTGGATAGTGCTGTGTGACATAGACCTTGTCCACAATGTGCTGATTGGTTAGGAACCCTTCGTTCCTAACTCTGAGTATGACCCTGTCCCTATTGTTCTCAGGTAGCTCTGAGTTGTTGAATCCTCGAGTTACATAATAAGGAAGTGCCATAGCGCCATTGTTGTTATTGCGAACAAGATTCCCTAGTGAGTAGTACCTTCCACATTGACGGGACAGAATAGGTAACAGAGGGGGATTATCAGCGTTTCCATTGAAATGAAAGCCATAGTCTCCCCTGGTTGTGTTGAAATTGAGTCTCATGTTGTCGTTGTCGTCAATTTGAATATTGTTGGCTAGCCAGTGAAACAGCATCAGGCCGTGTCGAGGTAGAGGGCGGCCAAATTCTATGTTCCTGAGATCGCTTATTGAAAATAACAATTTTGGGATAACACATACTGAGGTCAGGGACAGAAAAATGATGAAACAACTCACGAAACCCCTTCCCACCATGGCCAACCTATGACAAAACAAAGATTGTCTCAACATTTGCACCTTTAGTAAAAAACGAATAAAATATTACATCTGGATTGATATCTGTAGCTTATTTCTTGTGGTTAACAATACGTTTAACGTTTTAAGACTCCCAAAAAAACTGTTAATCCACTTGATCTGAAATATGTTAGTTCTAAAAAGAATAGAAAATATCTGACTAACTTTAATTTTGGAGTGAACTGTCACTCTACTGGACCAATATGTCCCAATATGTACTCTAAGGTTTTCCAAAATAATATTTGGAAACTTGTAGACATGATCAATACTGTAATGTGATAAGTCTTCAAGTCAAAATAAAACAAATTAGTTAACATAACAAATCTCACTCACCTTGTGCAGCCAACCACCAGAATCTAGTCTTGACTGTGTTTGTTTCTCTCTTTTCTGTCAACAGATCCCAAGATAGAAATTAACTAAAAGGTGCTTCTTGTCGCACACATACACATAACCAGTACACAGGGCAGAAAAAGTAATGGGCGGGGTCTGTCAGATACACAATGCAGATTCAAAATAAGAGTCAGCAAAACATCGCTGTTAGTAGTAATAACAGTACTGTTATTTAGGTTACTTATCCAGTCCAAATAAATCTTCAACATTTGACAGTACCTCATTTGATCCTTCAGAGAATACTGATAAAATAAAGTGTATTTCAAATGGGTCAGGATTTTCTTCTTGCTTAGATAGACAGACAGGGCCCAGACCAGCACACCCCATTTCCTTCCTCTCTTATCTCCCATTGCACATGGAGTGTGTGGTGCTCTACTGAGAACAGAAGTGGTTTCCTCAATATTATCTCATTGTTAATAAAGTTATTTAACTGACATGTCGCATGACTATGCTACATGATACTGACATTTTAGGGTTCTGTGACCTTATTTTTCTTTTCCAGTGCAGCACATTGTGACGGCCCTGAATTTGTCTGAACGTCTCAATGCTTCCTCTCTCTGTCCGCCATTTTATGGTCAGCATGCAGTTATTGCACCTTGCAGTGGTCAGGTGTCCTTGCGGGCCACTTTAAAGTTTACCGTCAATGTTAGCACACTACACCTGTAGGTGTATAGACTGCAGCTGTATTCTGCTGCAGTAATTCATGTTCTCATATACTGCATTATCCTTCTAGTTATATGTAGCCTATTACATACAGCATATGATATAAGTCAGTATTCTATTCACATCTGTGTGAAGCCTTATTTCATTACATTTATCATTGCATACTGTAGTAACGTCATCTGATTAAGCCTTTATACTGCATGCATCTTATAGCAATAATCCCATATGATTGTGTCCTATAACATGTTCCTTACTATTCCTTGTAGAACCACACCCTACAGGTGTTCATTAAAGAACCCTAAAGAGTACCTGTGTGGTTCATGGTGGTGAGGTGACAAGTCAATAAATATCACATCCAAACTGGTCTAGTCGGCAGCCTTGTAGTGATTCAATGTCCAACCCAGCAACCTAGCTTAGCTATCACAACACATGTGTAACCCTGCCATATGTTACAGACAGACAGACTCACTCATTTAATCACTCGCTCACCCACCCAACCATGTCCCTCTGGACTGGCTGCCTATGCAGGTTGGAACACCTAGTGTAAGCCTGTGAGGGAATTCTTCACTTTATTGCCCTGTGATTACCGCTTACTACTCTGAGTTTGTCCAGGGGCTTATTCAACCTCAAGCACCATGATCCAGCTGCATCTTCACCTCCAGATGCCCTGTGGAGAATAGCTCCTTAGGGTGGGACTAAGGCTGTTTGATGCTAATGGAGGTTTCAAGGCAGGGTGGTAGGCTACCTTGGATGTGTTGTACATCCATACATCACATCTCTATTCACTATCAAATGAGTTTATCAAAAACAGATGGTAGCCTATATTTGCATTTGCATAGCGGGGTTTCATACATAAGCCCATTTAGTTTTGCTGCTGGATGAGGTTGTCAAGGCAACAGAGCCAGGAGGTTGAGGCTGTGTTCCATGTGTCAGATAGCTGAGTCTTCTTCCCCTGCTGTCACACCAACATCCACCCTGCCTGCCTGTCTGTCATTCACAGTTTGCCTTCACAGGCTCACACCAACACAACACACATATTGACTGGATTTACACTAAAATAAGTTAAACCAGGATTCCTTGTTTATTGGTTTTCCCCGTCTTAAAAAAAAGAGCTGTAAACAGAGGGACTGGCTCCCCCTACTGCTAGCAACAGGAGTTGAAATGCTGCCTAACTCAATTAGAGGGAACAGCGAAGGCATTGGAGATGTGTTACAGTAGAGCTGGCTACTTCCTTGGCTCATCTGCAGCCACTGCACCTCAAAAGATTATAGAGAACAGGATATGACATCAGATCACCTCATCACACTCTCATTACAATAGCAGGTGCTTAGGGGAAATCGTCTCATTTTGAACACAGATGGACATTTTTACAGAAACAAAATAGGACTAACATTTTCTTTGGTGAGACACTTTGCTCTTGCAGGATTTATTTCCTCTCTTTCCCACTCCGTTGCTCTTGCAGGATAAAAAGTGGTCAGATGAAGCAGATGCTAAGCTGCAGGACTGTTTTGCTAGCACAGACTGGAATATGTTCCGGGATTCTTCCGATGGCATTGGGGAGTACACCACATCAGTCACAGGCTTCATCAATAAGTGCATTGATGACGTCGTCCCCACAGTGACTGCACGTACATACCCCACCCAGAAGCCATGGATTACAGGCAACATCTGCACTGAGCTAAAGAGTAGAGCTGCCACTTTCAAGGAGCGAGACTCTAACCTGGAAAACTATAAGAAATCCTGCTGTGCCCTCCGACGAACAATCAAACAGGCCAAGCGTAACGGGACTAAGATCGAATCGTACTACAACGGCTCCAACGCTTGTCGGATGTGGCAGGGCTTGCAATCTATTACAGACTACAAAGGGAAGCACAGCCGAGAGCTGCCCGCTGACACGAGCCTACCAGACGAGCTAAATTACTTCTATGCTCGCTTCAAGGCTAGTAACACTGAAACATACATGAGTGCATCAGCTGTTCCCGGACGACTGTGGTATCACGCTCTCCGCAGCCGATGTAAGACCTTTAACATCTGGTCAGAAGGTATGCCACCGACCTATTCCTGATCAGGGAAGAGCGGGGGCTGATATCCCAGGGAACACTCAAACGGTGATAGGCCTGTGGCAGAGCAGGGAAGGGTGTTGCGGGCGTATTCCACCCACGCCAGCTGCTGGCTGCAGGTGGTGGGGTTGGCGGAGACCATCCAGCACAGAGTTGTCTCAAGGTCCTGGTTGGCTTGCTCTGACAGGCCATTAGACTGGGGGTGGAACCCAGAGGACAGGCTGGCCGATGACCCAATGAGGGTGCAGAATGCCTACCAGAACTGGGATGAGAACTGAGGCCCGCGGTCGGAGACCATGTCCACGGGCAGTCCATGGATCCGGAAGACGGGCTGCATCATGAGTTGGGCAATCTCCTTGGCAGAGGGTAACTTGGGGAAAGGAATGAAGTGGGCGGCATTGGAAAAGCAATGCACCACGGTCAGGATGGCGGTGTTACCATCAGACGGTTGAAGACCCGTGACAAAGTCCAGGGAGATGTGAGACCAGGGGCAATGAGGGATGGCAGAGGTTGGAGGAGGCCATCCAGAGCTTGTCGAGGTGTCTTGTTCCGTGCACAGACCGTGCAGGCAGCGACAAATGCGGCGATGTCGGGAACCATGGTAGGCCACCAACATCCGGTTATCTGGCCCCCCAATGTTTGGCTGGGACCGCTGCGCCTCCCGGACCTGTTTCCTGATACCCCAGCTGAGTGCCTTCACCAGGCACGAGGTTGGAAGGATGGTTTCGGGCTCCGGGGTGGTAGCCGTGGGGTTATAGCGGCGAGACAGGGCATCCGGCTTGACGTTCTTGGAACCAGCCGGTAGGAGAGGGAAATGTTGAACCGGGTAAACAGCAGGGCACATCTCGCCTGTCTGGAGTTGAGGCGCTTGGCGGTACGGAGGTACTCCAGGTTTTTGTGGTCGGTACACACAATGAACGGATGTTCTGCCCCGTCGAGCCAGTACCTCCATTTCTCCAATGCCATCGTCACCGCGAGAGGCTCCTGATTCCCCACACCATAATTCCTCTCCGTAGCATTGAGGCGGTGGGAGAAGGCGAAGAGATGCAGCTTAAGGTCCATGGCAGAATGTTGGGACAGGACAGCCTCTACTCCGACATCCAAAGCATCGGCCTCCACTACGAACTGATGGGAAGGGTCCGATGAACCAGGATCGGAGCCGTGGTGTTTAAAGTCAGCGACCGTGGACCACGTGAATGGAACCTTGGCAGAGGTGAGGGCAGACAGGGGGGAGGCCATGGTGCTGTAACCCCAGATAAAGCGGTGATAAAAGTTGGCGAACCCCAGGATGCGTTGCAGCTGCACCCTGGACGTAGGCTGAGGCCAATCCACCACCGCGGGAGAAGATGAGGATGTCATCAAGGTAGACAAAGACGAACGGTTCAGCATGTTGTCTAGAACGTCATTCACCAAAGCCTGGAACACGGCAGGGGCGTTGGTGAGACCAAAGGGCATGACCAGATATTCATAGTCGCCACTGGACATGTTGAAGGTGGTCTTCCACTCGTCCCTCTCTCGTATACGCACCAGGTGGTAGGTGTTTTCGTAGATCCAGCTTGGAAAACACCGTGGTCCCCTGGAGCAGCTCGAAGGCCGAGGAAATGAATGGTAGCGGATAACGGTTCTTCACTGTGCACGGGCACAGGATCATGTCCTTCTTCTCCATGAAGAAAAACCCTGCACCAGCGGGAGAGGAGGAGGGACAGATAAATCCTGTAGCTAGGGAGTCCCCAATGTAGTTCTCCATAGCCTTGGTCTCTGGTCCCGACAGCGAGTACAGACGTCCCCGGGGCGGCGTGATACTAGGGAGAAGGTCAATCCCACAGTCATAGGGGCAGTGCGGCGGAAGGGAAGTGGTCCGGGCCTTACTGAACACCTCCCGGAGATCCTGGTACTCCGTGGGAATGGCAGAGAGGTCTCGGCTCCAACTCCGAGGATCCAGGAAGATGTCTCGGGGCAGGTTGCGCCAATTTCAGACTATGGGCATGGCAGAACGGACTCTAGCCCATGATAGCCCACATAGACCAGTCGATGAGTGGATGGTGTCGCTGGAGCCAGGAGAATCCCAACACCACAGGAATCTTGGGGGACTTGATGAGCACGAACTGAATGGTCTCGCTGTGATTCCCTGACACATGTAGGTTGATGGGAGTGGTGGTATGGGTGACCTGACCTATAGAGCGCCCGTCCAGTGCTCTAACATCCATGGGAATGGAGAGGGGCTGAGTGGGGATGTTCAGCTCGGAAGCCAGTGTGGCGTCCAAAAAGCTCTCAACGGCCCCAGAGTCAATGAGAGTACTCGCTCCCTGGTGAGACTGGTCCTTTACCAGGCACAAGGACACAAAATGACCAAAAGTCCCGCAATACAGACAGCTCCTTGTGCTGATCCTGTGTTGCCTTTCCGCTGGCAACAGCCCAGCTCTGCCCAGTTGAATGAGCTCCGGAAACAGTGCCTCTGCCCGCTTCGGTGACTCTCGAGGAAGGTCAGAAAACCTTGGGTGCTCTCGGCCACGGGACCGTCGGGGACTTACAGCATGGCTCAGAGACGAGGTGGAATCCCTGGACATGCGAGTGACGTCGAATTCTCTCTCCATCCGTCGTTCCTGCAATCGGCCAGCAATGCGGATGGTCAAAGCAATGAGGGAGTCAAGATCCGTGGGCAATTCCCAAGCTGCAAGCTCGTCCTTAACCTCCTCCGAGACACCGTGCAGGAACATGTCGAACAATGCTTCCGGGTTCCACACACTCTCCGCTGCCAACGTGCGGAAATCCACCGTATAGTCTGCAACTGTGCAGGCGTCCTGCCGGAGCTCGAATAGCTTCCAGGCAGCTTCTCTCCTGGAGAGCAGGGCATCAAAATCCTTCCTCACCTCCCCCACGAACCCCTCCATGCTCACACATATGGTCGGCTGCTGTTCCCACACAGCGGTAGCCCAGGTGAGAGCCCTTCCAGACCAGAATGATGAGGTAAGCTATTCTAGAGCAATCCGAGGGGAAGGAGGAGGGCTGAAGCTCAAAAATGAGGGCACACAGCTAAAAACGCCCGACAGATGCTCAGCTCTCCATTAAAGCGTTCTGGGGTACGTAATCGGGGCTCCCGAGAAGCTGGAGTGGCCAGTGGGGCGGCGCTACTGAGAGGTGGTGGGGTTGCCACCTTGGCAGGCTGCCCCCCAGCCAACCCGTGGAATTGCTCCTGCAGCATGTCCAACGCCCGGTCATGGTGCTCAGCCAACATTTGGACCCCCTCCATCAGCCCATGAAGCAAATCCTCATGCCTACCAATGGAGGCTCCTTGGGAGGAAATGGCGTTGCACAGTTGGCCCGGGTCTGCTGGGTCAGTCATGGCCAGTTCGTACTATCAGGTATGAAGGTAAGACCCAGATGCAGACCACGTTGAATAAACAATAGTTTAATGATCCAATAGGGGTTAGGCAATAAACAGGTCAAGGCAGGCAGGGGTCAGTAAACCTGAGGTGAAGCAACGGTATCGGACAGCAGGGAGGCTCAGGGTCAGCGTAAGCAGAGGTAAAAAATACAGCGGGGGGCAAAGGTACAGGTCGGTAGGCAAGCTCAGGGTCAGGGGCAGGCAGAGTGGTCAGGCAGGTGGGCTCGGAGTCAGGACAGGCAAGGGTAAAAACCCAGAGGGCGAGAAAAGAGACTGGGAAAAGCAGGAGCTGAGAAACAAAATGCTGGTTGACTTGACAAACAAGACAAACTGGCAACGGACAAACAGAGAACACAGGTATATATACACAGGGGATAATGGAGAAGATGGGCGACACCTGGAGGGGGTGGACACAATCACAAGGACAGGTGAAACAGATCAGGGTTTGACACTACAATCCAATGTATTTTGTAACAAGATACTTTTGAGATCTGTGGGGTTTTTTGTGTGGTAAAATACAAAAAAATAATTATTGCGTTTCATAATTTTTTGGCCCCCTTTCACCCTGCATTGGTATCAAAAGTCTGATGGCACTATGGCGTGATAAGTGTCTGATAAATGACCACAATGTAAATGTAAATGTAAAAAATAACACTCGCAAAGAATGCTGGGTATTATTATAATGAGCTCTTCCCCGAAAGAAGAACATTAATAATAGTCGGTGTGCTTTGCAATTGATCCATTTTACATTTACATTTTGCATTCAACTAAGGTAATAAAAAACATCTACTTGAGAATGGTATTGTAGTGAAGGCATGTACTTGCAAATGTATTTTGTATTTCGAAAATATAAAACACCTGTATGTATTTATATTTCATCTTTATTTTAGTTTGATACATTGGTCTTTAGAGTATCTTGTATTATAAAAATATGCATTTTATTAGATTTCATTTGGACTTATTGCTCAGACCACTGATCAGAGTAAAATACAAAGTATACACATTTGAAAACTAAAACTGTACTCAAAGTATTATATTTGACTGCAAAACGAAGTAAAATAAAATAATTTATGTTTAGTTTTCGTTTTTTTCTTCTTAAATGGGTTTTTCAAGCTTTTTTTCTAATAAGGTTTTTGAACTTCAGAATCTGGCAGATAAAGCCTGCCAGTAGATGACGATGTTTCAAATAGGCCTAGCTTGTGCATCACTATCACTAGCTATAACTAGCAAACAAGGAAGAAATCCGAGGGCGAGCACGAAGTGTGACTGGGCCAAGCTAAAACTGCTTCTGAAGTTGCTGAAACCATTTGCAATCAACACCGACCAACTTGCTGACCAGTGACTGGGCCAAGCTATAGCAGCTTGTGAAGTTGCTGGAGCCGTTCGCAATCCACACGGACCAACTTCAAACTGATGGCCAGTCGCTGTCTAATGTAGTGTCGTGCCTTCTCAACCTTGAAGCACACTTGAAGTCAACTACTGTTGCAAAACAGTTGGCACAGGTCTAGCTTTGCATGCATACTGAATCCTCTGGCAGCCAACTTTGATCCAACCACTGCAGCAGCTTGCCTGATGGACCCAAGTGTGACTCTGGCATTTCGCTCAACAAAGATGGAGCCACTGATGAGGCAAGCAGAGTCTTTTGTACTTCAGCAAATAAGAGAGTACAGCTGTGGAGCAGCAAAACTCCAGGAAGATGTCAGCACGATGAATCCAGCAAGATTCTCGACCACAGTGCTTCAGAAATATAGCTTTCTCGCATCAAAGATTGTCTCTGAGGTCACTGTCCAGCCGACGGGTCAACCTGGCAGGGCATTAAGTGCCCTGTGTGAACTGTGGAAATATCTGGAAGAGGTAAAGGGGGGCATGTGTATCCAAAGCTGTGCCCTGTGGCACTGAATCTGGTTTGTGCCCCTGCATCCCAAGCGATCGTGGAGAGAATATTCTCTGTTTGTGGACAACTGTCATCAGACTTGAGAAAACAAATGACCACCTCTGGAACACGGAGTCTTCTCCATCTTCTTGGGGTGCGGAGGAGTATTGCTGTCTGTAATTAAGCCCTTTTTGGTGGAAAAACGAATTATGTTAGGCTGGAATGAGTTTTTCCCCACAGAAGGGCCAATGTGGCTCCTCAGTGGGCTGGCCTGGCTCAAAGTGGGTGGGCTTATGCCCTCCCAGGCCCCTGCCTAGTCATGGTAAGTCCATAGATTAGGGCCTAATGAATTTATTTTTAATTGATTGAATTCCTTATATGAAATATAACTCAGCAAAATCTTTGAAATTGTTGCATGTTTCATTTATATTTTTGTTCAGTATATTTCTGGCTCTACTCTAGAAACATCATACACTAAATATCCACTAGATGGTGCTAGAAGAAAACAAATCATTGGCTCTGCATGAAAAGATTAGTCTCTCTTTCA
Organism: Salmo salar; assembly: GCF_965601325.2. NCBI lineage: Eukaryota > Metazoa > Chordata > Actinopteri > Salmoniformes > Salmonidae > Salmo > Salmo salar. The sequence goes on along the minus strand of NC_138304.1, from coordinate 39,935,768 downwards.
ATGTTTTGTTTGCAAGAGCAGTGAACACTGACTCCCTCTCTCACACAATGTTTACCTGCTCTCTCTTCTCTTCTCTCTCTTCTCTCTCTTCTCTCTCTTCTCTCTTTCTCTCTTTCTCTCATGGACTGGGAGTGAGACTGATCTGTATCAGCTGTTACTCATGAGCACTGTATCTTGGTTAGCTCATGTTTTACAATGACAACGCTCTGTTCCAGTACTGTATGTTGGTTAGCTAATGTTTTACAATGACAACGCTCTGTTACCATGTTATGTTTGGTTAGCTAATGTTTTACAATGACAACGCTCTGTTCCAGTACTGTATGTTGGTTAGCTAATGTTTTACAATGACAACGCTCTGTTCCAGTATTGTATGTTGGTTAGCTAATATTTTACAATGACAATGCTCTGTTACCATGTTATGTGTTGGTTAGCTAATTCTTTACAATGACAACGCTCTGTTACCATGTTATGTGTTGGTTTGCCCATGTTTTATAATGACAACGCTCTGTTACCATGTTATGTGTTGGTTAGCTAATGTTTTACAATGACAACGCTCTGTTACCATGTTATGTGTTGGTTAGCTCATGTTTTACAATGACAACGCTCTGTTACCATGTTATGTGTTGGTTAGCTCATGTTTTACAATGACAATGCTCTGTTACCATGTTAGGTGTTGGTTAGCTCATGTTTTACAATGACAACGCTCTGTTCCAGTATTGTATGTTGTTTAGCTAATGTTTTACAATGACAACGCTCTGTTACCATGTTATGTGTTGGTTTGCCCATGTTTTACAATGGCAACGCTCTGTTACCATGTTATGTGTTGGTTAGCCCATGTTTTACAATGACAACGCTCTGTTACCATGTTATGTGTTGGTTAGCCCATGTTTTACAATGACAACGCTCTGTTACCATGTTAGGTGTTGGTTAGCTCATGTTTTACAATGACAACGCTCTGTTCCAGTATTGTATGTTGTTTAGCTAATGTTTTACAATGACAACGCTCTGTTACCATGTTATGTGTTGGTTTGCCCATGTTTTACAATGGCAACGCTCTGTTACCATGTTATGTGTTGGTTAGCCCATGTTTTACAATGACAACGCTCTGTTACCATGTTATGTGTTGGTTAGCCCATGTTTTACAATGACAACGCTCTGTTACCATGTTATGTGTTGGTTAGCCCATGTTTTACAATGACAACGCTCTGTTACCATGTTATGTGTTGGTTAGCTAATGTTTTACAATGACAACGCTCTGTTCCAGTACTGTATGTTGGTTAGCTAATGTTTTACAATGACAACGCTCTGTTCCAGTATTGTATGTTGGTTAGCTAATATTTTACAATGACAATGCTCTGTTACCATGTTATGTGTTGGTTAGCTAATTCTTTACAATGACAACACTCTGTTACCATGTTATGTGTTGGTTTGCCCATGTTTTACAATGACAACGCTCTGTTACCATGTTATGTGTTGGTTAGCCCATGTTTTACAATGACAACGCTCTGTTACCATGTTATGTGTTGGTTAGCTAATGTTTTACAATGACAACGCTCTGTTACCATGTTATGTGTTGGTTAGCTCATGTTTTACAATGATTACGCTCTGTTACCATGTTATGTGTTGGTTAACTAATGTTTTACAATGACAACGCTCTGTTACCATGGTATGTGTTGGTTAGCCCATGTTTTACAATGACAACGCTCTGTTCCAGTACTGTATGTTGGATAGCTAATGTTTTACAATGACAACGCTCTCTTACCATGTTATGTGTTGGTAAGCTAATGTTTTACAATGACAACGCTCTGTTACCATGGTATGTGTTGGTTAGCCCATGTTTTACAATGACAACGCTCTGTTCCAGTACTGTATGTTGGATAGCTAATGTTTTACAATGACAACGCTCTGTTACCATGTTATGTGTTGGTTAGCTAATGTTTTACAATGACAACGCTCTGTTCCAGTACTGTATGTTGGATAGCTAATGTTTTACAATGACAACGCTCTTTTACCATGGTATGTGTTGGTTAGCTAATGTTTTACAATGACAACGCTCTGTTACCATGTTATGTGTTGGTTAGCTAATGTTTTACAATGACAACGCTCTGTTACCATGTTATGTGTTGGTTAGCTCATGTTTTACAATGACAACGCTCTGTTACCATGTTATGTGTTGGTTAGCTCATGTTTTACAATGACAATGCTCTGTTACCATGTTAGGTGTTGGTTAGCTCATGTTTTACAATGACAACGCTCTGTTCCAGTATTGTATGTTGTTTAGCTAATGTTTTACAATGACAACGCTCTGTTACCATGTTATGTGTTGGTTTGCCCATGTTTTACAATGGCAACGCTCTGTTACCATGTTATGTGTTGGTTAGCCCATGTTTTACAATGACAACGCTCTGTTACCATGTTATGTGTTGGTTAGCCCATGTTTTACAATGACAACGCTCTGTTACCATGTTATGTGTTGGTTAGCCCATGTTTTACAATGACAACGCTCTGTTACCATGTTATGTGTTGGTTAGCTAATGTTTTACAATGACAACGCTCTGTTCCAGTACTGTATGTTGGTTAGCTAATGTTTTACAATGACAACGCTCTGTTCCAGTATTGTATGTTGGTTAGCTAATATTTTACAATGACAATGCTCTGTTACCATGTTATGTGTTGGTTAGCTAATTCTTTACAATGACAACACTCTGTTACCATGTTATGTGTTGGTTTGCCCATGTTTTACAATGACAACGCTCTGTTACCATGTTATGTGTTGGTTAGCCCATGTTTTACAATGACAACGCTCTGTTACCATGTTATGTGTTGGTTAGCTAATGTTTTACAATGACAACGCTCTGTTACCATGTTATGTGTTGGTTAGCTCATGTTTTACAATGATTACGCTCTGTTACCATGTTATGTGTTGGTTAACTAATGTTTTACAATGACAACACTCTGTTACCATGGTATGTGTTGGTTAGCCCATGTTTTACAATGACAACGCTCTGTTCCAGTACTGTATGTTGGATAGCTAATGTTTTACAATGACAACGCTCTCTTACCATGTTATGTGTTGGTAAGCTAATGTTTTACAATGACAACGCTCTGTTACCATGGTATGTGTTGGTTAGCCCATGTTTTACAATGACAACGCTCTGTTCCAGTACTGTATGTTGGATAGCTAATGTTTTACAATGACAACGCTCTGTTACCATGTTATGTGTTGGTTAGCTAATGTTTTACAATGACAACGCTCTGTTCCAGTACTGTATGTTGGATAGCTAATGTTTTACAATGACAACGCTCTGTTCCAGTACTGTATGTTGGATAGCTAATGTTTTACAATGACAACGCTCTGTTACCATGTTATGTGTTGGTTAGCTAATGTTTTACAATGACAACGCTCTGTTACCATGTTATGTGTTGGTTTGCCCATGTTTTACAATGGCAACGCTCTGTTACCATGTTATGTGTTGGTTAGCCCATGTTTTACAATGACAACGCTCTGTTACCATGTTATGTGTTGGTTAGCCCATGTTTTACAATGACAACGCTCTGTTACCATGTTATGTGTTGGTTAGCCCATGTTTTACAATGACAACGCTCTGTTACCATGTTATGTGTTGGTTAGCCCATGTTTTACAATGACAACGCTCTGTTACCATGTTATGTGTTGGTTAGCCCATGTTTTACAATGGCAACGCTCTGTTACCATGTTATGTGTTGGTTAGCCCATGTTTTACAATGACAACGCTCTGTTACCATGTTATGTGTTGGTTAGCCCATGTTTTACAATGACAACGCTCTGTTACCATGTTATGTGTTGGTTAGCCCATGCGTTTACAATGAAACCCTCTATTCCTGCTCTGTTCACCATGCTGATTTACAAACAAACATTCATTGTATGGAGTATGTAACCTTCCTGTATCAGATTTGTCCTTTTTTGACCCAAGACTTAGAAAATAAATGATGTGCACATGACTGAGACATTAATCTCAAGTATATTTATTATGATCATACACTGGGTGTATTGTGTGATTAATGGTGTTGCTATGGGTCACTAACTTCAGTATTGCCATCAGGACGTTATTAACAACTCAGGAGAAATGTGTGTGTGTGTGTGTGTGTGTGTGTGTGTGTGTGTGTGTGTGTGTGTGTGTGTGTGTGTGTGTGTGTGTGTGTGTGTGTGTGTGTGTGTGTGTGTGTGTGTGTGTGTGTGTGTGTGTGTGTGTGTGTGTGTTAAAAGCTGTCAGGGTGGATCACTAGTCTGTGGTGCTCCTGTCATAGTGTGTTTACATCATTAGGGCTCTATTTAGAGAGAGACAGAGAGAGAGAGAGACCAAATAATGCATGCAGAGCAGAATTAGGCCGATACCCACTAATTATGAAAATCCAGAAAAGAGCCGTTAAATTCTACAACCACCTAAAAGGAAACGATTCCCAAACCTTCCATAACAAAGCCATCACCTACAGAGAGATGAACCTGGAGAAGAGTCCCCTAGAAAGCTGGTCCTGGGACTCTGTTCACAAACACAAACGGACCCTACAGAGCCGCAGGACAGCAACACAATTAGACCCAACCAAATCATGAGAAAACAAAAGCATTATTAATTAACAAAAAAACGGAGCAAACTAGAATGCTATTTGGCCCTAAACAGAGAGTACAAAATGGCAGAATACCTGACCACTGTGACTGACCCATAATTAAGGAAAGCTTTGACTATTGTGGTAGAAAATCTAACCAAGAGAGAGACTTTGTTATTTCTTCAAACAATCAATCTTTATTATCGACTAAGACTTGCAATAATGGAGCTGGTCAACGACCACCCATCGGTAATTGTTGAGAGTCCAACGAGCAGATTTAGGTTACAGCTTAACAGATGTGTAGAATTATACAAAGGTACATTGTGCTATCAAGCAACAGACAGCAAGATTTATATTGCGTCAGGTTTCTGTCTCTAGGTCATTTACTGCTTGTTTATACAGGGGTATCTTCTCAGTTTCACACTCCTTAACACACAGATGCTAATGCAACGAGTTCAGTGTTCATCTGTATATGAGAGAGAAGCTGGAGGGAGGGTTCACCTGGCCCTGGCTGACAGGCCAGCATTTCACAGACACTAATCATTCAATGGATTGCAGGCTGTAGGTTCTGTCACCAAGCCATCATAAATAAATTGCTAGCGCCTAGCCCCAACTCAGTCCCACAGACACAGATGAGACAGTACCGAGAAACCTTGTTCGATGCAAAAACAGTATTATAACATAATCTTGCAATTTTTCTACCATACTATGTATAGACTCAGTGAACATAGCCTTGCTATTGAGAAAGGTTGCCGTAGGCAGAACTGGCTCTCAAGAGAAGACAGGCTATGTGCACACTGCCCATAAAATGAGGTGGAAACTGAGCTGCACTTCCTAACCTCCTGCCAAATGTATGGTGATATTAGAGACACATATTTCCCCTAGATTACACAGACCCACAAAGGATTACAAAACAAACCCAATTTTGATAAACTCCCATATCTACTGGGTGAAATACCACAGTGTGCCATCACAGCAGCAAGATTTGTGATCTGTAGCCACAAGAAAATGTCAACCAGTGAAGAACAGAAACCATTGTAAATACAACCCATATTTATGTTTATTTCTTTTCCATGTTGTACTTTAACTATTTGCACATCGTTACAACACTGTATATAGACATACAATGACATTTGAAATATCTTTATTCTTTTGGAACTTGTGTGAGTGTAGTATTTACTGTTCACTTTTTGTTTATTCCACTTTTGTTTATCCATTTCACTTGATTTGGCAATGTCAAGATATGTTTCCCATGCCAAAAAAGCCCCCCTCTCTCTCTCCCTCTCAATAAAGCCTCTCTCTCTCTCCCAAATTGAAAAAATTGAGAAGGAGAGAGATAATTTCCTTGATTTGAGGCTCCATCTATTCTGTCCAAACCAACCCCAGAATTGGGTAAAATCATTGTGTGTAGAAGACTGATATAGTTATTGATCTCTGAGAGATAATATTATCAGCATGTAACGCCCTGGCCAAAGAGAGGGGTTTTTGTTCTCTATTTTGGTTAGGCCAGGGTGTTACATGGGTGGGCGTTCTATGTTTATTTTTCTATGTTGGTTTGTTTCTTTGGTTGGCCGTGTGTGGCTCCCAATCAGGAACAGCTGTAGTTCGTTGTTGCTGATTGGGAGTCATACATAGGCAGCCTGTTTTTCCTTTGGGGTTTGTGGGTGATTGTTTTCTGTTTAGAGTATTTCCTGACAGGACTGTTTTGCTGTCGTCTTTTGTTTAATTTTGTAAGTGTTCTCTTTTTCAATTAAATTTCAAGATGAACACACATCCTCCGCTGCACCTTGGTCTCATTACTACGACAGCCCTTACACAGCATCAATACATTGAACATTGGCACACCCAATATGTCTGCATGTTATTTGAATTTGCTTTGAAATTGTCCATTATTCTGTTGATGATCTCAGACATCAAACACATAAGAACTCAAACACTTCGAATGACTGTTAGGATCATCGTTTTAATGTGATCGCCCACTGTTTTAATGTGATCGCCCACTGTTCAGTGGAGTGGTTTGAAATGTTGTACAAGCAGCACAGAGTTTGTGTGTGTGTGTGTGTGTGTGTGTGTGTGTGTGTGTGTGTGTGTGTGTGTGTGTGTGTGTGTGTGTGTGTGTGTGTGTGTGTGTGTGTGTGTGTGTGTGTGTGTGTGTGTGTGTGTTTGAGAGATATAGGCTACCAGGTGAAAAGTGAAATAGGGAAGTATAGAATGCTGACAGTTGATACAATCAGCTGAAACAACATCAATTCATCTTCTCCTATAGGTTATTAGGTTAAACAACAACAGAACCGCCAAACAAGTAGAAGCTGTATAGCAGACTTTATCAACCATATTTAAAGCATGGACTGGCAAGCTATGATTCTACTCTTAGATTAAAGTAGCTTGAGCACTGAGTACATTTCTGTCAGCTGACCATCAGAGGGAGGGTGTGTGTGTGTGTGGTGTGTGTGTGTGTGTGTGTGTGTGTGTGTGTGTGTGTGTGTGTGTGTGTGTGTGTGTGTGTGTGTGTGTGTGTGTGAGGGGGGGAGAGAGAGAGTCTGATAATGAGTTGAGGTAATAAGTGGACAGTGCAGCATGATGTGTGATCCAGGCTTATATAACACTGATAAACAACTCATACATTAGCACAGAACTCTCACACACAGACACACACATACACATGGACACACACTCCTAAAACACACCATTTACAACTTAAATTCCTTTCAGGAGGGAAGAAAGAAAGGAAAGAGAGAGGCCTATGAGAAGGGGAAATTAAGAGGGAGGAGAAGCCGAGAGAGATGAGGAGGGAGAGAGAGGAGGAGGTAGAGGGTGGAGGAGAGAGAGGGAGGAGGGGGTAGAGGGAGGAGGAGAGAGAGGGAGGAGGAGGTAGAGGGAGGAGGAGAGAGAGGGAGGAGGAGAGAGAGGAGGATAGTGAGGAAGGAGGAGAGGGAGGAGGAGTGAGGGAGGACGAAACAGAGGGAGGACTAGAGATAGGGAGGAGGAGAGAGAGGAAATAGTAGAGAGGGAGGAGGAGAAAGGAAGGAGGAGAGAGGGGGAGGAGGGGAGAGAGGGAAGAGGAGCGAGAGGGAGGACGAGATAATGAAATAGGAGAGAGAGGGAGGAGGAGAGAGAGAGAGGAGGAGAGAGAGGGAGGAGGAAAGAGAGGAAGGAGGAGAAAGGGAGAGGAAGAGAGAGGGAAGAGAAGAGAGAGTGAGGATGAGAGAGAGGGAATAGGAGAGAGACAGGGGATGAGAGAGAGGGAAGACGAGAGAGGGAGTCCGAGAGAGGGAGGTCGAGAGAAAGGAAGGAGGAGGGATTGGGAGGATGAGAGAGGGAGAACGAGAGAGAGGTAGAACGAGAGAGAGGGAGGAGGAGATTGGGAAGAGGGGAGAGAGGGAAGTAGGAGAGAGAGGGAGAACGAGAGAGAGGGAGAATGAGAGAGAGGGAGGAGGAGAGTGGGAAGAGGGGAGAGAGGGAGGAGGATAGAGAGGGAGGAGGAGAGAGAGATTGGAGGAGAGAGAGGGGAGGAGGAGAGAGGGAGGACGAGAGAGATGGAGGATGAGGGAGAGGGAGGACGAGAAAGAGGGAGGAGGAGAGAGAGGGAGAAATAAATGCCAAAGCTTTTCATGCTGACTGCTGGAGGACTTGAACATTACATTCTGCTCTAGATAGGACTGACTAACACTCTATCTCTTGTTCTCCCTCTCTCTTGTCCTCCTTCTCTCTCCTCTTCCCTCTCTCCTCCTCCCTCTCTTGCGTTCTCCCTCTCTCGTGTCTTCCCTCTCTCTCCTCCTCCCTCTCTCCTCCTTCCTCCCCCTCAACAGGCACACATACAGATGCACACACACACGCACACGACCACACACACACACACACACTCCAGCCTAGATAGCACTGAGTCACTGACTTCCTAATTATGTTATTATCAACACAACGTATTACATCGTCTACTGCATCCTGAGAAATAATGTAGAGTGGGAGAAAGAGATTAGAAGTTGACATCTCTCACAGTACTTGCTCATAAAAGCTCTTTTTCAAATATGTACATTTAATTCCACTAAGATAATACGTATTTAGCGTGTCAGTCACAGGAAGCTAGTCAACAACTGGCCAATCACAGAAATCCTCACAAACCATTACCCAACATCCATAGCAGAAGTGAGACATTGTGCTGAAGGGGAGATGCTAAACACATGCACATAGACATGTACACACACATACATGTGTATACACACACAAACACGCACATGTCTATGTTTTGGTACCTGTCTCTGTGGTGATTTTTTTGGGGGGTTGTCCAAGGGTTGTCCACCGTCTGTTGTTATTGTCTGCCTGTTGTTATTGTGTGTCTGTTGTTAATGTGTGTCTGTTGTTAGTGTGTGTCTGTATGTATATACACTGCTCAAAAAAATAAAGGGAACACTTAAACAACACAATGTAACTCCAAGTCAATCACACTTCTGTGAAATCAAACTGTCCACTTAGGAAGCAACACTGATTGACAATAAATTTCACATGCTGTTGTGCAAATGGAATAGACAACAGGTGGAAATTATAGGCAATTAGCAAGACACCCCCAATAAAGGAGTGGTTCTGCAGGTGGGGACCACAGACCACTTCTCAGTTCCTATGCTTCCTGGCTGATGTTTTGGTCACTTTTGAATGCTGGCGGTGCTTTCACTCTAGTGGTAGCATGAGACGGAGTCTACAACCCACACAAGTGGCTCAGGTAGTGCAGCTCATCCAGGATGGCACATTAATGCGAGCTGTGGCAAGAAGGTTTGCTGTGTCTGTCAGCGTAGTGTCCAGAGCATGGAGGCGCACCCAGGAGACAGGCCAGTACATCAGGAGACGTGGAGGAGGCCGTAGGAGGGCAACAACCCAGCAGCAGGACCGCTACCGCCGCCTTTGTGCAAGGAGGAGCAGGAGAAGCACTGCCAGAGCCCTGCAAAATGACCTCCAGCAGGCCACAAATGTGCATGTGTCTGCTCAAACAGTCAGAAACAGACACCATGAGGGTGGTATGAGGGCCCGACATCCACAGGTGGGGGTTGTGCTTACAGCCCAACACCGTGCAGGACGTTTGGCATTTGCCAGAGAACACCAAGATTGGAAAATTCGCCACTGGCGCTCTGTGCTCTTCACAGATGAAAGCAGGTTCACACTGAGCACGTGACAGACGTGACAGAGTCTGGAGACGCCGTGGAGAACATTCTGCTGCCTGCAACATCCTCCAGCATGACCGGTTTGGCGGTGGGTCAGTCATGGTGTGGGGTGGCATTTCTTTGAGGGGCCGCACAGCCCTCCATGTGCTCGCCAGAGGTAGCCTGACTGTCATTAGGTACCGAGATGAGATCCTCAGACCCCTTGTGAGACCATATGCTGGTGCGGTTGGCCCTGGGTTCCTCCTAATGCAAGACAATGCTAGACCTCATGTGGCTGGAGTGTGTCAGCAGTTCCTGCAAGAGGAAGGCATCGATGCTATGGACTGGCCCGCCCGTTCCCCAGACCTGAATCCAATTGAGCACATCTGGGACATCATGTCTCGCTCCATCCACCAACGCCACGTTGCACCACAGACTGTCCAGGAGTTGGCGGATGCTTTAGTCCAGGTCTGGGAGGAGATCCCTCAGGAGACCATCCGCCACCTCATCAGGAGCATGCCCAGGCGTTGTATGGAGGTCATACAGGCACGTGGAGGCCACACACACTACTGAGCCTCATTTTGACTTGTTTTAAGGACATTACATCAAAGTTGGATCAGCCTGTAGTGTGGTTTTCCACTTTAATTTTGAGTTTGACTCCAAATCCAGACCTCCATGGGTTGATAAATTGGATATCCATTGATAATTTTTGTGTGATTTTGTTGTCAGCACATTCAACTATGTAAAGAAAAAAGTATTTAATAAGATTATTTCTTTCATTCAGATCTAGGATGTGTTGTTTAAGTGTTCCTTTTATTTTTTTGAGCAGTATATGTTGTTAGTGTGTGTCTGTATGTATATATGTTGTCAGTGTGTGTCTGTTGTCAGTGTGTGTCTGTAGGTATATATGTTGTTAGTGTGTGTCTGTATGTATATATGTTGTCAGTGTGTGTCTGTATGTATATATGTTGTCAGTGTGTGTCTGTTGTTAGTGTGTGTCTGTATGTATATATGTTGTTAGTGTGTGTCTGTTGTTAGTGTGTGTCTGTAGGTATATATGTTGTTAGTGTGTCTGTATGTATATATGTTGTCAGTGTGTGTCTGTATGTATATATGTTGTCAGTGTGTGTCTGTATGTATATATGTTGTCAGTGTGTGTCTGTTGTTAGTGTGTGTCTGTATGTATATATGTTGTTAGTGTGTGTCTGTTGTCAGTGTGTGTCTGTATGTGTGTATGTTGTTAGTGTGTGTCTGTTGTCAGTGTGTGTCTGTATGTATATATGTTGTTAGTGTGTGTCTGTATGTATATATGTTGTCAGTGTGTGTCTGTTGTTAGTGTGTGTCTGTATGTATATATGTTGTCAGTGTGTGTCTGTATGTATATATGTTGTCAGTGTGTGTCTGTTGTTAGTGTGTGTCTGTATGTGTGTATGTTGTTAGTGTGTGTCTGTTGTCAGTGTGTGTCTGTATGTGTGTATGTTGTTAGTGTGTGTCTGTTGTCAGTGTGTGTCTGTATGTATATATGTTGTTAGTGTGTGTCTGTATGTATATATGTTGTCAGTGTGTGTCTGTATGTATAAATGTTGTTAGTGTGTGTCTGTTGTCAGTGTGTGTCTGTATGTGTGTATGTTGTTAGTGTGTGTCTGTTGTCAGTGTGTGTCTGTATGTATATATGTTGTCAGTGTGTATCTGTTGTTAGTGTGTGTCTGTATGTATATATGTTGTTAGTGTGTGTCTGTTGTCAGTGTGTGTCTGTATATATATATGTTGTCAGTGTGTATCTGTTGTTAGTGTGTGTCTGTATGTATATATGTTGTCAGTGTGTGTCTGTATGTATATATGTTGTTAGTGTGTGTCTGTTGTCAGTGTGTGTCTGTATGTATATATGTTGTTAGTGTGTGTCTGTATGTATATATGTTGTCAGTGTGTGTCTGTATGTATATATGTTGTCAGTGTGTATCTGTTGTTAGTGTGTGTCTGTATGTATATATGTTGTCAGTGTGTGTCTGTATGTATATATGTTGTTAGTGTGTGTCTGTATGTATATATGTTGTTAGTGTGTGTCTGTTGTCAGTGTGTGTCTGTATGTATATATGTTGTCAGTGTGTATCTGTTGTTAGTGTGTGTCTGTATGTGTGTATGTTGTTAGTGTGTGTCTGTTGTCAGTGTGTGTCTGTATGTATATATGTTGTCAGTGAGTGTCTGTATGTATAAATGTTGTCAGTGAGTGTCTGTATGTATATATGTTGTCAGTGAGTGTCTGTATGTATAAATGTTGTTAGTGTGTGTCTGTTGTCAGTGTGTGTCTGTATGTATATATGTTGTCAGTGTGTGTCTGTTTGTATATATGTTGTTAGTGTGTGTCTGTATGTATATATGTTGTCAGTGTGTGTCTGTTGTCAGTGTGTGTCTGTATGTGTGTATGTTGTTAGTGTGTGTCTGTATGTATATATGTCGTCAGTGTGTGTCTGTATGTATATATGTTGTCAGTGTGTGTCTTTATGTATATATGTTGTTAGTGTGTGTCTGTTGTCAGTGTGTGTCTGTATGTGTGTATGTTGTTAGTGTGTGTCTGTATGTATATATGTTGTCAGTGTGTGTCTGTATGTATATATGTTGTCAGTGTGTGTCTGTATGTATATATGTTGTCAGTGTGTGTCTGTTGTTAGTGTGTGTCTGTATGTATATATGTTGTTAGTGTGTGTCTGTTGTCAGTGTGTGTCTGTAGGTATATATGTTGTTAGTGTGTCTGTATGTATATATGTTGTCAGTGTGTGTCTGTATGTATATATGTTGTCAGTGTGTGTCTGTATGTATATATGTTGTCAGTGTGTGTCTGTTGTTAGTGTGTGTCTGTATGTATATATGTTGTTAGTGTGTGTCTGTTGTCAGTGTGTGTCTGTATGTGTGTATGTTGTTAGTGTGTGTCTGTTGTCAGTGTGTGTCTGTATGTATATATGTTGTTAGTGTGTGTCTGTATGTATACATGTTGTCAGTGTGTGTCTGTTGTTAGTGTGTGTCTGTATGTATATATGTTGTCAGTGTGTGTCTGTATGTATATATGTTGTCAGTGTGTGTCTGTTGTTAGTGTGTGTCTGTATGTGTGTATGTTGTTAGTGTGTGTCTGTTGTCAGTGTGTGTCTGTATGTGTGTATGTTGTTAGTGTGTGTCTGTTGTCAGTGTGTGTCTGTATGTATATATGTTGTTAGTGTGTGTCTGTATGTATACATGTTGTCAGTGTGTGTCTGTTGTTAGTGTGTGTCTGTATGTATATATGTTGTCAGTGTGTGTCTGTATGTATATATGTTGTCAGTGTGTGTCTGTTGTTAGTGTGTGTCTGTATGTGTGTATGTTGTTAGTGTGTGTCTGTTGTCAGTGTGTGTCTGTATGTGTGTATGTTGTTAGTGTGTGTCTGTTGTCAGTGTGTGTCTGTATGTATATATGTTGTTAGTGTGTGTCTGTATGTATATATGTTGTCAGTGTGTGTCTGTATGTATAAATGTTGTTAGTGTGTGTCTGTTGTCAGTGTGTGTCTGTATGTGTGTATGTTGTTAGTGTGTGTCTGTTGTCAGTGTGTGTCTGTATGTATATATGTTGTCAGTGTGTATCTGTTGTTAGTGTGTGTCTGTATGTATATATGTTGTTAGTGTGTGTCTGTTGTCAGTGTGTGTCTGTATGTATATATGTTGTCAGTGTGTATCTGTTGTTAGTGTGTGTCTGTATGTATATATGTTGTCAGTGTGTGTCTGTATGTATATATGTTGTTAGTGTGTGTCTGTTGTCAGTGTGTGTCTGTATGTATATATGTTGTTAGTGTGTGTCTGTATGTATATATGTTGTCAGTGTGTGTCTGTATGTATATATGTTGTCAGTGTGTATCTGTTGTTAGTGTGTGTCTGTATGTATATTTGTTGTTAGTGTGTTTCTGTATGTATATATGTTGTCAGTGTGTGTCTGTTGTTAGTGTGTGTCTGTATGTATATATGTTGTCAGTGTGTGTCTGTATGTATATATGTTGTCAGTGTGTGTCTGTTGTTAGTGTGTGTCTGTATGTGTGTATGTTGTTACTGTGTGTCTGTTGTCAGTGTGTGTCTGTATGTGTGTATGTTGTTAGTGTGTGTCTGTTGTCAGTGTGTGTCTGTATGTATATATGTTGTTAGTGTGTGTCTGTATGTATATATGTTGTCAGTGTGTGTCTGTATGTATAAATGTTGTTAGTGTGTGTCTGTTGTCAGTGTGTGTCTGTATGTGTGTATGTTGTTAGTGTGTGTCTGTTGTCAGTGTGTGTCTGTATGTATATATGTTGTCAGTGTGTATCTGTTGTTAGTGTGTGTCTGTATGTATATATGTTGTCAGTGTGTGTCTGTATGTATATATGTTGTTAGTGTGTGTCTGTTGTCAGTGTGTGTCTGTATGTATATATGTTGTTAGTGTGTGTCTGTATGTATATATGTTGTCAGTGTGTGTCTGTATGTATATATGTTGTCAGTGTGTATCTGTTGTTAGTGTGTGTCTGTATGTATATATGTTGTCAGTGTGTGTCTGTATGTATATATGTTGTTAGTGTGTGTCTGTATGTATATATGTTGTTAGTGTGTGTCTGTTGTCAGTGTGTGTCTGTATGTATATATGTTGTCAGTGTGTATCTGTTGTTAGTGTGTGTCTGTATGTGTGTATGTTGTTAGTGTGTGTCTGTTGTCAGTGTGTGTCTGTATGTATATATGTTGTCAGTGAGTGTCTGTATGTATAAATGTTGTCAGTGAGTGTCTGTATGTATATATGTTGTCAGTGAGTGTCTGTATGTATAAATGTTGTTAGTGTGTGTCTGTTGTCAGTGTGTGTCTGTATGTATATATGTTGTCAGTGTGTGTCTGTTTGTATATATGTTGTTAGTGTGTGTCTGTATGTATATATGTTGTCAGTGTGTGTCTGTATGTATATATGTTGTCAGTGTGTGTCTGTATGTATATATGTTGTCAGTGAGTGTCTGTATGTATAAATGTTGTCAGTGAGTGTCTGTATGTATATATGTTGTCAGTGTGTGTCTGTATGTATATATGTTGTCAGTGTGTGTCTGTTGTTAGTGTGTGTCTGTATGTATATATGTTGTTAGTGTGTGTCTGTTGTCAGTGTGTGTCTGTAGGTATATATGTTGTTAGTGTGTCTGTATGTATATATGTTGTCAGTGTGTGTCTGTATGTATATATGTTGTCAGTGTGTGTCTGTATGTATATATGTTGTCAGTGTGTGTCTGTTGTTAGTGTGTGTCTGTATGTATATATGTTGTCAGTGTGTGTCTGTATGTGTGTATGTTGTTAGTGTGTGTCTGTATGTATATATGTTGTCAGTGTGTGTCTGTATGTATATATGTTGTCAGTGTGTGTCTGTATGTATATATGTTGTCAGTGTGTGTCTGTATGTATATATGTTGTCAGTGTGTGTCTGTATGTATATATGTTGTTAGTGTGTGTCTGTATGTATATATGTTGTTAGTGTGTGTATGTTGTCAGTGTGTGTCTGTATGTGTGTATGTTGTTAGTGTGTGTCTGTATGTGTGTATGTTGTTAATGTGTGTATGTTGTTAATGTGTGTATGTTGTTAATGTGTGCGTGTTGTTAATGTGTGTATGTTGTTAATGTGTGTATGTTGTTAATGTGTGTATGTTGTTAATGTGTGTATGTTGTTAATGTGTGTATGTTGTTAATGTGTGTATGTTGTTAATGTGTGTATGTTGTTAATGTGTGTATGTTGTTAATGTGTGCGTGTTGTTAATGTGTGTATGTTGTTAATGTGTGCATGTTGTTAATGTGTGTATGTTGTTAATGTGTGTATGTTGTTAATGTGTGTATGTTGTTAATGTGTGTCAGTTGTTAATGTGTGTATGTTGTTAATGTGTGTATGTTGTTAATGTGTGTATGTTGTTAATGTGTGTATGTTGTTAATGTGTGTATGTTGTTAATGTGTGTCAGTTGTTAGTGCGTGTCTGTTGTTGGTGTGTGTCTGTTATTAGTGTGTGTCTGTTGTTTGTGTGTGTCTGTTATTAGTGCGTGCATGTTGTTTGTGTGTGTCTGTTATTAGTGTGTGTCTGTTGTTGGTGTGTGTCTGTTGTTGGTGTGTGTCTGTTGTTGGTGTGTGTCTGTTGTTGGTGTGTGTCTGTTATTAGTGTGTGCATGTTGTTGGTGTGTGTCTGTTATTAGTGTGTGCATGTTGTTGGTGTGTGTCTGTTATTAGTGTGTGCATGTTGTTGGTGTGTGTCTGTTATTAGTGTGTGCATGTTGTTGGTGTTTGAGTGTTATTAGTGTGTGTCTGTTGTTTGTGTGTGTCTGTTGTTGGTGTGTGTCTGTTGTTGGTGTGTGTCTGTTATTAGTGTGTGCATGTTGTTTGTGTTTGAGTGTTATTAGTGTGTGTCTGTTGTTTGTGTGTGCATGTTGTTGGTGTGTGTCTGTTGTTGGTGTTTGTCTGTTATTAGTGCGTGCATGTTGTTGGTGTGTGTCTGTTATTAATGTGTGTCTGTTGTTTGTGTGTGTCTGTTGTTGGTGTGTGTCTGTTGTTGGTGTGTGTCTGTTATTAGTGCGTGCATGTTGTTGGTGTGTGTCTGTTATTAGTGTGTGTCTGTTGTTTGTGTGTGTCTGTTATTAGTGTGTGCATGTTGTTTGTGTGTGTCTGTTATTAGTGTGTGTCATGTTGTTGGTGTGTGTCTGTTATTAGTGTGTGTCTGTTGATAGTGTATCTCGGGCCTATTTGCCATGCCCTTCCACGCACGTGTTCAGAGAATGGGGACATCACGTGGAGATTAACAAACAATCAGATTGGCCTGAATGAGCAGTGGCCTGTGTGTTTTTCCAACCCGCATCATGCTTCCGTGCAAATTATGTTATACAAACCAGTCCATCGTAATGACTTACAATAGACATGTAAAAAAGGATGTTAATGGTTTATGTGACACCTGATAGAATTTGCATTTATGTTAATTAATGTTTCTTCTAACGGCACAAACTGTCTTGGAGGTTCACGATAGCCGCCCCCTGCCAAGTCGGCATCACCCTGGAGTCCAGGAAGTCTGTGTGGCATCTGCTTTTCTCTCTGGGTGTTGTCAGAACATCTGTTGTTGTGTTGTGAGGTCGTAGCGATGGCCTCTATCCTGCTCCTCTCAGCACTTCTACAATAAAATCCTTTCTTTTTTTCGCGCTGAATCTTCAGTCTTTTCATGGCTATTCTGAAGAATAGAGAACAGTTGTGTCCTGTCAGCTGGTTTGTCATGAGTAGGCCTTGGTCTTCCAGGTAGTCAATGAGGAAGGTTGCACTGTGTTTTAAAATTAAATGGTCCATCTGTGGGATTTGAATCCTTTTTAGTAAAAACAATACTGTATATACTAAACACACATTGAACAACACTATTAGAGCTGTGTGTGTGTGTGGTGTGTGTGTGTGTGTGTGTGTGTGTGTGTGTGTGTGTGTGTGGTGTGTGTGTGTGTGTGTGTGTGTGTGTGTGTGTGTGTGTGTGTGTGTGTGTGTGTGTGTGTGTGTGTGTGTGTGTGTGACCCATTAGGTCAGTGTGTGTTTATGCAGAGAAACTGCTCTTCCTATAGACTGGATGGTGTTTAGTTTAATTGACTCATCCATTCATCTCTGCAATTTATCCCTGAGTCTCTCTCTCTCTCTCTCTCTCTCTCTCTCTCTCTCTCTCTCTCTCTCTCTCTCTCTCTCTCTCTCTCTCGCTCTCGCTCTCTCTCGCTTGCTCTCTCTCTCTCTCTCTCTCTCTCTGTCTCTCGCTCTCTCTCTCGCTCTCTCGCTTGCTCTCTCTCTTGCTCTCTCTCTCTCTCTGTCTCTCGCTCTCTCTCTATCTCTCGCTCTCTTGCTTGGTCTCTCTCTTGCTCTCTCTATCTCTTTCTCTCTCACTCTCGCTCTCTCGCTTGCTCTCTCTTGCTCTCTCTCTCTCTTTCTCTCTCTCTCTGTCTCTATCTCTCGCTCTCTCGCTTGCTCTCTCTCTTGCTCTCTCTCTCTCCCTATCTCCCTCTCTCTCTCCCTATCTTCCTCTCTCTCTCTCTCTCTCTCTCTCTCTCTCCCTCTCTCTCTCCCTCTCTCTCTCTCTCCCTATCTCCCTATCTCTCTCCCTATCTCTCCCTATCTCCCCATCTCCCTCTCTCTTTATGTGTGATAGCAGGCATAATAATGATTGTATACTGTCTATGTCTACTCTCTGGCTAAAGAATATCACTATCATGAGGTTATGGCTAAATAATAATAAACAGACAAATGCAGTTTGTTTTCTACTGAAGTGAAATTTAAATGATCTATGACAGGATGTATTACAGCGCATAGGTTTGAGGTTAGCTATTGCTTTAATAATGTAATAACGATGGTAATATTAATGTAGTTACACATTTGTTGCATACTGTACCAGTAGTCACTTATATCCCACTGTATGACAGACATAGAACGAGCAATATTATGTTCTGATCCTCTTATTCAAAAGAATGAACAGAACAAAACTTATAGTTTTGAAATTACAGTGAATGAATCTTTAAGTGTTTAAAATCAAAGATGAATGTATATAGTACATTAGGTATATGCAGATATGTGTAAATACATACATTAGAGCTGTGTGTTGGTTGGTCAGCATCCAGCTGTCAATCAAAGAGAGTGTCAGGTGACGGTGACACACAGCAAAGACCCAGCCAATCAATATGGGGCATTGTAGTTGTCACACCCTGATCTGTTTCACCTGTCCTCGTTATTGTCTCCACCCCTTCCAGATGTCGCTTGTTTTCCCCAGTGTATTTATCCCTGTGCTTCCTGTCTCTCTTTGCCAGTTCGTCTTGTATGTCCTAGCCTACCAGTGTTTTTCCCATTTTCCTGCTTTGCCTTTTCTCCTTTCTCTAGTCCTCCCGGTTTTGACCCTTGCCTGTTCTGGACTCTGTACCCGCCTGCCTGACCATTCTGCCTGCCCTGACCTCGAGCCTGCCTGCCACTCTGTACCTCCTGGACTCTGATCTGGTTATGACCTTTTGACTGTCCATGACCATTCTCTTGCCTATTCCCTTTGGATATATTAAACATCTTAAACTCCAACTATCTGCCTCCTGTGTCTGCATTTGGGTCTCGCCTAGTGTCATGACAGTAGTAGAACGACAGAGAACATTTGGAATGACACACACACACACGCACACACACATACACTCGCTCTCTCTCACACCCACATGCGCACAGACAGACACACACACACACACTCCCCCACACACACACACACACACACACTCTTTCACACACACACTCTCTTTCCCACACACACACACACACACACACACACACACACGCAAACACACTCTCTCACACACACACACACACACACTCTCTCTCTCACACACACACACACACACTCTAACACACACACTCTAACACACACACACATACGCACTGCCCCCCATCAACTTGTCTGACGCATGCAAACCATTGCAATTGTCTTGTTTGCCGACAGCAGTTCCAACCCACACATCTCCACGTGTTTCTGCCTGCAGTATTTAGACACGTTTTCCTTCAGGCATTCAGAACTACAACCCCATGGAGCAGGTCTTAACAGGAACTCAACACTGGTGGGTTTTTGTAGACGTCATTGTGACTGTGATTGTGAGACACACACACACACACACACACACACACACACACACACACACACACACACACACACACACACACACACACACACACACACACACACTGTCACTTGCGTTGTCAGTGATGACCTCTGTCTGTTCTGAAGGACATATAGAGGACTACACAGACTGATGGATCTGTATTGAACGAGCAGTTATGTGGGTGGGGTTTTTTCTTAGCCAATAATACGTTTACCTAGTGAGAAAATCCAGATGTGTTGAAGACAATGAAACGCAGTAGGTTAGCTACAGCGTGTCTGTTGCTGCCAGGCAGCTTTACAAAGAAGACAGCCAATCAATAAACCGCATGTAGACACACAGTCAGGGTGTTTTACAGGGGTGGTGAATATCGAGTATCACTCTGATGCACAAGAACACACACAACACAAAAGTCCATACTCTTACAGTAATGATGATGACAGGGAGACCCTCTCAACTCTCAGCCTTTCATCCGCTCCCTCTTTTCCCTCCTCTACTACCTCTTTTCTTCTTCCTCTCCTCCCTCCATCCCTCGCTCCACTTCTCCATCCCGTTTGCTTATTCAGTCGCTTCCTGGGGGAGAGGAAAATTCCTCACTTATCAGCTCCAACCAGACGCACACGTGTGTGTGTGTGTGTGTGTGTGTGTGTGTGTGTGTGTGTGTGTGTGTGTGTGTGTGTGTGTGTGTGTGTGTGTGTGTGTGTGTGTGTGTGTGTGTGTGTGTTTAAGAGAGAGAGAAGATAATCCCTCAACCAGGTCATTCAAGATTGATGTCTATCCATGTCCTGAGTGACTCTTAATCAGAACTTGAATCTTTGATTTTATTTTACATTTTAATCCAATAGCAAACCTTAACCCTTATCTTAACCATTCATAACCCTATCCCAAACCTTAACCCTTATCTTAACCATTCATAACCCTATCCCAAACCTTAACCATTGTCTTAACCATTCATAACCCTATCCCAAACCTTAACCCTTACCTTAACCATTCATAACCCTATCCCAAACCTTAACTCTTATCTTAACCATTCAGAATGAGAGCCTAAACTTAACCTTTAACTTTGACATTTTACTTTTGGAGAAATAGATGGATACAGAGCAGCAGGAGCAGCAAAAACACTTTGAAATGTGGCATCTGGAGAACCTGAATGAGCTTGTTGAACCAACCTCAGGGCACTGACAGAACCGCTCTAGGTGGGCGTGGATGGGTGTATTTGTGCTTGCGCAGGGGTGTGTGTGAGTGTATGTGTGCGTGTGTGTGTGTGTTGCAGATCATGGGTTTACAGAAATACTGTTGGTGTTGGAGGAGACAGGAGGAAACAGAACAGTCTGGTGGTTATCAGGAAAGTTATGTTCCCTAACCTGGAAATTATTATGATCATGAACATTTCAGAATGTCCTGGTTAATGTGGTAAATGAGATGAAGATCGGGTGGAAACACTGATGAACACATTTGTGCCTGTGTGTGTATTAGAATGCAGGGTAGTTATGAGTCATATAACGTCTCTGGGCCTGTCTCTCTTCGTTAGTCTCAGTCCTGCACATTCTGTTCACCACACACTCCTGTCCTACTGTATAATGTGCCTCTCATTCTGTTGAGTGGCAGTTTGTGTGTCAGGACCAGTGTATGCCACAGGCGGCTGGTTGCACCTTAATTGGGGAGGGCGGGCTCATTGTAATGGCTGGAACAAAGTCAATGGAAATGGTATCAAACACATCAAACACATGGTTTATGTGTTTAATACCATTCCATTTACTCCATTACAGCCATTATTATGAGCCGTCCTCAGCAGCCTCCTGTGGTGTACAGTGTATGTCTAGTAGAACTGTTTCTGTGTGGGGGGAGGGGGTACCTAGTTGAATTAAAACATGGTCAGCAGTAGAAGGCGTTCAACTACACTTTGTAAGTTACAACATATGTCATACAATATATTACACTTCCTTATTTGAGAAACTGTAGCTACACTGGCACATGCAGTGAGTGAGTGCTCTTACAAGGACACATCTGATTGGGTAGTTCCTTGTGTCACACGTGTACATGGAATCTCATCAGCTGAAGGGCTTGACAACCACGACGATGACATACAGTTTTTAACAATCACTTCGGCACTAATTTCAGAACCTTGTGGTCATTTTTCAAAACTCTAGACACAAAACTCAAAACGGTCATGTTCAAAACATTGCATTGTGCCTTCATATCTTTAAAGAAACCTTGCACTTGCAGAATCATAGGTTCAAATAACTCATTTATCATGAAATACCATAGAAACATTAGTTTAGATCACCCACACACAAGATACCGATAGTTTCACTGTGTAGTTGTTCGTACAATCATTAAATATTGTAGTACAACATATGTGATATATGTTTCATTATGGTACTACACGTAAATACATCACTGTAAAAGGACTAGTAGAGAGAATATTACAGCCACAGTGGAATTATTGAACAAGATATGAAATGTATTGATGAAATACAATAAAATCACAACATAGGTTTCTTTGTGTCTCAGTTGGTAGAGCATGGTGT
Source organism: Salmo salar (assembly GCF_965601325.2). NCBI lineage: Eukaryota > Metazoa > Chordata > Actinopteri > Salmoniformes > Salmonidae > Salmo > Salmo salar. Next base: position 39,913,892 of record NC_138304.1, on the reverse strand, counting down.
TTGCAACGCCAGCATGGTGTGTGCAACGCCAGGATTGTGGGTTCGATTCCCACGGGGGGCCAGTACAAAAAAATAAAAATTGAAAATGCATGAAATGAGATGTATGCATTCACTACTGTAAGTCGCTCTGGATAAGAGCGTCTGCTAAATGACTAAAATATAAATGTAAAATGTTTGAATCAAAGCAAAAATAATTAGCTACAAAAAAAGAAAACAACTACAGTAAAACGTCAACTGCAGTGTTCCTCACCTGGCTTACTGTAAGAACCAGAACAAAGAATTGATTTCTGTACTTCTATATTTCCATCAACCCTGTCTTGTGGATTTGGCCACAGGTTCTCATCCACATCACAATGGATGTTTTCATTAGCCAAACATCTGGGGAATAATCTTTGGGCATGGTGAATCCAGGCTGACACTGGTCTGCTGTGTTGTCATTGCATGGTGAATCCAGGCCTGACACTGGTCTGCTGTGTTGTTATTGCATGGTGAATCCAGGCCTGACACTGGTCTGCCGTGTTGTCATTGCATGGTGAATCCAGGCCTGACACTGGTCTGCTGTGTTGTCATTGCATGGTGAATCCAGGCTGACACTGGTCTGCCGTGTTGTCATTGCATGGTGAATCCAGGCTGACACTGGTCTGCTGTGTTGTTATTGCATGGTGAATCCAGGCCTGACACTGGTCTGCTGTGTTGTCATTGCATGGTGAATCCAGGCTGACACTGGTCTGCTGTGTTGTTATTGCATGGTGAATCCAGGCTGACACTGGTCTGCCGTGTTTTCATTGCATGGTGAATCCAGGCTGACACTGGTCTGCTGTGTTGTCATTGCATGGTGAATCCAGGCTGACACTGGTCTGCTGTGTTGTTATTGCATGGTGAATCCAGGCTGACACTGGTCTGCCGTGTTGTCATTGCATGGTGAATCCAGGCTGACACTGGTCTGCTGTGTTGTCATTGCATGGTGAATCCAGGCCTGACACTGGTCTGCTGTGTTGTCATTGCATGGTGAATCCAGGCCTGACACTGGTCTGCTGTGTTGTTATTGCATGGTGAATCCAGGCTGACACTGGTCTGCTGTGTTGTCATTGCATGGTGAATCCAGGCTGACACTGGTCTGCTGTGTTGTCATTGCATGGTGAATCCAGGCTGACACTGGTCTGCCGTGATGTCATTGCATGGTGAATCCAGGCTGACACTGGTCTGCCATGATGTCATTGCATGCGTCATCCATAGCCTGGAGAAGGGTGGCTTGTTCGTGAGGGCGCCTATCATATACCTTCCACCTCCATGTGGAGAAAAAATTCTTCAATCAGGTTAAGGAAAGGAGAGTATGGGGGTAAGTACAGGGTGGTAAATTATGGATGGGCCTGAAACCATGCTTGCACCATTTGAGCATGGTGGAACCTGACATTATCCCACACAATGACATAGGTCACGCCATCAGCTCCACAGACCTGACTTAGCTCATCAAGGAGGGTTACATTCGAACAGCGAATCATGTGGCTGCCTGCAAGTCAATATATAGAGTATATAGAGTAGAGAGCTTTAGATGTTGTTCCACCAAACATTACAACAGGCAAGATGAATAATCTAAGCAACTTTGACCGTGGTATGATTGTTGATGCCACACATGGTGATTCCAGCATCTCAGAAACAGCTGCCCTCCTGGGATTTTTACGCACTACAGTCTCTAGAGTTTACAGAGAATGGTGCGATAAACAAAACACATTCAGTGAGCGGCATTTCTGTGGGCAAAAACACCTTGTTAATGAGAGAGGTCAGAGGAGAATGTCCAGACTCGTTCAAGCTAACAGAAAGGCCACAAATGCTCAAATAACAGCTGTTAAAACAGTGGTGTGCAGAAGGGCATCTCTTAACGTACAACACCATGAATAATTCAGGCTGTTGTGGAGTCAAAAGGGGGTCCTACCCAGTACTAGATAGGTGTACCTAATAAAGTGGCCTGTGAGTGTACAGTAATGTCAAATCTGAAAACATGGTCTGGAAAAGTGGTACATGGGACCATAGAAACATTGTCTGATAAAGAATGATGATGAAATATTACATCCATAGATAATGTAGTCCAATTGGTTGATGTTCCATGGTAATTGGTGTGAATGGATCTCATTATCCTGACATGTTCATGATCTGGAATATTGTTTGTAAGTTTCCATAAAATGATGCATTAAGAGTAATGCAACAGTTACTCATCATTTTGAGCAGTTGTACCAATTGATAGTTAGATCATTGTAATGAAATGAATAGACAGTCATCTCAGATGTAATGTGTGAATTGCACTTTGAAATGGTAATACTTTGATGTTAAGTTGTCATTTTGAACAGATGATTTTAGTTCAATGAACAAATGATCTGAGCTTTATGTGTATTGTATCCAAGCAATTGGAAAAAGTGTTAGAGTTTTGAAAAATGTGCATTTTGATCCTCAGTTGTGAGTTGTGTGTCTAGAGTTTTGAAAAATGACATCAAGGTTCCGAAATCAGTGCCAAAGTGATTGTAAAAAACTGTAATATGGGATAGCTTTCGGCAGTATAGAACTGCCTGTTTGGATAGTTATTGGATGTTTATGTGTGTGTGTGTGTGTGTGTGTGTGTGTGTGTGTGTGTGTGTGTGTGTGTGTGTGTGTGTGTGTGTGTGTGGTGCGTTAATGCCTAAACTTAACCTTAAACACTTTAACAAATTTGATGTTTTGAACGTAGATGAACGTCTAATTCTTACGTGAGACCGTGAGAGCTGGTAGCAGCGAATGTGCCTGCTTGCATGCATGCGTACATATGTGTGTTGAGCGGACAGTTACGCTACAGCAAGCAAGGGGCAAGCACCACTGGTCCTCCCCTGACCATGGCATCCTAGATTTGATGTGATGTTGTAATTGAGGTAGTACACAGATATCCCCAGGGACTTCTAGGCGCTCATTACCCAAGTCAACAGACATCCCTGCTGAATATATCTCTGGTATTCTCCTGTGTGGCCTGAGGGGGGCAGTGCTAGTTCAATCTCTCTGGCCTGTTACCAAACCCTGTGTTGTTTTGTAATATGTTCATGAGTTTTGTGTGGAGAGCTGTGTGTGTAGACATAGTCTTAGTTTTCCTGAGGAAGGCAGTGGTATTCTCCTCAACATTAACTTCCTCCTTTAGGCTGACTCTTGTAATGGGACCCATATCACATGGGCCCATTGTTTTTGTTTCTCCGTCCAACAGAAAGTAAATGCACTCTCCTGAACATTCACAATCAATAAATTGTTAGAATACGTGTCCCTGAAACTGACTTACAGCGACCCAACTTCCTAAAGGGCGAGCAGAGGCGACTTAAGGTTGGAATATACGCTATCCTCTCTGCTCCCCTTGAGCTCAGCCGTTACAACACACAACTGTGTGTACCTTCGTGTGTGTGTGTGTGTGTGTGTGTGTGTGTGTGTGTGTGTGTGTGTGTGTGTGTGTGTGTGTGTGTGAGTGTGTGTGTGTGTGTGTGTGTGTGTGTGTGTGTGTGTGTGTGTGTGTGTGTGTGTGTGTGTGTGGTGTGTGTGTGTGTGTGTGTGTGTGAGTGTGTGTGTGTGTGTGTGTGTGTGTGTGTGTGCTTGAGTGTGTCAAAAAGAGAAATGAAAAACTCTGCCCATTATGGTTGCCATAGAAACCAGTGGCTGCTGCATCTGGCAAATTATTGGGTACTATTGGAGGGAGAAAGGGTATGAGCGAGAGAAAGACAGAGAGGAGAGAGAGAGCAAGAGAGAGAGCGAGAGAGAGAATGAGAGAGTGCGATAGAGAGAGGAGAGAGAGAGAGGAGAGAGAGCAAAGAGAGCGCGAGAGAGAGAGAGCAGGTAAAGATTGTGTGAGAGGGAGGCAGAGCTAACTGATCTTGCAAACGTTGAGAAATAAAAAGAGAAAATGGAGCATAAATTCTAAATTGCCATCCGTATTATTCTTTTATATTTTTTATTTTACCTTTCTTTAAGCAGAGAGAACATTGAGATCAGGGTCTCTTTCACAAGGGAATCCTGCATAAACAATTTCATAAGACAATCTAAAATCTAATCCAATACAAAACGGAAGGAAAATAAATATTCAAGAAAACTAATTACATTCCTCAATAAGAAGGTCCCCAATCAATATTTTACATTGGCTGAGTGGCACCAGAAGACACAATTGTAATGTATTTTGTAGGTGGTTCCAGTAATGAGATGCTTTAAAACTAAAGCGGATTTATTTAGTTTGGTGGAGGGCCAGGCCGGGCACCTGAAAGCTGATTTTGGTTGTCAGTCGAACCGTGTTTCCTTCTACACATTGGTGCTGCAGACTTCCGGGTTAATCGAGCAGTGTGATAAGAAGTAGCACGGGCAGGCGGGTCATGTTTCGGAGGACGTATGACTCGACCTTCACCTCTCCCGAGCCCATTGGGGAGTTACAGCGATGAGCCAAGATCTTAATTCTGGGAGAAAATGGGGTAAAAAAAAGAAATGCTTGTGGCCGTACTACCCAGAACACACCTGATCTCACCTGATCTTGGTAGCTAAGCAGGGTTGGGCCTGGTTAGTACTTGGACGGGAGACCACCTGAGAATACCAGGTGCTGTAAGCTATAAAAATATGTATATAGAAATTGCACATTGTGTCCTGTCTGACAGATTATTCTCAAACCACTTGCAAAAAGCCCAATCTAGGAATATTTCAGTCAGCCTTTGAACAAGAATGTAATGGTCAACAGTGTCAAAAGCCTTGGAAAGATCTATTAACAAAGGTAGCTCAATGTTTTTTATGATCTAAGCAATTTAACACATCTATATCAGGTTGAAGGCAAGACCCAGATGCAGACTGTGTCGGAGTAACAATGTTTATTACGGCAACAGGGCAGGCAAACGACAGGTCAAGGCAGGTAGGGGTCAATAACCAGAGTGGTGGGGGAAAGGTACAGGACGGCAGGCAGGCTCAGGGGCGGGTCAGGCAGAGGCCGGTAATCCAGAGGTGGGGTAAAGGTACAGGACGGCAGGCAGGCTCAGGGGCGGGTCAGGCAGAGGTCGGTAATCCAGAGGTGGGGTAAAGGTACAGGACGGCAGGCAGGCAGGCTCAGGGTCAGGGCAGAGTGGTCAGGCAGGCAGGCTCAGAGATGGGACAGGCAAGGGTCTGAACCAGGAGGCTGAGAAACAGAGAGACTGACGCGCCGCAGGCACTGAGACAAAAAAATGCTGGTTGGCTTGACAAACAAGACAAACTCGCAACAGACAAGCAGAGAATGCATATCAGTGTCCTGGTCGTGTTTTCACACCACCCACCTCGAGGGATGTGTGTGTAAGGGTGTGAATATGTTGTTCTTCAAGTAACCTACGTCTCGCTGAACAGGTTGGGGGGGGGGGGGAGTGGAGAGATACAGTGTGTCCTTCATATGACCTGTATGTTACAGAACAGTTGGGGGCAGTCAGTGTTCATGTGTGTTTGTGAGAGGCAAGGAGAGAGAGAGAGAGAGAGAGAGAGAGAGAGAGAGAGAGAGAGAGAGAGAGAGAGGGTGGAGACACCAATAGGTGAATAAGGGAAGGAGGACAGAGGAGGGTCTTTGCAAGTGCAAAATCAAAGAAGAAGAAGAATCGAATAAGATTTTTTTTGATATGGCCCTTTATCCATACCTTATTTCTCATCCTCTTTATTCCCTTTTTTCTCTCTCCCCTTCCCTATCTCTCTCTACCTGTTTATGTTATAAAAGGTAGGGGAAAGGAAGAGGTCAAGAGAAAACTATTGTTCTTTTCCAGTGACCTGAGCAATGAGCCATGCTCAACCAATGTACAGCAGTTTAACATAATGACAGATACTGGCTTATGATGCGGCCACTTCAGGAAGCCAAGCGTTAGGAACATTATCATTGGTCCAGCCCACTATTTTCAGGTCAGTATAAGCAATCCCACAGACTAGACATAAATCATTCCAATAAGTGGTGGGTGTGTGTGTGTGTGTGTGTGTGTGTGTGTGTGTGTGTGTGTGTGTGTGTGTGTGTGTGTGTGTGTGTGTGTGTGTGTGTGTGTGTGTGTGTGTGTGTGTGTGTGTTTCGTATCTGTCTTCATTAGGGAGTCATTTCCCTTATTGAGTATGATGGCCGGGGAGTTTAAAGCTGGTTGTTTATCAGGGGACATTATTAAGCCATTAACACACACACACACGCACGCACGCACGCACGCACGCACACGCACACGCACACGCACACACACACACACACACACACACACACAGACACACATACAGACACAGAGCTGGGGCTGAGTATAAATGGAGAAGAAAAGTAAACCTTTCCTCTCCTAGGTACTGCAGTGGAGGAGAGAAGAAGATATGAGATCAGTAGTATGACAAGAACAACTGGCTTTCTGGCTTGCTCTCCTTTTCTCAGTGTGTATGTGTCTATTTCCTATCTCTCTGTCGCCTCTATCCCCTGTGTCCCCTTCCTTCTTTCTCTCTCTCTCTCTCTCTCTCCCTCCCATCCCCCTTTCTCTCTCTCCTCAGGCTGACATTGCATATGGAAATCGTTTTTTCTTTTTTCCTCCAACCCTAAACGCTACATATGCTGTTCTGACGTCTTTCTGTTGAAACTGTGTGAGTAGAGATACGTTCAGCCCAGAGTGAGAGAAGGAGAGAGAAGGAGAGAGACATTATACATCTCTGACAGTGACTGTGGGGTTGGAGATAAGAGAGGGACCACTCTATCTATTCTTCCTCTGTCAGAGTGATGTATGCCCTGCTTTCTACCTCACGTGAAATATTAGGGGACGTGTGTGTGTGAGATCTGAACACACGTTCAGTAATGTCTCAGCTCTTATCACCACTCACTCCATAGACACACACAGCTACACATGGACAGAGACGGGTACAAACAAGTTATTGTGGTAGAAGACTAATGGCTGCTGTGGCTGTGTAATAATGGTTAGAGGTTGGAGGAGCAAAGAGAGACATTACGAGATGGTGAGAGAAAGAGAGTTAAAAAAGGAATGCAGAGAGAGGAGAAAGAGTTGACGGGAGGGAACGTGACAGAGCAAGAAAGAGAGAGAGGAGAAAGAGAGAGAGGAGAAAGAGTTGACGAGAGGGAACGTGACAGAGCTAGAAAGAGAGAGAGGAGAAAGAGAGAGAGGAGAAAGAGAGAGAGGAGAAAGAGAGAGAGGAGAAAGAAAGAGAGGAGAAAGAGAGAGAGAAAGAGAGGGAGATCGAAAGAGGCAACAGTTTTCCTCAGATAATTTAGACCGTTGTGATTTATGACTTGAAGACTTCCATATTTCAAAGCTCCATATGAAGTCTTCATTTAGCTGAAACAGTATTTTCTTTACGATGCGCTATGAATCACAGCACCATAACATAAGTGCTGAGGTCATTAAATCTTTCAGTGACATTTTTGTGTGGACCACCTGTGTGTAAGGCATCTAATAAACTGATTAATAGTCACTTATATCCCCCCATAGTGCAATAAGCCTTCAAAACTGTTCATAACACTTTATAAATGCATTATATGCATATTGGCAGCAGTGTGAACCTCTCTATCAGGGTTGTGACTGCTGCTTTATCCCATGAGAGTGTTTGCAACACTGACTGAATCAAATCAAATGTTATTTGTCACATGCACCGAATACAACAGGTGTAGACCTTACAGTGAAATGCTTACTTACAAGCCCTTAACCTACAATGCAGTTTTCAGAAAATACAACAACAAAAAAGTAAGAGATAAGAATAACAAATAATTAAAGAGCAGCAGTAAATAACAATAGCGGGGCTATATACAGTGGGTTCTGGTACAGAGTCAATGTGGAGGCTATATACAGGGGATAGGGTGGTCATAGACTGAAGCTAACAGACTACTTGTCAGATTATCTGTCCTTGAGGCAGTTTTAAATGGCCAATCCACCTGTCACTCAAATGGCCTTACCAATCACACCTGCCCTCTAGAACCACCCATCACTCAGCTCTCTTCACCTAAGGCACACACACACACGCACAAACACACACAAAAGCACATGTAAACTCCTCCCCCTTTCCCCCATGCAACTTCATCCAATTTTGCACAACTGTTATTGATGCTGAAGCTATATGACAGAGTAGTACAACATCCAAGCCTTCTCATCAGTCTGGTTCAGCTACAGTCTACAGATACACAGCTGGGGTTGTCTAGCCTGTTGGGGCTAGGGGGCAGTATTTTCACGGCTGGATAAAAAAACGTACCCGATTTAATCTGGTTACTAATCCTACCCAGTAACTAGAATATGCATATACTTATTATATATGTATAGAAAACACCCTAAAGTTTCTAAAACTGTTTGAATGGTGTCTGTGAGTATAACAGAACTCATTTGGCAGGCAAAACCCTGAGACATTTTCTGACAGGAAGTGGATACCTGATGTGTTGAATTACCTTTAAGCCTATGCCATTGAAACACACATGGGTTGATTAATGTTTGGGCACTTCCTATTGCTTCCACTAGATGTCACCAGCCTTTACAAAGTGTTTTGAGTCTTTTACTGTGAGATCTGACCGAACAAGAGCCTTGGAACGGTGATGGCCGATTAGACTCTGGCGCGCGAGTTCATGTTGGGTACCCTCGTTCCAATACGTTATAAAAGAGAATGCATTCGTCCACCTTGAATATTATTCATGTTCTGGTTAAAAAAGGCACTAATGATTTATGCTATACAACGTTTGACATGTTTGAACGAACGTAAATATATTTTTTCCCCTCGTTCATGACGAGAAGTCCGGCTGGCTTAGATCATGTGCTAACAACACGGAGCTTTTTGGAGATAAATGATGAGCTTTTTTGAACAAAACTACATTCGTTATGGACCTGGGATTCCTGGAAGTGACATCTGATGAAGAGAATCAAAGGTAATGGATTATTTACATAGTATTTTCGATTTTAGATCTCTCCAACATGGCCGTTTGTCTGTATAGCAAAGCGTATTTTTCTGGGCGCAGTGCTCAGATTATTGCAAAGTGTGATTTCCCAGTAAGGTTATTTTTAAATCTGGCAAGTTGATTGCGTTCAAGAGATGTAAATCTATAATTCTTTAAATGACAATATAATATTTTACCAATGTTTTCTAATTTTAATTATTTAATTTGTGGTGCTGACTTGACTGCTGGTTATTGGAGGGAAACGATTTCCTGAACATCAACGCCATAGTAAAACGCTGTTTTTGGATATAAATATGAACTTGATAGAACTAAAATGCATTTATTGTCTAACATAATGTCCTAGGAGTGTCATCTGATGGAGATTGTTAAAGGTTAGTGCATCATTTTAGCTGGTTTTATGGTTTTGGTGACGCCTGTCTTTGAATTGACAAAACATTACACACAGCTATTGTCAATGTACTCTCCTAACATAATCTAACTTTATGCTTTCGCCGTAAAACCTTTTTGAAATCGGACAACGTGGTTAGATTAAGGAGATGTTTATCTTTCAAAGGGTGTAAGATAGTTGTATGTTTGAAAAATTAGAATTTTGACATTTATTTGGTTTCAAATTTGCCGCTCTTGAAATGCACCTGCTGTTGATAGGGTGCACCACGGGTGGCACGCTAGCGTCCCACATAGCCCCAAGAAGCTAGGTACCTTCCCATCCCTAGATATTCTACCATCTCCACTTTCTCCATCCCTTAGACATCATACATCTAATTCCCTTACTGGTGGCCCGCGGCCCACAAGTTTTTATTTAATTATTTATTGTTGAACATAAAAGACTGTAAAAGTTATTTTTATTTTGCAGTCTACAAATTATTTGTAATTATGTTCTGGGCCCCTAACCATTACGCTCAAAAAAATAAATCCTGCAGTTGAATCTAGTTGATGATCCCTGATGATCCCACTCTCTCCATCCCTTAAACATCCTACCGTCTGCACTCTCTCCATCCCTTAAACATCCTACCGTCTGCACTCTCTCCATCCCTTAAACATCCTACCGTCTGCAATCTCTCCATCCCTTAAACATCCTATCGTCTGCACTCTCTCCATCCCTTAAATATTCTACCATCTGCACTCTATCCATCCCTTAAACATCCTACAATCTGCATTCTCCATCCCTTAAACATCTTACCGTCTGCACTCTCTCCATCCCTTAAACATCCTATCGTCTGCACTCTCTCCATCCCTTAAACATCCTACCGTCTACACTCTCTCCATCCCTTAAACATCCTACCATCTGCACTCTCTCCATCCCTTAAACATCCTACCATCTGCACTCTATCCATCCCTTAAATATTCTACCATCTGCACTCTATCTATCCCTTAAATATTCTACCATCTGCACTCTATCCATCCCTTAAACATCCTACCATCTGCACTCTATCCATCCCTTAAACATTCTACCATGTGCACTCTATCCATTCCTTAAACATCCTACCATCTGCACTCTATCCATCCCTTAAATATCCTACCTTTTGCAGTCTCTCACTGGGAATGTGTAGTCTCTCATTTAGAAAAGACTGGAGGAGGAAAACTCCTCCATCTTAGTGAGGAGTGGAGGAGAATGACAATGTTTTCTCTACCTGTCAGCTGATGCCTTCTCTCGCTTCCCTGCAGTGATGGGGAAGTGAGTGAGAGGGGGATGGATGGAGAGAAAGATACCTTGGTGTCTCTAGTCCCTTCTGGGGCCCGAGAGAACGTGTGATACACACACAGTCACACAGACACACAGACACACACACAGACACACATACACAGACCCACAGAACCACAGAACCACATACACAGACACACACACACACACAGACACTGTTCCCATCTAACTCATGTTTTCTGATTTCATTTCAAAGGTCACAGATGTGCATCATAAACAGACTACAAGACAATTTACTTGTTTTACATCAAGAATTAGTCCTGAGGTTATGGAGACAGGACAGTGTGTGTGTGTGTGTGTGTGTGTGTGTGTGTGTGTGTGTGTGTGTGTGTGTGTGTGTGTGTGTGTGTGTGTGTGTGTGTGTGTGTGTGTGTGTGTGTGTGTGTGTGTGTGTGTGTGTGTGTGTGTGTGTGTGTGTGTGTGTGTGTGTGTGTGTGTGTGTGTGTGTGTGCTGCTGACATCTCCAGCCCTCAGAAGGTGAAATGGATGTTAGAGAGACCTGTAGGAAATGTGGGCGTTCAGCACCATGTGGCAGTGGACAGCGACAGTTTGGCATGAGCTTCTATCTGAACATCTGTTTTAGTCAAAAGTCCATACAATTGGCAAACCCCTGGAGTCCTGGACAATGGGTTGTGATATCCTGACCTGAAATATGTTTCCCTTATTTGTTTTCTACCTTTTATAAGAAGCAGAGTAATTCCACAGCGAGAGTAACAGTATTTATTGTGCTACAAAGAGAACAGCAAACATCCAGGTTCTCTCCAATATACTTCTGATGCTCTCTCTCTCTCTCTCTCTCTCTCTCTCTCTCTCTCTCTCTCTCTCTCTCTCTCTCTCAATGGTTCCAAAAGTGTTCTCCTATGGGGACAGCTGAAGAACCCTTTTAATAAGGGTGGTCAGTCTGACTGCGTTCTTAGTGGGAAGGAGTGGGGCTTGAGGTGTGGGTTGGAGGACAGACGCCTAGCTTCTCACCTTGGTGTGACTTTATATGTTAAACAATACTATTTATCATCTGTGTGTGAGAAAGAGAGAGAGAGGAGGGGTCAGACTGGTGGACTCTGGCTTACTGGTGTTCTTCCATGCCGTCCCTGGGAGGGGTGCGTCACTTGAGTGGGTTGAGTCACTGACGTGGTCTTCCTGTCTGGGTTGATGCCCCTCCTTGGGCTGTGCCGTGGCAGAGATCTTTGTGGGCTATACTCTGCCTTGTCCCGGGATGGTAAGTTGGTGGTTGGAGATATCCCTCCAGTGGTGTGGAGGCTGTGCTTTGGCAAAGTGGGTGGGGTTATATCCTACCTGTTTGGCCCTGTCCGGGGGTTTCATCGGATGGGGCCACAGTGTCTCCTGACCCCTCCTGTCTCAGCCTCCAGTATTTATGCTGCAGTAGTTTATGTGTCGGGGGGCTAGGGTCAGTCTGTCACATCTGGAGTATTTCTCTTGTCTTTTCCGGTGTCCTGTGTGAATTTAAATATGCTCTCTCTCATTCTCTCTTTCTCCTTCTTTCTTTCTCTCTCTCGGAGGACCTGAGCCCTAGGACCATGCCTCAGGACTACCTGGCTTGATGACTCCTTGCTGTCCCCAGTTCACCTGGCCATGCTGCTGCTCCAGTTCCAACTGTTCTGCCTGCAGCTATGGAACCCTGACCTGTTCACCGGACGTGCTACCTGTCCCAGACCTGTTGTCCCAGACCTGCTGGAACCCTGACCTATTCACCGGACGTGCTACCTGTCCCAGACCTGCTGTTTTTAACTCTCTAGAGACAGCAGGAGCGGTAGAGATACTCTCAAAGATCGGCTATGAAAAAGCCAACTGACACTTACTCTTGTGTTACTGACTTGTTGCACCCTCGACAACTACTATGATTATTATTATTTGACAATGCTGGTCATTTATGAACATTTGAACATCTAGGCCATGTGCTGTTATAATCTCCACCCGGCACAGCCAGAAGAGCACTGGCCACCCCTCATAGCCTGGTTCCTCTCTAGGTTTCTTCCTAGGTTTTGGCCTTTCTAGGGAGTTTTTCCTAGCCACCGTGCTTCTACACCTGCATTGCTTGCTGTTTGGGGTTTTAGGCTGGGTTTCTGTACAGCACTTTGAGATATCAGCTGATGTAAGAAGGGCTATATAAATACATTTGGTTTGATTTGATTTGACTCAGATAATGGCTTTCCAACATCTGTGAGCCCTGAAGGGAGCCAGCCACAGACACTGTCTGAAACCAACACTACACACACAAACAGACTGTGTGTGTTTTGGATTGGTAGCAGTGAGAAAAAAAGAGGCATCAGCTAGAGGTCTGTTAAATCAGCAGTCGTGTTTCTGTCCGAGGGCTGTTATTGGTCATCAGAATCATATTACTGGTCCTTTGCATATAAAAAGAAAGCTGTCACAGTGAATAGCTTCTGCCCAAAGGCGTATTACACCCCTGGTGTGTGTGTGTGTGTGTGTGTGTGTGTGTGTGTGTGTGTGTGTGTGTGTGTGTGTGTGTGTGTGTGTGTGTGTGTGTGTGTGTGTGTGTGTGTGTGTGTGTGTGTGTGTGTGTGTGTGTGTGTGTGTGTGTGGCGCGCATTACTTCCATTATGAGGGAAACCGAGTGGACTCCTAATGTTAAAGAGATCTGTCACATTTATTGTGTGATTAATATTATTATTATAGTGATGTGGGATTTGTGTTGTACTTTTGTTTTGACACACTGTACACCCTTGTACTTGAGGCAGGGGCTATTAGGTGTAGGATCTTCAGACTAGTCCCCATGACGTCGATTGTAAATTCTTGTCAGAGATAGTTAATGTGTGTGTGTGTCGCAGCTTCCTCACTGGTTCTGTAAAAGCTTCCATACACCTCTCTTTCATACATCTGTCTGATCCATGTATGGATTCACCCATCCTTCTCGCCCCATCCATCTTTCGCTGTCTTTCCATCAATCCCTATGTTGCTTCTCCATTCCTCTCTTTATCTCTTCATTTTCTCTCTCACTCCATCTCTGTCTAATCCTGTCATCACTCTCTCTATTGCTTTTCTTTCTGTTCTTCCATTTTTCATCTCTCTCTCTCTCTCCTCATGCATCTGTTGCTTTTTTCACTGCTATGCTCGTCCTTGCTCCGTGTCCTCTATCACTTTCTCTGAGAATCCATCTAACGGTGAACACAAGAATGCACGCTCACACACGCTCACACCCACACACACACTTACACCCACACACACGCACACACGCTCACACCCACACACACGCTCACACGCTCACACATGCTCACACCCACACACACGCTCACACGCTCACACACGCTCACACCCACACACATGCTCACACGCTCACACACGCTCACACCCACACACACGCTCACACACGCTCACACGCTCACACACGCTCACACCCACACACGCTCACACGCTCACACACGCTCACACCCACACACACGCTCACACGCTCACACACGCTCACACCCACACACACACACACACGCTCACACACGCTCACACCCACACACACGCTCACACACGCTCACACGCTCAAACGCTCACACCCACACACACGCTCACACGCTCACACACGCTCACACCCACACACACGCTCACACGCTCACACCCACACACACACTTACACGCTCACACCCTATAACACACTTACACCCACACACACGCTCACACCCGCACACACGCTCACACCCACACACACGCTCACACCCACACACACACTAACACCCACACACACGCTCACACCCACACACAAGCTCACACGCTCACAGGCTCACACCCACACACACACTTACACCCACACACACGCTCACACCCGCACACACGCTCACACCCACACACACGCTCACACTTACACCCACACACACACTCACACCCACACACACGCTCACACGCTCACAACCACACACACGCTCACACGTTCACACCCACACACCCACACACACGCTCACACGCTCACACCCACATACACGCTCACACCCACACACCCACACACACGCTCACACCCACACACACGCTCACACGCTCACACCCACACACACGCTCACACCCACACACACGCTCACACCCACACACCCGCACACATGCTCACACCCACACACGCTCACACCCACACACACGCTCACACGCTCACACCCACACACACGCTCACACCCACACACACGCTCACACCCACACACCCGCACACATGCTCACACCCACACACGCTCACACCCACACACACGTTCACACAGTCACACCCACACACACGCTCACACGCTCACACCCACACACACGAGCACACCCACACACCCGCTCACACCCACACACACGCTCACACCCACACACACGCTCACACCCACACACCCACACACACGCTCACATGCTCACACCCACACACACGCTCACACGCTCACACCCAAACACACGCTCACACCCACACACATGCTCACACCCACACACACGCTCACACCCACACACACGCTCACACCCGCACACACGCTCACACCCACACATATGCTCACACGCTCACACCCACACACACGCTCACACCCACAAACACGCTCACACCCACACACCCACACACACGCTCACACGCTCACACCCAAACACACGCTCCCACCCACACAAACGCTCACACCCACACACCCACACACACGCTCACACACTCACACCGCACACACGCTCACTCCCACACACAAGCTCACACCCACACACACGCTTACACGCTCACACCCACACACACACTTACACCCACACACACGCTCACACCCGCACACACGCTCACACCCACACACACGCTCACACCCACACACACACTTACACCCACACACACGCTCACACCCACACACATGCTCACACGCTCACACCCACACACACACTTACACCCACACACACGCTCACACCCACACACACGCTCACACGCTCACACCCACACACACGCTCACATGTTCACACCCACACACCCACACACACGCTCACACGCTCACACCCACACACACGCTCACACGCTCACACCCACATACACGCTCACACCCACACACCCACACACACGCTCACACCCACACACACGCTCACACGCTCACACCCACACACACGCTCACACCCACACACACGCTCACACCCACACACCCGCACACATGCTCACACCCACACACGCTCACACCCACACACACGCTCACACGCTCACACCCACACACACGCTCACACCCACACACACGCTCACACCCACACACCCGCACACATGCTCACACCCACACACGCTCACACCCACACACACGTTCACACAGTCACACCCACACACACGCTCACACGCTCACACCCACACACACGAGCACACCCACACACCCGCTCACACCCACACACACGCTCACACCCACACACACGCTCACACCCACACACCCACACACACGCTCACATGCTCACACCCACACACACGCTCACACGCTCACACCCAAACACACGCTCACACCCACACACATGCTCACACCCACACACACGCTCACACCCACACACACGCTCACACCCGCACACACGCTCACACCCACACATATGCTCACACGCTCACACCCACACACACGCTCACACCCACAAACACGCTCACACCCACACACCCACACACACGCTCACACGCTCACACCCAAACACACGCTCCCACCCACACAAACGCTCACACCCACACACCCACACACACGCTCACACACTCACACCGCACACACGCTCACTCCCACACACAAGCTCACACCCACACACACGCTTACACGCTCACACCCACACACACACTTACACCCACACACACGCTCACACCCGCACACACGCTCACACCCACACACACGCTCACACCCACACACACACTTACACCCACACACACGCTCACACCCACACACATGCTCACACGCTCACACCCACACACACACTTACACCCACACACACGCTCACACCCACACACACGCTCACACGCTCACACCCACACACACGCTCACATGTTCACACCCACACACCCACACACACGCTCACACGCTCACACCCACACACACGCTCACACCCACACACCCACACACACACTCACACCCACACACACGCTCACACGCTCACAACCACACACACGCTCACACCCACACACACGCTCACACCCACACACCCGCACACATGCTCACACCCACAAACACGCTCACACCCACACAAGCACGCTCACACCCACACACACACTCACACACACTTACAACCACACACACGCTCACACCCACACACAAACTCACACCCACACACAAACTCACACCCACACACGCTCACACCCACACACACGCTCACACCCACACACACACTTACACCCACACTCAAGCTCACACACACTTACACCCACACACACGCTCACACCCACACACACTCTCACACACGCTCACACCCAGACACACACGTACACGCTCACACCCTATAACACACTTACACCCACACACACGCTCACACCCGCACACACGCTCACACCCACACACACGCTCACACCCACACACACACTTACACCCACACACACGCTCACACCCACACACAAGCTCACAAGCTCACACCCACACACACACTTACACCCAAAAACACGCTCACACCCGCACACACGCTCACACCCACACACAAGCTCACACCCACAGACATGCTCACACGCTCACACCCACGCACACACTTACACCCACACACAAGCTCACACCCACACACACGCTCACACGCTCACACCCACACACACGCTCACACGTTCACACACACACACCCACACACATGCTCACACGCTCACACCCACACACACACTCACACCCACACACCCACACACACTCTCACACCCACACACACGCTCACACGCTCACACCCACACACACGCTCACACCCACACACACGCTCACACCCACACACCCGCACACATGCTCACACCCACACACGCTCACATCCACACACACGCTCACACCCGCTCACACGCTCACACCCACACACCCACACACGCTCACACACTCACACCCACACACACGCTCAAACCCACACACACGCTCACACGCTCAGACCCACACACACGCTCACACGCTCACACACACACACTCACACCCACAAACACGCTCACACCCACACAAACACACTCACACCCACACACACGCTCACACACACTTACACCCACACACACGCTCACACCCACACACAAACTCACACCCACACACGCTCACACCCACCCACACGCTCACACCCACACACACACTTACACCCACACACACGCTCACACACACTTACACGCTCACACACACACTTACACCCACACACACTCTCACACCCACACACACCCACACACCCACACACACGCTCACACCCACACACACGCTCACACGCTCACCCCCAGACACACGCTCACACGCTAACACCCACACACACGCTCACTCCCGCACACACGCTCACATGCTCACACCCACACACGCTCACACCCACACACACGCTCACACCCACACTCAAGCTCACACGCTCACACCCACACACACGCTCACACGCTCACACCCGAACACACGCTCACACCCACACACACGCTCACACCCGACCACACGCTCACACCCACACAAACGCTCACACGCTCACACCCACACACACGCTCACACGCTCACACCCGCACACACGCTCACACCCACACACACGCTCACACGCTCACACCCGCACACACGCGCACACCCACACACACGCTCACACCCACACACACCCACACACCCACACACACACTTACACCCACACACACACTCACACCCACACACACGCTCACACGCTCACACCCACACACACACTTACACCCACACACACGCTCACACCCGCACACACGCTCACACCCACACACACGCTCACATGCTCACACCCACACACACACTTACACCCACACACATGCTCACACCCACACACACGCTCAAACGCTCACACCCACACACATGCTAACATGTTCACACCCACACACCCACACACATGCTCACACGCTCACAACCACACACACGCTCACACCCACACACACGCTCACACCCACACACCCGCACACATGCTCACACCCACAAACATGCTCACACCCACACAAACACGCTCACACCCACACACACGCTCACACACGCTCACACCCACACACACACTTACACGCTCACACCCTATAACACACTTACACCCACACACACGCTCACACCCGCACACACGCTCACACCTACACACACGCTCACACCCACACACACACTTACACCCACACACACGCTCACACCCACACACCCACACACACGCTCACACCCACACACACGCTCACACGCTCACACCCACACACACGCTCACACGCTCACACCCACACAAACGAGCACACCCACACACCCGCTCACACCCACACACACGCTCACACCCACACACACGCTCACACCCACACACCCACACACACGCTCACATGCTCACACCCACACACACGCTCACACGCTCACAACCAAACACACGCTCACACCCACACACATGCTCACACCCACACACACGCTCACACCCACACACACGCTCACACCCGCACACACGCTCACACCCACACACACGCTCACAACCACAAACACGCTCACACCCACACACCCACACACACGCTCACACGCTCACACCCAAACACACGCTCCCACCCAAACACACGCTCACACCCACACACATGCTCACACCAACACACCCACACACACGCTCACACACTCACACCGCACACACGCTCACACCCACACACACGCTCACACCCACACACACCCACACGCTCACACCCGCTCACATGCTCACACCCACACACACGCTCACACGCTCACACCCACACACACGCTCACACCCACACACCCGCTCACACCCACACACACGTTCACACCCACACAAACACGCTCACACCCACACACACGCTCACACACACTTACACCCACACACATGCTCACACACACACACAAACTCACACCCACACACACTCACACCCACACACACGCTCACACCCACACACACACTTACACCAACACACATGCTCACACACACTTACACCCACACACACGCTCACACACACACACACGCTCACACACGCTCACACCCACACACACACTTACACGCTCACACCCACACACACATTTACACCCACACACACGCTCACACCCGCACACACACTCACACCCACGCTCACACCCACACACCCACACACACGCACACACGCTCACACCCGCACACACGCTCACACCCACACACACGCTCACACCCACACACATGCTCACACGCTCACACCCACACACACACTTACACCCACACACACGCTCACATCCAAAAACACGCTCACACGCTCACACCCACACACACGCTCACATGTTCACACCCACACACCCACACACACGCTCACACGCTCACACCCACACACACGCTCACACCCACACACCCGCATACATGCTCACACCCACAAACACGCTCACACCCACACAAACACGCTCACACCCACACACACACTCACACACACTTACACCCACACACACGCTCACACCAACACACACGCTCACAACCACACACGCTCACACCCACACACACGCTCACACCCACACACACGCTCACACCCACACACACACTTACACCCACAAACAAGCTCACACACACTTACACCCACATACACGCTCACACCCACACACACTCTCACACACGCTCACACCCACACACACACTGACACGCTCACACCCTATAACACACTTACACCCACACACACGCTCACACCCGCACACACGCTCACACCCACACACGCTCACACCCACACACACACTTACACCCACACACGCTCACACCCACACACACGCTCACACGCTCACACCCACAGACACACTTACACCCACACACACGCTCACACCCGCACACACGCTCACACCCACACACAAGCTCACACCCACACACATGCTCACACGCTCACACCCACGCACACACTTACACACACTTACACCCACACACACGCTCACACCCACAGACACACTTACACCCACACACACGCTCACACCAACACACACGCTCACAACCACACACGCTCACACCCACACACACGCTCACACCCACACACCCGCTCACACCCACACACACGCTTACACCCACACACACGCTCACACCCACACACACGCTCACACGCTCACAACCACACACACACTTACACCCACACACACGCTCACACCCGCTCACACCCACACAAACACTTACACCCACACACACGCTCACACACACTTACACGCTCACACCCACACACACACTTACACCCACACACACGCTCACACCCACACACACCCACACACACGCTCACACCCACACACACGCTCACACGCTCACCCCCAGACACACGCTCACACACTAACACCCACACACACGCTCACACCCGCACACACGCTCACACGCTCACACCCACACACGCTCACACCCACACACACGCTCACACCCACACTCACGCTCAAACGCTCACACCCACACACACGCTCACATGCTCACACCCACACACACGCTCACACCCACACACACGCTCACACGCCACACCCACACCACACACACGCTCACACCTCACACCCACACACACGCTCACACCCACACACCTCCACACACGCTCACACCCACACACACGCTCACGCTCACACCCAACACACGCTCACACCCACACACACGCTCACACCCGACACACGCTCACACCCACACACACGCTCACACCCACACACACACTCACACCCACACCGCTCACACCCACACACACGCTCACACGCTCACACCCACACACACGCTCACACCCACACACACGCTCACACCCACACACACGCTCACACCCACACACACGCTCACACCCACACACACGCTCACACGCTCACACCCACACACACGCTCACACCCACACACACGCTCACACCCACACACACGCTCACACGCTCACACCCACACACACGCTCACACGCTCACACCCACACACACGCTCACACCCACACACACGCTCACACCCACACACACGCTCACACCCACACACACGCTCACACGCTCACACCCACACACACGCTCACACCCACACACACGCTCACACCCACACACACGCTCACACCCACACACACGCTCACACGCTCACCCCCACACACACGCACACACGCTCACACCCACACACACGCTCACACCCACACACACGCTCACACCACACCACACACGCTCACACCCACACACACGCTCACACCCGCACACACGCTCACACCCACACACACGCTCACACCCACACACACGCTCACACCCACACACACGCTCACACCCACACACACGCTCACACGCTCACACCCACACACACGCTCACACCCACACACACACGCTACACCCACACACCGCTCACACACACACACGCTCACACCCACACACACTTACACCCACCACACGCTCACACCCCACACACGCTCACACCCACACACACGCTCACACCCACACACACACTACACCCACACACACGCTCACACCCACACACACGCTCACACGCTCACACCCACACACACGTACACCCACACACACACTTACACCCACACACACGCTCACACCCACACACACGCTCACACCCACACACACGCTCACACGCTCACACCCACACACACGCTCACACCCACACACACGCTCACACCCACACACACGCTCACACCCACACACACGCTCACACCCACACACACGCTCACACCCACACACACACACGCTCACACCCACACACACGCTCACACCCACACACACGCTCACACCCACACACCTACACCCACACACACGCTCACACCCACACACACACTTACACCCACACACACGCTCACACCCACACACACCTACACGCTCACACCCACACACACACTACACCCACACACACGCTCACACCCACCACCGCACACCACTTACACGCTCACACCCACACACACACTTACACCCACACACACGCTCACACCCACACACACGCTCACACCCACACACACGCTCACACCCACACACACGCTCACACCCACACACACGCTCACACCCACACACACGCTCACACGCTCACACCCACACACACGCTCACACCCACACACACGCTCACACGCTCACACCCACACACACGCTCACACCCACACACACGCTCACACCCACACACACCCACACGCTCACACCCACACACACGCTCACACCCACACACACGCTCACACGCTCACACCCACACACACGCTCACACCCACACACACGCTCACACCCACACACACGCTCACACCCACACACACGCTCACACGCTCACACCCACACACACCCACACACACGCTCACACCCACACCCACCACACGCTCACACCCACACACACGCTCACACCCACACACACGCTCACACCCACACACACGCTCACACGCTCACACCCACACACACGCTCACACCCACACACACGCTCACACCCACACACACGCTCACACCCACACACACGCTCACACCCACACACACGCTCACACCCACACACACGCTCACACCCACACACACGCTCACACCCACACACACGCTCACACCCACACACACGCTCACACCCACACACACGCTCACACCCACACACACGCTCACACCCACACACACGCTCACACCCACACACACGCTCACACCCACACACCCACACACACGCTCACACCCACACACACGCTCACACCCACACACACGCTCACACCCGCTCACACCCACACACACGCTCACACCCACACACACGCTCACACCCACACACACCACACACACGCTCACACCCACACACACGCTCACACCCACACACACGCTCACACCCACACACACGCTCACACGCTCACACCCACACACACGCTCACACCCACACACACGCTCACACCCACACACACGCTCACACCCACACACCCCACACACGCTCACACCCACACACGCTCACACCCACACACACGCTCACACCCACACACACGCTCACACCCACACACACGCTCACACCCACACACACGCTCACACGCTCACACCCACACACACGCTCACACCCACACACACGCTCACACCCACACCGCCACACCCACACCCTCACACCCACACACACGCTCACACCCACACACACGCTCACACCCACACACACGCTCACACCCACACACACGCTCACACCCACACACACGCTCACACCCACACACACGCTCACACGCTCACACCCACACACACCTCACACCCACACACACGCTCACACCCACACACACGCTCACACCCACACCCACCACACGCTCACACCCACACACACGCTCACACGCTCACACCCACACACACGCTCACACCCACACACACGCTCACACCCACACACACGCTCACACGCTCACACCCACACACACGCTCACACGCTCACACCCACACACACGCTCACACCCACACACACGCTCACACCCACACACACGCTCACACCCGCACACACGCTCACACCCACACACACGCTCACACCCACACACACGCTCACACGCTCACACCCACACACACGCTCACACCCACACACACGCTCACACCCACACACACGCTCACACCCACACACACGCTCACACCCACACACACGCTCACACCCACACACACGCTCACACCCACACACACGCTCACACGCTCACACCCACACACACGCTCACACCCACACACACGCTCACACGCTCACACCCACACACACGCTCACACCCACACACACGCTCACACGCTCACACCCACACACACGCTCACACCCACACACACGCTCACACGCTCACACCCACACACGCTCACACCCACACACACGCTCACACCCACACACACGCTCACACCCACACACACGCTCACACACACGCTCACACGCTCACACCCACACACACGCTCACACCCACACACACGCTCACACCCACACACACGCTCACACCCACACACACGCTCACACGCTCACACCCACACACACGCTCACACCCACACACACGCTCACACCCACACACACGCTCACACCCACACACACGCTCACACCCACACACACGCTCACACGCTCACACCCACACACACGCTCACACCCACACACACGCTCACACCCACACACACGCTCACACCCACACACACGCTCACACCCACACACACGCTCACACCCACACACACGCTCACACGCTCACACCCACACACACGCTCACACCCACACACACGCTCACACGCTCACACCCACACACACGCTCACACCCACACACACGCTCACACCCACACACACGCTCACACCCACACACACGCTCACACCCACACACACGCTCACACGCTCACACCCACACACACGCTCACACCCACACACACGCTCACACCCACACACACGCTCACACCCACACACACGCTCACACCACACACACGCTCACACCCACACACACGCTCACACGCTCACACCCACACACGCTCACACCCACACACACGCTCACACCCACACACACGCTCACACGCTCACACCCACACACACGCTCACACCCACACACACGCTCACACGCTCACACCCACACACGCTCACACCCACACACACGCTCACACCCACACACACGCTCACACCCACACACACGCTCACACCCACACACACGCTCACACCCACACACACGCTCACACCCACACACACGCTCACACCCACACACACGCTCACACGCTCACACCCCACACGCTCACACGCTCACACCCACACACACGCTCACACCCACACACACGCTCACACCCACACGCTCACACCCACACACACGCTCACACCCACACACACGCTCACACACCACACCCCACACACGCTCACACCCACACACACGCTCACACCCGCACACACGCTCACACCCACACACACGCTCACACCCACACACACGCTCACACGCTCACACCCACACACACGCTCACACCCACACACACGCTCACACGCTCACACCCGCACACACGCTCACACCCACACACACGCTCACACGCTCACACCCACACACACGCTCACACCCACACACACGCTCACACCCACACACACGCTCACACCCAACACACGCTCACACCCACACAAACGCTCACACGCTCACACCCACACACACGCTCACACCCCACACACGCTCACACCCACACACACGCTCACACGCTCACACCCGCACACCCACACGCTCACACCCACACACACGCTCACCCCACACACGCTCACACCCACACACACGCTCACACCCACACACACGCTCACACCCACACACACGCTCACACGCTCACACCCACACACACGCTCACACGCTCACACCCACACACACGCTCACACCCGCACACACGCTCACACCCACACACACGCTCACAAGCTCACACCCACACACACGCTCACACCCACACACACCCACACGCTCACACCCACACACACGCTCACACCCGCACACACGCTCACACCCACACACACGCTCACACGCTCACACCCACACACACGCTCACACGCTCACACCCACACACACGCTCACACCCGCACACACGCTCACACCCACACACACGCTCACACCCGCACACACGCTCACACCCACACACACGCTCACACGCTCACACCCACACACACGCTCACACCCACACACACGCTCACACCCACACACACGCTCACACCCACACACACGCTCACACGCTCACACCCACACACACGCTCACACCCACACACACGCTCACACGCTCACACCCACACACACGCTCACACCCACACACACGCTCACACGCTCACACCCACACACACGCTCACACCCACACACACACACACCCACACACGCTCACACCCACACACACGCTCACACGCTCACACCCACACACACGCTCACACCCACACACACGCTCACACGCTCACACCCACACACACGCTCACACCCACACACACGCTCACACGCTCACACCCACACACACGCTCACACCCACACACACGCTCACACGCTTACACACACACACACGCTCACACCCACACACACGCTCACACCCACACACACGCTCACACGCTCACACCCACACACATCCGCACACACGCTCACACCCACACACACGCTCACACGCTCACACCCACACACACACTCACACCCACACACACGCTCACACGCTCACACCCACACACACGCTCACACCCACACACACACTCACACCCGCACACACGCTCAAACGCTCACACCCACACACATGCTCACACCCACACACACGCTCACACCCGCACACATGCTCACACCCACACACACGCTCACACCCGCACACACGCTCACACCCACACACACGCTCACATCCGAACACACGCTCACACCCACAAACACGCTCACACCCACACCCACGCTCACACGCTCACACCCACACAAACGCTCACACACTCACACCCACACACACGCTCACACGCTCACACCCACACACACGCTCACACCCACACACACACTCACACGCTCACACCCACACACATGCTCACACGCTCACACCCACACACACGCTCACACCCGCACACACGCTCACACCCACACACACATGCTCACACCCGCTCACACGCACACACCCACACACCCACACACACGCTCACACCCACACACATGCTCACACGCTCACACCCACACACACGCTCACACCCACACACACCCACACACACCCACACACCCACACACACGCTCACACCCACACACACGCTCACACCACACACACGCTCACACCCACACACACACTCACACCCACACACACGCTCACACGCTCACACCCACACACACGCTGACACCCACACACTCGCTCACACGCTTACACCCACACACACGCTCACACCCACACACACGCTCACACGCTCACACGCTCACACCCACACACACGCTCACACCCACACACACCCACACACCCACACACATCCGCACACACACTCACACTCACACACACGCTCACACCCGCACACACGCTCACACCCACACACACACTCACACCCACACACACGCTCACACGCTCACACCCACACACACGCTCACACCCACACACACGCTCACACCCGCACACACGCTCACACCCACACACACGTTCACACGCTCACACCCACACACATGCTCACACCCACACACACGCTCACACCCGCACACATGCTCACACCCACACACACGCTCACACCCGCACACACGCTCACACCCACACACACGCTCACATCCGAACACACGCTCACACCCACAAACACGCTCACACCCACACCCACGCTCACACGCTCACACCCACACAAACGCTCACACACTCACACCCACACACACGCTCACACCCGCACACACGCTCACACCCACACACACGCTAACACGCTCACACCCGCACACACGCTCACACCCACACACACGCTCACACGCTCACACCCACACACACCCTCACACCCGCACACACGCTCACACCCACACACACGCTCACACGCTCACACCCACACACATGCTCACACGCTCACACCCACACACACGCTCACACCCACACACACGCTCACACCCGCACACACGCTCACACCCACACACCCACACACACGCTCACACCCACACACATGCTCACACGCTCACACCCACACACACGCTCACACCCACACACACCCACACACCCACACACACGCTCACACCCACACACACGCTCACACACGCTCACACGCTCACACCCACACACACACTCACACCCACACACACGCTCACATGCTCACACCCACACACACGCTCACACCCACACACACGCTCACACGCTTACACCCACACACACGCTCACACCCACACACACGCTCACACCCACACACACGCTCACACGCTCACACCCACACACATCCGCACACACGCTCACACCCACACACACGCTCACACCCGCACACACGCTCACACCTACACACACACTCACACCCACACACACGCTCACACGCTCACACCCACAAACACGCTCACACCCACACACACGCTCACACCCGCACACACGCTCACACCCACACACACGTTCACACGCACACACCCACACACATGCACACACCCACACACACGCTCACACCCGCACACATGCTCACACCCACACACACGCTCACACCCGCACACACGCTCACACCCACACACCCACACACACGCTCACACCCACACACACGCTCACACGCTCACACGCTCACACCCACACACACGCTCACACCCACACACACCCACACACCCACACACACGCTCACACCCGCACACATGCTCACACCCACACACACGCTCACACCCGCACACACGCTCACACCCACACACACGCTCACACGCTCACACCCGCACACACGCTCACACCCAAACACACGCTGACACGCTCACACCCACACACACGCTCACACCCGCACACACGCTCACACCCACACACACGCTCCCACGCTCACACCCACACACACGCTCACACGCTCACACCCACACACACGCTCACACCCGCACACACGCTCACACCCACACACAGGCTCACACCCGAACACACGCTCACACCCACACAAACGCTCACATGCTCACAACCACACACACGCTCACACGCTCACACCCGCACACACGCTCACACCCACACACACGCTCACATCCGAACACACGCTCACACCCACAAACACGCTCACACCCACACCCACGCTCACACGCTCACACCCACACAAACGCTCACACACTCACACCCACACACACGCTCACACCCGCACACACGCTCACACCCACACACACGCTCACAAGCTCACACCCGCACACCCGCTCACACCCACACACACGCTCACACGCTCACACCCACACACACGCTCACACCCGCACACACGCTCACACCCACACACACGCTCACACGCTCACACCCACACACATGCTCACACGCTCACACCCACACACACGCTCACACCCGCACACACGCTCACACCCACACACACGCTCACACCCGCACACACGCTCACACCCACACACACACGCTCACACCCACACACCCGCACACACGCTCACACCCACCCACACGCTCACACCCACCCACACACACCCACACACCCACACACACGCTCACACCCACACACACGCTCACACCACACACACGCACACCTCACACCCACACACACACTCACACCCACACACACGCTCACACGCTCACACCCACACACACGCTCACACCCACACACACGCTCACACGCTTACACACACACACACGCTCACACCCACACACACGCTCACACCCACACACACGCTCACACGCTCACACCCACACACATCCGCACACACGCTCACACCCACACACACGCTCACACGCTCACACCCACACACACACTCACACCCACACACACGCTCACACGCTCACACCCACACACACGCTCACACCCACACACACACTCACACCCGCACACACGCTCAAACGCTCACACCCACACACATGCTCACACCCACACACACGCTCACACCCGCACACATGCTCACACCCACACACACGCTCACACCCGCACACACGCTCACACCCACACACACGCTCACATCCGAACACACGCTCACACCCACAAACACGCTCACACCCACACCCACGCTCACACGCTCACACCCACACAAACGCTCACACACTCACACCCACACACACGCTCACACGCTCACACCCACACACACGCTCACACCCACACCGCACACACGCTCACACCCACACACACGCTCACACGCTCACACCCACACACACGCTCACACCCACACACACGCTCACACCCACACACACAGCTCACACCCGCTCACACGCACACACCCACACACCCACACACACGCTCACACCCACACACACGCTCACACGCTCACACCCACACACAGCTCACACGCTCACACCCACACACACCCACACACCCACACACACGCTCACACCCACACACACGCTCACACCACACACACGCTCACACCCACACACACACTCACACCCACACACACGCTCACACGCTCACACCCACACACACGCTCACACCCACACACACGCTCACACGCTTACACCCACACACACGCTCACACCCACACACACGCTCACACCCACACACACGCTCACACGCTCACACCCACACACATCCGCACACACGCTCACACCCACACACACGCTCACACCCGCACACACGCTCACACCTACACACACACTCACACCCACACACACGCTCACACGCTCACACCCACAAACACGCTCACACCCACACACACGCTCACACCCGCACACACGCTCACACCCACACACACGCTCACACGCTCACACCCACACACATGCTCACACCCACACACACGCTCACACCCGCACACACGCTCACACCCACACACACGCTCACACCCGCACACACGCTCACACGCTCACACCCACACACACGCTCACACCCACACACACGCTCACACCCACACACACGCTCACACGCTCACACCCACACACACGCTCACACCCACACACACGCTCACACCCACACACACGCTCACACCCACACACACGCTCACACCCGCACACACGCTCACACCCACACACACGCTCCCACGCTCACACCCACACACACGCTCACACGCTCACACCCACACACACGCTCACACCCGCACACACGCTCACACCCACACACAGGCTCACACCCGAACACACGCTCACACCCACACAAACGCTCACATGCTCACAACCACACACACGCTCACACGCTCACACCCGCACACACGCTCACACCCACACACACGCTCACATCCGAACACACGCTCACACCCACAAACACGCTCACACCCACAACCACGCTCACACGCTCACACCCACACAAACGCTCACACACTCACACCCACACACACGCTCACACCCGCACACACGCTCACACCCACACACACGCTCACAAGCTCACACCCGCACACCCGCTCACACCCACACACACGCTCACACGCTCACACCCACACACACGCTCACACCCGCACACACGCTCACACCCACACACACGCTCACACGCTCACACCCACACACATGCTCACACGCTCACACCCACACACACGCTCACACCCGCACACACGCTCACACCCACACACACGCTCACACCCGCACACACGCTCACACCCACACACACACGCTCACACCCACACACCCGCACACACGCTCACACCCACCCACACGCTCACACCCACCCACACACACCCACACAACCACACACACGCTCACACCCACACACACGCTCACACCACACACACGCTCACACACTCACACCCACACACACACTCACACCCACACACACGCTCACACGCTCACACCCACACACACGCTCACACCCACACACACGCTCACACGCTTACACACACACACACGCTCACACCCACACACACGCTCACACCCACACACACGCTCACACGCTCACACCCACACACATCCGCACACACGCTCACACCCACACACACGCTCACACGCTCACACCCACACACACACTCACACCCACACACACGCTCACACGCTCACACCCACACACACGCTCACACCCACACACACACTCACACCCGCACACACGCTCAAACGCTCACACCCACACACATGCTCACACCCACACACACGCTCACACCCGCACACATGCTCACACCCACACACACGCTCACACCCGCACACACGCTCACACCCACACACACGCTCACATCCGAACACACGCTCACACCCACAAACACGCTCACACCCACACCCACGCTCACACGCTCACACCCACACAAACGCTCACACACTCACACCCACACACACGCTCACACGCTCACACCCACACACACGCTCACACCCACACACACACTCACACGCTCACACCCACACACATGCTCACACGCTCACACCCACACACACGCTCACACCCGCACACACGCTCACACCCACACACACATGCTCACACCCGCTCACACGCACACACCCACACACCCACACACACGCTCACACCCACACACATGCTCACACGCTCACACCCACACACACGCTCACACCCACACACACCCACACACCCACACACACGCTCACACCCACACACACGCTCACACCACACACACGCTCACACCCACACACACACTCACACCCACACACACGCTCACACGCTCACACCCACACACACGCTGACACCCACACACACGCTCACACGCTTACACCCACACACACGCTCACACCCACACACACGCTCACACGCTCACACGCTCACACCCACACACACGCTCACACCCACACACACCCACACACCCACACACATCCGCACACACGCTCACACTCACACACACGCTCACACCCGCACACACGCTCACACCCACACACACACTCACACCCACACACACGCTCACACGCTCACACCCACACACACGCTCACACCCACACACACGCTCACACCCGCACACACGCTCACACCCACACACACGTTCACACGCTCACACCCACACACATGCTCACACCCACACACACGCTCACACCCGCACACATGCTCACACCCACACACACGCTCACACCCGCACACACGCTCACACCCACACACACGCTCACATCCGAACACACGCTCACACCCACAAACACGCTCACACCCACACCCACGCTCACACGCTCACACCCACACAAACGCTCACACACTCACACCCACACACACGCTCACACCCGCACACACGCTCACACCCACACACACGCTCACACGCTCACACCCGCACACACGCTCACACCCACACACACGCTCACACGCTCACACCCACACACACGCTCACACCCGCACACACGCTCACACCCACACACACGCTCACACGCTCACACCCACACACATGCTCACACGCTCACACCCACACACACGCTCACACCCACACACACGCTCACACCCACACACACGCTCACACCCACACACGCTCACACCCACACCGCTCACACGCTCACACCCACACACACGCTCACACCCACACACACGCTCACACCCACACACACGCTCACACCCACACACACGCTCACACCCACACACACGCTCACACCCACACACACGCTCACACGCTCACACCCACACACACGCTCACACCCACACACACGCTCACACGCTCACACCCACACACACGCTCACACCCACACACACGCTCACACCCACACACGCTCACACGCTCACACCCACACACACACTCACACCCACACACACGCTCACACGCTCACACCCACACACACGCTCACACCCACACACACGCTCACACGCTCACACCCACACACGCTCACACCCACACACACGCTCACACGCTCACACCCACACACACGCTCACACCCACACACACGCTCACACCCGCACACACGCTCACACCCACACACACGCTCACACCGCACACACGCTCACACCCACACACCCACACACACGCTCACACCCACACACACGCTCACACGCTCACACGCTCACACCCACACACACGCTCACACCCACACACACGCTCACACCCACACACACGCTCACACCCGCACACACGCTCACACCCACACACACGCTCACACCCACACACACGCTCACACCCACACACACGCTCACACGCTCACACCCACACACACGCTCACACCCACACACACGCTACACGCTACACCACACACACGCTCACACCCGCACACACGCTCACACCCACACACACGCTCACACGCTCACACCCACACACACGCTCACACGCTCACACCCACACACACAGCTCACACCCACACACACGCTCACACCCACACACAGGCTCACACCCACACACACGCTCACACCCACACACACACTCACACCCGCACACACGCTCAAACGCTCACACCCACACACATGCTCACACCCACACACACGCTCACACCCGCACACATGCTCACACCCACACACACGCTCACACCCGCACACACGCTCACACCCACACACACGCTCACATCCGAACACACGCTCACACCCACAAACACGCTCACACCCACACCCACGCTCACACGCTCACACCCACACAAACGCTCACACACTCACACCCACACACACGCTCACACGCTCACACCCACACACACGCTCACACCCACACACACACTCACACGCTCACACCCACACACATGCTCACACGCTCACACCCACACACACGCTCACACCCGCACACACGCTCACACCCACACACACATGCTCACACCCGCTCACACGCACACACCCACACACCCACACACACGCTCACACCCACACACATGCTCACACGCTCACACCCACACACACGCTCACACCCACACACACCCACACACACCCACACACCCACACACACGCTCACACCCACACACACGCTCACACCACACACACGCTCACACCCACACACACACTCACACCCACACACACGCTCACACGCTCACACCCACACACACGCTGACACCCACACACTCGCTCACACGCTTACACCCACACACACGCTCACACCCACACACACGCTCACACGCTCACACGCTCACACCCAGCTCACACCCACACACACCCACACACCCACACACATCCGCACACACACTCACACTCACACACACGCTCACACCCGCACACACGCTCACACCCACACACACACTCACACCCACACACACGCTCACACGCTCACACCCAAACACACGCTCACACCCACACACACGCTCACACCCGCACACACGCTCACACCCACACACACGTTCACACGCTCACACCCACACACATGCTCACACCCACACACACGCTCACACCCGCACACATGCTCACACCCACACACACGCTCACACCCGCACACACGCTCACACCCACACACACGCTCACATCCGAACACACGCTCACACCCACAAACACGCTCACACCCACACCCACGCTCACACGCTCACACCCACACAAACGCTCACACACTCACACCCACACACACGCTCACACCCGCACACACGCTCACACCCACACACACGCTAACACGCTCACACCCGCACACACGCTCACACCCACACACACGCTCACACGCTCACACCCACACACACCCTCACACCCGCACACACGCTCACACCCACACACACGCTCACACGCTCACACCCACACACATGCTCACACGCTCACACCCACACACACGCTCACACCCACACACACGCTCACACCCGCACACACGCTCACACCCACACACCCACACACACGCTCACACCCACACACATGCTCACACGCTCACACCCACACACACGCTCACACCCACACACACCCACACACACGCTCACACCCACACACACGCTCACACACGCTCACACGCTCACACCCACACACACACTCACACCCACACACACGCTCACATGCTCACACCCACACACACGCTCACACCCACACACACGCTCACACGCTTACACCCACACACACGCTCACACCCACACACACGCTCACACCCACACACACGCTCACACGCTCACACCCACACACATCCGCACACACGCTCACACCCACACACACGCTCACACCCGCACACACGCTCACACCTACACACACACTCACACCCACACACACGCTCACACGCTCACACCCACAAACACGCTCACACCCACACACACGCTCACACCCGCACACACGCTCACACCCACACACACGTTCACACGCACACACCCACACACATGCACACACCCACACACACGCTCACACCCGCACACATGCTCACACCCACACACACGCTCACACCCGCACACACGCTCACACCCACACACCCACACACACGCTCACACCCACACACACGCTCACACGCTCACACGCTCACACCCACACACACGCTCACACCCACACACACCCACACACCCACACACACGCTCACACCCGCACACATGCTCACACCCACACACACGCTCACACCCGCACACACGCTCACACCCACACACACGCTCACACGCTCACACCCGCACACACGCTCACACCCAAACACACGCTGACACGCTCACACCCACACACACGCTCACACCCGCACACACGCTCACACCCACACACACGCTCCCACGCTCACACCCACACACACGCTCACACGCTCACACCCACACACACGCTCACACCCGCACACACGCTCACACCCACACACAGGCTCACACCCGAACACACGCTCACACCCACACAAACGCTCACATGCTCACAACCACACACACGCTCACACGCTCACACCCGCACACACGCTCACACCCACACACACGCTCACATCCGAACACACGCTCACACCCACAAACACGCTCACACCCACAACCACGCTCACACGCTCACACCCACACAAACGCTCACACACTCACACCCACACACACGCTCACACCCGCACACACGCTCACACCCACACACACGCTCACAAGCTCACACCCGCACACCCGCTCACACCCACACACACGCTCACACGCTCACACCCACACACACGCTCACACCCGCACACACGCTCACACCCACACACACGCTCACACGCTCACACCCACACACATGCTCACACGCTCACACCCACACACACGCTCACACCCGCACACACGCTCACACCCACACACACGCTCACACCCGCACACACGCTCACACCCACACACACACGCTCACACCCACACACCCGCACACACGCTCACACCCACCCACACGCTCACACCCACCCACACACACCCACACAACCACACACACGCTCACACCCACACACACGCTCACACCACACACACGCTCACACACTCACACCCACACACACACTCACACCCACACACACGCTCACACGCTCACACCCACACACACGCTCACACCCACACACACGCTCACACGCTTACACACACACACACGCTCACACCCACACACACGCTCACACCCACACACACGCTCACACGCTCACACCCACACACATCCGCACACACGCTCACACCCACACACACGCTCACACGCTCACACCCACACACACACTCACACCCACACACACGCTCACACGCTCACACCCACACACACGCTCACACCCACACACACACTCACACCCGCACACACGCTCAAACGCTCACACCCACACACATGCTCACACCCACACACACGCTCACACCCGCACACATGCTCACACCCACACACACGCTCACACCCGCACGCACGCTCACACCCACACACACGCTCACATCCGAACACACGCTCACACCCACAAACACGCTCACACCCACACCCACGCTCACACGCTCACACCCACACAAACGCTCACACACTCACACCCACACACACGCTCACACGCTCACACCCACACACACGCTCACACCCACACACACACTCACACGCTCACACCCACACACATGCTCACACGCTCACACCCACACACACGCTCACACCCGCACACACGCTCACACCCACACACACATGCTCACACCCGCTCACACGCACACACCCACACACCCACACACACGCTCACACCCACACACATGCTCACACGCTCACACCCACACACACGCTCACACCCACACACACCCACACACCCACACACACGCTCACACCCACACACACGCTCACACCACACACACGCTCACACCCACACACACACTCACACCCACACACACGCTCACACGCTCACACCCACACACACGCTGACACCCACACACACGCTCACACGCTTACACCCACACACACGCTCACACCCACACACACGCTCACACGCTCACACGCTCACACCCACACACACGCTCACACCCACACACACCCACACACCCACACACATCCGCACACACGCTCACACTCACACACACGCTCACACCCGCACACACGCTCACACCCACACACACACTCACACCCACACACACGCTCACACGCTCACACCCACACACACGCTCACACCCACACACACGCTCACACCCGCACACACGCTCACACCCACACACACGTTCACACGCTCACACCCACACACATGCTCACACCCACACACACGCTCACACCCGCACACAT
The DNA here is from genome assembly GCF_965601325.2 of Salmo salar. Taxonomy (NCBI): domain Eukaryota; kingdom Metazoa; phylum Chordata; class Actinopteri; order Salmoniformes; family Salmonidae; genus Salmo; species Salmo salar. Next base: position 39,875,585 of record NC_138304.1, on the reverse strand, counting down.
GCTCACACCCACACACACGCTCACACCCGCACACACGCTCACACCCACACACACGCTCACATCCGAACACACGCTCACACCCACAAACACGCTCACACCCACACCCACGCTCACACGCTCACACCCACACAAACGCTCACACACTCACACCCACACACACGCTCACACCCGCACACACGCTCACACCCACACACACGCTAACACGCTCACACCCGCACACACGCTCACACCCACACACACGCTCACACGCTCACACCCACACACACCCTCACACCCGCACACACGCTCACACCCACACACACGCTCACACGCTCACACCCACACACATGCTCACACGCTCACACCCACACACACGCTCACACCCACACACACGCTCACACCCGCACACACGCTCACACCCACACACCCACACACACGCTCACACCCACACACATGCTCACACGCTCACACCCACACACACGCTCACACCCACACACACCCACACACCCACACACACGCTCACACCCACACACACGCTCACACGCTCACACCCACACACACACTCACACCCACACACACGCTCACACGCTCACACCCACACACACGCTCACACCCACACACACGCTCACACCCACACACACGCTCACACCCACACACACCCACACACCCACACACACGCTCACACCCACACACACGCTCACACACGCTCACACGCTCACACCCACACACACACTCACACCCACACACACGCTCACACGCTCACACCCACACACACGCTCACACCCACACACACGCTCACACGCTCACACCCACACACATCCGCACACACGCTCACACCCACACACACACTCACACCCACACACACGCTCACACGCTCACACCCACACACACGCTCACACCCACACACACGCTCACACCCACACACACGCTCACACGCTCACACCCACACACACCGCACACACGCTCACACCCACACACACGCTCACACCCGCACACACGCTCACACCCACACACACGTTCACACGCACACACCCACACACATGCTCACACCCACACACACGCTCACACCCGCACACATGCTCACACCCACACACACGCTCACACCCGCACACACGCTCACACCCACACACCCACACACACGCTCACACCCACACACACGCTCACACGCTCACACGCTCACACCCACACACACGCTCACACCCACACACACCCACACACCCACACACACGCTCACACGCTTACACACACACACACGCTCACACCCACACACACGCTCACACCCACACACACGCTCACACGCTCACACCCACACACATCCGCACACACGCTCACACCCACACACACGCTCACACGCTCACACCCACACACACACTCACACCCACACACACGCTCACACGCTCACACCCACACACACGCTCACACCCACACACACACTCACACCCGCACACACGCTCAAACGCTCACACCCACACACATGCTCACACCCACACACACGCTCACACCCGCACACATGCTCACACCCACACACACGCTCACACCCGCACACACGCTCACACCCACACACACGCTCACATCCGAACACACGCTCACACCCACAAACACGCTCACACCCACACCCACGCTCACACGCTCACACCCACACAAACGCTCACACACTCACACCCACACACACGCTCACACGCTCACACCCACACACACGCTCACACCCACACACACACTCACACGCTCACACCCACACACATGCTCACACGCTCACACCCACACACACGCTCACACCCGCACACACGCTCACACCCACACACACATGCTCACACCCGCTCACACGCACACACCCACACACCCACACACACGCTCACACCCACACACATGCTCACACGCTCACACCCACACACACGCTCACACCCACACACACCCACACACACCCACACACCCACACACACGCTCACACCCACACACACGCTCACACCACACACACGCTCACACCCACACACACACTCACACCCACACACACGCTCACACGCTCACACCCACACACACGCTGACACCCACACACTCGCTCACACGCTTACACCCACACACACGCTCACACCCACACACACGCTCACACGCTCACACGCTCACACCCACACACACGCTCACACCCACACACACCCACACACCCACACACATCCGCACACACACTCACACTCACACACACGCTCACACCCGCACACACGCTCACACCCACACACACACTCACACCCACACACACGCTCACACGCTCACACCCACACACACGCTCACACCCACACACACGCTCACACCCGCACACACGCTCACACCCACACACACGTTCACACGCTCACACCCACACACATGCTCACACCCACACACACGCTCACACCCGCACACATGCTCACACCCACACACACGCTCACACCCGCACACACGCTCACACCCACACACACGCTCACATCCGAACACACGCTCACACCCACAAACACGCTCACACCCACACCCACGCTCACACGCTCACACCCACACAAACGCTCACACACTCACACCCACACACACGCTCACACCCGCACACACGCTCACACCCACACACACGCTAACACGCTCACACCCGCACACACGCTCACACCCACACACACGCTCACACGCTCACACCCACACACACCCTCACACCCGCACACACGCTCACACCCACACACACGCTCACACGCTCACACCCACACACATGCTCACACGCTCACACCCACACACACGCTCACACCCACACACACGCTCACACCCGCACACACGCTCACACCCACACACCCACACACACGCTCACACCCACACACATGCTCACACGCTCACACCCACACACACGCTCACACCCACACACACCCACACACCCACACACACGCTCACACCCACACACACGCTCACACACGCTCACACGCTCACACCCACACACACACTCACACCCACACACACGCTCACACGCTCACACCCACACACACGCTCACACCCACACACACGCTCACACCCACACACACGCTCACACCCACACACACCCACACACCCACACACACGCTCACACCCACACACACGCTCACACACGCTCACACGCTCACACCCACACACACACTCACACCCACACACACGCTCACACGCTCACACCCACACACACGCTCACACCCACACACACGCTCACACGCTCACACCCACACACATCCGCACACACGCTCACACCCACACACACACTCACACCCACACACACGCTCACACGCTCACACCCGCACACACGCTCACACCCACACACACGCTCACACCCACACACACGCTCACACGCTCACACCCACACACGCCACACGCTCACACCCACACACACGCTCACACCCGCACACACGCTCACACCCACACACACGTTCACACGCACACACCCACACACATGCTCACACCCACACACACGCTCACACCCGCACACATGCTCACACCCACACACACGCTCACACCCGCACACACGCTCACACCCACACACCCACACACACGCTCACACCCACACACACGCTCACACGCTCACACGCTCACACCCACACACACGCTCACACCCACACACACCCACACACCCACACACACACGCTCACACCCACACACACGCTCACACCCACACACACGCTCACACGCTCACACCCGCACACACGCTCACACCCACACACACGCTCACACGCTCACACCCACACACACGCTCACACCCACACACACGCTCACACCCACACACACGCTCACACGCTCACACCCACACACACGCTCACACCCACACACACCCACACACACGCTCACACCCACACACACGCTCACACGCTCACACCCACACACACGCTCACACGCTCACACCCACACACACGCTCACACCCACACACACGCTCACACCCACACACACGCTCACACCCACACACACGCTCACACGCTCACACCCACACACACGCTCACACCCACACACACGCTCACACCCACACACACACTCACACGCTCACACCCACACACACACACGTTCACACGCTCACCCCCACACACACGCTCACACGCTCACACCCACACACACGCTCACACGCTCACACCCACACACACGCTCACACCCACACACACGCTCACACCCACACACACGCTCACACGCTCACACCCACACACACGCTCACACCCACACACACGCTCACACCCGCACATACGCTCACACCCGCACACACGCTCACACCCACACACACGCTCACACCCACACTCACGCTCACACCCACACACACGCTCACATGCTCACACACGCTCACACGCTCACACCCACACACACGCTCACACCCACACACACGCTCACACGCTCACACACTCACACCCACACACACGCTCACACGCTCACACACGCACACACCCACACACACGCTTACACGCTCACATACATGCTCACATACAAGCTCACACCCACACACTCGCTCACACCCACACACACGCTCACACGCTCACACACGCTCACACCCACACACACACGCTCACACACGCTCACACCCACACACACGCTCACACACGCTCACACACGCTCACACGCTCACACCCACACACACGCTCACACGCTCACACACGCTCACACGCTCACACGCTCACACCCACACACACACACTTACACCCACACACACCCACACACACGCTCACACGCTCACACCCACACACACGCTCACACGCTCACACACGCTCACACACTCACACACACTTACACCCACACACACGCTCACACCCACACACACGCTCACACCCACCCACACACTTACACCCACACACACGCTCACACCCACACACACGCTCACATGCTCACACCCACACACGCTCTTACGCTCACACCCACACACACACTTACACCCACACACACGCTCACACCCACACACACGCTCACACGCTCACACCCACACACACACTTACACCCACACACACGCTCACACCCACACACACGCTCACACGCTCACACCCACACACACACTTACACCCACACACACGCTCACACCCGCTTACACCCACACACACACTTACACAGACACACATTTCCAGCAGACATCAGAATGTGGGTTTGGACAAAATGGGTCAGGTAAATGAATTTCAATGATTAATAAATACTAGCTCGTTATGTCCAAAATATTTAAATGACACTACTTGTCATCATTATTGTGTTTACGTGTAAGGTGAACAGGAGTAGCCTGTCCTCATACACAATGAGCCGCTTTATCTATCCTTTCCTATCAGATCTACAAGAAGTGCTTAGGCCCAGGGGGAGGATTTGGGATTGGGGGAAAGAGGTTGTTTGAGAGCAGAGACGGTCAGTAAAACATCCACAGTAGCTCCTCTCCAAAGGTATTACAATAACAGCCATGGGCCATCTGTCCACGACAGTACTTTTTAATAGCCGCCAAATTCCGTTTCGGAAGATAAAATTATAACATAACTTTATCTGGAGATGGTTACTAAAGGTCTGGTGGGCAGGACGCTCCATAAATCGAGCCCCTCTATTAAGCAGAGAGCCCAACGCACGCATGCATGCTTGTGCACGCACACACACACACACACACACACACACACACACACCCACACACAAACACACACACACACATACCCACACACACACACACATACACACACACACACACACACACACACACTTTGGTAACAGCCATAATGGAGTAATTATCCTTTCTCTCAGATCAGCTCCTCTGATTGCAATTTGCATTGATAACTAGCTGCTGCTTTCCCAGTGCTGTGAAGCATGAGGCAAGCCATACACCAGATACACACAAAGAAGATTATGCAGAGTGATATTTTAGCTCCATTGTTGTTGCATGCATTGCGACATCACCAATGGAACCTTTGGTAAAATTGAATCTGTACATTATGATGTCATACCAACACTTCAGTAGCCCGGATACTCCGAGTCGATATTGTACTATGAATGTCTCCATTAAACGCTTTAGGTTAAAATCTTTCATGATTTTTTAAACTTGCTTTGTCGACTCTGTGCTGTCCACGCCTATACCGTGGGTCTCCCATCCTCCTCAATTTTGCAAGTCACCAGCCTCCACTGTTGTAGAGAGATGAAATACTGTAGCACAGCATATGCTATGTGAGTCTTAATACTGCCTCTTATACCATAGGCCTCACATAGTAGGCTTTGCATTGCTACTGCCAATGTATTGAGAGAGTGGGATCAACTGAAGGGGGGCTCAATCTTATGATACTGCAGTGCAGAGGTGTGTACTCTACTCCATGCACTACAAAATTCCGGTCCTCGAAGGCAGTGGTAGCCTACACGGCGCCATTCTAAAACCATATAGCTTTCAATCCTCTTAGAGTGCCGAGGAGATAGGGTCTAGGCCTAGCCAGAATTTGAGATTCAGGGTGTGGTCTGTGTTCTCCCCTTCTCTCATCTCATTACTTGTCTGGGTGAAGAAGATTGGGTGTGCAAGTCATTTCTCGTCAGAACTATTTAATCGGTTCCAAACAGAAGGAGCTACTCACACTCGACAGCAATGCAGGCTACGAGGAGTGGAGTTAAACAAAATAACAATGAAATGCATGTGGTGAAGATAAGCTAACTGCTGATCATTGATTAACAAACATTAACAGGCTAATGTGACATTGTTATGTTGCTGTCTGAAGTCAGTTAGAAAACGATTCTTGCTTTTTTCCTTATTTGTTGTGTTTTAGTTGTTGACAAGTATATGAGTTCCACAATAATGTCACAATGTGCCAATTGTTACATCTGAATGTTCAGATTCTGGATTTCAGGAATTCATCACCATGTCAGAAAAGTGACATCTCAATTGAGCATTGTGATGTCACGATAACATCATTGACAGCAAGTGTCTGTACTGAGACATTATACCACAACCCTTTGTGTGTCACGCTCTGACCTAGGAGAGCTGTGTTTTCTCTGTTTAGCTAGGCCAGGGTTTGATAGGTGGGTGGGCATTCTATGTTTTGTGTTCTATGTTTTGGCCGGGTATGGTTTCCAATCAGAGGTAGGTGTCTATCATTGTCTCTGATTGGAAGCCATACTTAGGCAGCCTGTTTTTCCTTTGTTTTTTGTGGGTAGTTGCTTTCTGTTTTGTTGTAAGTACCTGACGGAACTGTCGGCTGTCATTTTTGTTATATTTGTAAAGTGTTCATTTTTGGTATTAAAATACAAGATGAACATATTCCACGCTGCACCTTGGTCTACTCATGTTGACGCCTGTGACAGAACTACCCACCACAAGAAGACCAAGCAGCGTGCACTCTCCAGGAGGAGGAGTGGGACCAAACAGTATGGCTCAGAGGAGTGGACCTGGGAGGAGATCCTAGATGGGGCAGGACCCTGGACAAGGTCTGGGGAGCGGCGATACTGGGAGGAACGGCTAGGCAAGCAACAGGAGGCCGAGAGGCAGCGCCCCCCAAAAGATTTGGGGGGGCACACGGGTAGATTGGCTAAGGTGGATTTAAGACCTGAGCCAACTCCCCGTGCTTACCGTGGGGAGCGAGTGACCGAGCAAGCACCGTGTTATGCGGTGATACGCACTGTGTCGCCAGTGCGAACTCACAGCCCGGTGCACTCGGTGCAAGCTCCTCACCGTTGCCGTGCTAGAGTTGGCCGGCAGCCAGGGAGAAGTGCACCGGCTCAATGTATCTGGTCTCCAGTGCATCTCTTCGGCCCAGGTTATCCTGCACCTGCTCTACGCACGGTACCCCTCATTCACCAGCGCAGCCCAGTTTGTCCTGTAGCAGCGCTCCGCCCTTGCCAGGCAATAGTCAACATCGAGCCAGGACGGGTTGTGCCAGCCCTATGCACCAGACCTCCAGTGCGCCTCCAAGGCCCAGTGTACCCTGTGCCTGCTCCGCACACTCTCCCTCCAGTGCACCACCATCGCCCAGTACGTCCTGTGCCTGCTCCTCGCACTCTTCCTCCAGTACGCCACCATAGCCCAGTACGTCCTGTGCCTGCTCCTCGCACTCTTCCTCCAGTACGCCTCCATAGCCCAGTACGGCCGGTGCCTGCTTTGAGCACATGGTCCTCAGTGTGTCTCCCCAGTCTGGTGAGACCGGTTCCAGCTCCCCGTAGGAAGCCTCCAGTGATGATCAATGGTCCGAAGCCTCCAGTGATAATCCATGGCATGAAGCCTCCAGTGATGATCCATGGCCCGGAGCCTGTAGGGATGATCCATGTCACGAAGCCTCCAGTGATAATCCATGGCCCGGAGCCTCCAGTGATGATCCATGGCACAAAGCCTCCAGTGATGATCCATGGCATGGAATCAGTAGTGATGATCCATGGCACGGAGCCTGCAGCGAAGGTCCCCAGTCCGGAACCTACAGAGACGCTCCCCAGTCGGGAGCCTCCAGCGACGCTCCCCAGTCGGGAGCCTCCAGCGACGCTCCTCAGCCCGGAGCCTCTAGCGACGCTCCTCAGCCCGGAGCCTCCAGCGACGCTCCGCATGCGCCGAGTCTTCAGCGACGGTCCGCAGCCCCGAGTCTTCAGCGACGGTCTGCAGCCCAGAGTCTTCAGCGACGGTCTGCAGCCCCGAGTCTTCAGCGACGGTCCGCAGCCCAGAGTCTTCAACGACGGTCTGCAGCTCAGAGTCTTCAGCGACGGTCTGCAGCTCAGAGTCTTCAGCGACGGTCTGCAGCCCAGAGTCTTCAGCGACGGTCCGCAGCCCAGAGTCTTCAGCGACGGTCCGCAGCCCAGAGTCTTCAACGACGGTCTGCAGCTCAGAGTCTTCAGCGACGGTCTGCAGCTCAGAGTCTTCAGCGACGGTCTGCAGCCCAGAGTCTTCAGCGACGATCTGCAGTTCAGAGTCTTCAGCGACGGTCTGCAGTTCAGAGTCTTCAGTGGCGGCCTGCAGCCCAGAGTCTTCAGCTGCGGTCGGCAGTTCAGAGCCTCCGGCGCTGATCCACGGTCTGGTTCCTCCGGCGACACAGAAGCGGGGGGATCAGCGGGCGGTGTGGGGGCTACGCCCCGAACCAGAGCTGCCACCATGAGTAGATGCCCACCCAGACCCTCCCCTATAGGTTCAGGTTTGCGGCCGGGAGTCCGCACCTTTCGGGGGAGGGGGGGTACTGTCCCGCCCTGACCTGAGAGAGTCGTTTTTCTCTGTTTGGTTAGGTCAGGGTGTGACATGGGGTGGGCATTCTATGTGTTGTATGTCGATGTTGTTTTTCTTTATTGGCCGAGTATGGTTTCCAATCAGAGGCAGCTGTCATTCGTTGTCTCTGATTGGGAATCATACTTAGGCAGCCTTTTCCCCGCCTGTGTTGGTGGGTTATTATTATTTCTGTGTGTATACGCCACAGTTGCGTTACGTTTCTTGCTGTTTACCTGTTTATTGTTTTGGTTCGGTTTTCTTCTAATAAAGATGTGGAATTACCGGCATGCTGCGACTTGGCTCATATATGACAGGGAATTTGAAGATAGAGAACGTGACACCTCCACCAAAGCTCAAGCCAACTGGAGCACTGGGCCAGCCACTCTTAAATATAACCAATGCCTTCTGACTAATGAGTTGACAAGCCAGCACAGGTGTAACACATACTGAATAATGAGTTGACACCAATCGGTGCCCAACGTGCTAACATGCTAACATCCAAACCTTGAAAAATAAATGGAAAAACCAAAGCCTATAACACCTTCCCCCTTAAGACAACATATATATCCTAGATTTTTGTTGGACAAGTTTGCTCACAACAAACAGAAAACAACTTCCATTTCACAACAGGATCCACTTAAATGCATTTCCTCCTCCAATATAAAAATGGTGTCTATGGGTTCTAAACACTTAAAATCAAAACAAAACAGGTGTAACACATATTGACTAATGAGGTGACACCAACGTGCTAACGTGCTAATGTCCAACCTCGAAATATAAATGGAAAAACCAAAGCCTAAAACACCACGAGCAGAACGAGAAATCTGCTTCGATCCTCTTCAACGCAAGTGATGACCCAAGTCCCAAGGAGCCTGCTCAATCCAAGGAGAATTCCAAACCCAAGCGATACTGACCTCACTGTGACAATAAAGAACACTTTCTAAACACGTGAAGAGTTTAACAAGCTGAACACAGGACAGATCCTCAAGTGGATAAAGGATGAACAACCTTGCAAGACATGGAGAGAGAAGAACCTAGCGATCCTTCACGACACCATACAAAAAAGAAGAGCTTTCTCATGGTGAGTGTCCCTATGACCAAGGTGTACCTGGACAGGCCCAACCGTTCGCTGAAGGTAATGCTGAAGGTCGTGAAAGTCCAACTTCACTATTGAGGCCGAGTCCTGAAGACATGTGCCGTGCTCAATGATGGCTCGGAGCGTAGCATTGTCCTGCCACAGGCTGTTCTTCAACTAAACCTCACTTCTGAGCCTGAGACTCTCACTCTCAGGACAGTTTCAAAACATGTTGTGCAACTGCAAGGTGCCTCAATTACCTTTGATTTGTCCCCTAATGTCTTTCAAGAAGTGTCCCCCCCCCAAACCTTTCAAGAAGTATCAGCTACGTCAGGCATTCACCACAGACAACCTAGGCCTTTCCGAACACTCCTGCCCAGTAGCAGCTCTCCAAAGGTGATATGACCACCGCTGCAAGCTGCCTTTGCCACCGGTGGACCACGCTCAACCTCTGCTGCTGATTTGATTCGGACATGCCTCACCTCCTGATACCCATACAGCCAGTGTGTAAAGCCTCGCCTGGTGGACCCATCACTCTCCACAGTGAACTCGGCTGGACACTGCAAATGCCTACTAGCTTTGTCCACACAGCACCAGCTGAACAACAGTACCTGCTCACCACTACCATTTCACCTTCCACCAAGCTCTTCAGAAACGTGGAGCAACTTTGGCAGATCGTTACCCTTCCTTACTTAAGTGAGAAGCTAGTGACTTGCTCAAAACAAGACCAGCAAGCCATGATGCTACTCCTAACGTCCACCTCTAGGATAGAAGTTGATGGCGTTTCGCACTATGCACCGAGGTGTACTGCCAGGAGATCAATAATCTGGAGACGGCAAGTAGCTCCACTGAGTCCTGGTTTATATCCCACCATATTGTCCATCACAGCGGAAAGTATAGGATTATGTTTAACTGTTCATTCCAGCATAAAGGACAGTCACTTCTCCTTCCTGGACTAACCTTAGGACCAACCCTGCTCAGTGTCCTCCTCAGATTCCGTAAACATGCCGTAGCTGTGAGTGGTGACATCAAAGGCATGTTTCACCAGATCCACCTCTTACCAACCGACAGACCTGAGCTGCACTTCATCTGATGGAACATGAATAAAACTGAAGAACTGAGCATCTAGAAGTGGCAGATCTTGTCATTCGGCATAACTTGTTGTCCTTGTTGTGCCATCTACTCTCTGCAGAGACATGTTCAGGACAACAGAGGAGCCAACCAAGACCTTGTGAAGTCAGCCAAGGAGTTATTCTACATTGACAACTGCCTTCGAAGCATCCGCTCTGCCGATGAAGTAAGAGACCTCGACAACGGACTGCGCCAGTTGCTCCAGACTGGAGGCTTTGTGATACGCCAGTGGGCAAGTAACATACCAGGTGCATTGAGCACTTACCCCCCAAGGCCAGATCAGAAAGCAGCGAACAATGAATTTCCCACAGTAGCATGGATCTCCAGGAGCAAACCCTTGGGAAATGTTGAAACTGCCTCCGAGACTCCATGGGATACAAGCACCGCAATGTGGAGGGCTCCGAACCTACAATGAGGAATATATACAGTGTGCTCGCCTGTCAATACGACCCACTAGGATACATCGTGCCTTTCACAACCCAAGCCAAGGTACTCGTCCAGGACCTGTGGAAAGAAGAAATAGGTTGCCCTTTCAGCCTCAGAGCCTCCTGGATAAATGGCTTGTCTGGGAACAAGAGATTACTGACTTGGTCCAGATGGAACTCCCCAGAAGTCACGGGCCACCATAGGCTGACACCCCAAAGTCGACCAGGGACCTCCACATATGGCTATGTTGCCTACATGCGGACTGTGGATGAACAGAAGCAGGTACACATCTCCTTCATTCTGGCCAGGTCTCGTGTCGCACTAAAGAAGCAGCTGTCAATGCCACGCTTGGAGCTGAGTGCCGCCCTCACTGGAGCTCAGCTGGCCAGCGTCCTCCAAGCAGAACTCACCCTGCCCATTGGACAGTCATCCTCTGGTCTGATTCCACCACAGTCTTTCATTGGCTCATGTCAGAATTGTGTAGATACAAGGTCTTTGTAGGAACTTGTGTAGCAGAGATTCAGGACCTTACGGATGTAGCCAACTGTAGGTATGTGGATCCCGCGAACAACACGGCGGATGACATCACTTGGGGAAAGACCTTGAAATAGGTCCGCATCGAAGGCCGCATTGATAGCACCAAGGCCTTGAGTTCATCCAACACTCAGAAGATCAGTGGCGATCAATGCCTTCTGCTGACCCAGAGCCTAACAACAGTGAACTGAAGAAATCAGCCTTCTGCGTACATGTGTCTGTCAGTTCCAGTCCTCAGCTCCCAGATATCAGCAAGTTCGATACATGGAAAGGCAACAACTAGATCCCCACACGAGGCAGATGACACCAGGCCATCCTCCAAAAGTCTTCTCCTCACTCACGCCTGCCTGCTGCCATTCCTGAGCAAGCTTTGTACTGGTGGTGCCCCGATCCCGCAGCTGAATCAACTTTAGGAGACGGTCCTGGCGCTTGCTGGACTTTCTTTGGCGCCCTGAAGCCTTCTTCACAACAATTGAACCGCACTCCTTGAAGTTCTTGATGAGCCGATAAATGGTTGATTTAGGTACAATCTTACTGGCAGCAATATCCTTGCCTGTGAAGCCCTTATCCTTGTCTGTGAAGCCTTGGCAGGGCTGAAATGCAGTGGAAATGTTTTTGGGGGATTCAGTTCATTTGCATGGCAAAGAGGGACTTTGCAATTAATTGCAATTCATCTGATCACTCTTCATAACATTCTGGAGTATATGCAAATTGCCATCATACAAACTTAGGTAGCAGACTTTGTGAAAATTAATATTTATGTCATTCTCAAAACTTTTGGCCACAACTGTAGAAGCCACCCTTCTACTCTACCGGAGTGAATTGTTTCGGACCATTCGTTGTAACGAAAAGAGATGGGACATTGTCTACAAATGCATGACCTATCGCTGCAGCCACCTAGACCTCCTGGAGAGCTTGGATGCTGATGCTTTCCCCATGCCTTTAAGAAGCTTCATTGCACTTCAAGGGAAGTCCTTCAAGCTCCTTTCGGACGATGGAACAAACTTCATTGGAGGAGACCGAAAACTGCGAGAGGCCTTTGAAGGCGATGGGCCCCACCCAAAGGAACAGTTGGGTAACAGAAGATAACGTTCCAGTTCAACCCGCCAAGCGCTCCTCACTTTGGTGAGACGTGGAAAAGAGAGGTGAAATCAGCAGACTTCTCTCAAGGTCATACTCAAGGAACAGACCGTCACTGAAACTATGCTCAGCACTGTGCTTACCGAAGAGGAGGGAATCTTTAACGCAAAACTCCTCGGGTACATCTCCTCCGATGTGGTTGACCCAGATCCCATTACACCGAGCCTCCAACTCCTTGTACTCAATGACCCATCTCTTCCTCAGGCTTTGTATGACTCCTGTAGTATCGTAGAGAAATGCAGCTGGAGGCATAGCCAAGTCCTTGAACAATCACTTTTGGCCCCAGTTCGTTCACAACTACCTGCCAAGTCTACAGGAAAGGCAGAAGTGGAGGAAGGGTTAAAAGGAATTTACTGTGGATCAAGTGATTCTCATCATGGACTCTCAGCTCCCACAAGCTCTCTGGCCTGTTGGGACGGTGACTCATACTTACCCTGGAGCTGATGGCCGCATTAGGACTGCTGTTATCCAGGTCAAGGGTCGGACTTACCTACGACCAGTAGCCCAGCTGGTGCAGTTCTCAGCCATCCTTGATGATGATGCAGCAGAACCTTCTACCTATAACGGATTTTGTCTCTGGTTATAATATCTTAGCAAACAATTAACATTTTCTAACCATTTTATTAATCACTGCGAGTGAATACCAGAAATGTAAGTACAGTATTTGTTTTTCCCATGTTTTACTGACAAGTTGTCAATAGTTTAATAATATTTTAGTTATTATTACAGCATTTTTTGTAGCTACACTACATGAACAAATGTATGTGGACACCTGCTTGTCGAACATCTCATTCAGAGTTATTGGAAAGGTGCAATCCTATGACGGTGCCACGTTGAAATTCGATGAGCTCTTCCGTAAGACCATTCTACTGTCAATGTTTTTCTGTGGAGATTGCATGGCTATGTGTACGATTTTATACACCTGTCAGTAACGGGTGTGGCTGAAATAGCCTAATTCACTCATTTGAAGGGGTGTCCACATACATTTGTATATATAGTGTATCTAATGTTGTTAGCTACATTTTCGCCTGTTATTACTAGTCTTCTTGTTGCTAACTACTTGTATTTTCGTTTCAGTCATTGTAATATTATAACAGATGAGAGCTGTACATCTTGTTTTGTTATTGCTCATTTAATATGTGCCTTATCTTAGTATTGATGCCATTGTATCCTGTTTATTATTTCCAGACCACATCTTATATCGATAAATGGACAGTTAATTGGATAATCACAGCTGAGTGACATTTGTTAATCTTCAATCAACATTAAAGAACCCTAAATCATAATTCAAAGACTCAATCATGGACACTCTTACTGACAGTTGTGGCTGCTTTGTGTGATGTATTGTTGCTTCTACCTTCTTGCCCTTTGTGCTATTGTCTGTGCCCAATAATGTTTGTACCATGTTTTGTGCTGCTACCATGTTGCATTTCTACCATGTTGTTGTTATGTTGTGTTGCTACCATGCTGTGTTGTCATGTGTTGCCGCCTTGCTATGTTGTTGTCTTAGGTCTCTATTTATGTAGTGTTGTGTTGTCTCTCTTGTCGTGATGTGTGTTTTGTCCTATATTTATATATATATATTTTTTAATCCCAGCCCGTGTCGCCGCAGGAGGTCTTTTGCCTTTTGGTAGGCCCTCATTGTAAATAAGAATTTGTTCTTAACTGACTTGACTACTTAAATAAATAAAGGTTAAATAAAATAAAAATAAATCGTGGAACTGTCTCTCTCACGTCTCTCTAATAGGACTACAATCTCCATAACTTCACCTACTCAATCACTGTACATTCCAGAGGCACCGCCCTCTATTTCACATATGAATAATCTAATGGGCCTCTGACTAGCTCCTCTACCCTGTCTGGAGCTGAACCTTCTGCTGACTGACAGCGCTCCACATGAGGTTTTTACCTTGCTGTCAAACAGAGCAAATTGAAGACTCTCTAAGGCCCCAGTTTTATGTCAATCTAAAAGTACATAATATTGATATTCCATCATTTTCTTTTGCACAGAATGACTTGAGTTCTGTGTCTGTGGCTGGTAAATTAACTGACCTGTCCCTCAAAAGCTTTTACCTTCTCGAAGGTGGAATTTATATCTAGGCTACTCTATGCCATAGAGTAGGCTAGCAAATCAAATCAAATCAAATTTATTTATATAGCCCTTCGTACATCAGCTGATATCTCAAAGTGCTGTACAGAAACCCAGCCTAAAACCCCAAACAGCAAGCAATGCATATGAAAGAAGCACGGTGGCTAGGAAAAACTCCCTAGGAAAAACTCCCTAGAAAGGCCAAAAACCTAGGAAGAAACCTAGAGAGGAACCAAGCTATGAGGGGTGGCCAGTCCTCTTCTGGCTGTGCCGGGTGGATATTATAACAGAACATGGTCAAGATGTTAAAATGTTCATAAATGACCAGCATGGTCAAATAATAATAATCATAGTAGTTGCCTACTGATACATTCCACAAGAGTGCGTATTTTCTGATAAGTATCCATTGAGTTGATTTTCAGGTATGAGTTGTGTTCAGTTGCCTATCACTCCATGAGGTGTGATGATGGGCATACCTGTGCACATAACACTAGCGCCCAAGTTCGAGCTCCACTCTCCTCTTGAAGACATTGCCTGCTTCCTGACCTAATAGCAAGCTAGCATTTTCTGCTAAAGTGCCTTGTATAGCCAGGGGTTGGTCCTCATGCAGTTGGAAATTTGGGACAAAATATCCAAAGGTAAGTATTATTAAATAGACTTTTCAAAATGCTGATAGGCCTAGGCCTTTTCTACTAGTTTGAACATGTGGAGCTATACATATTTTTACTTTTTTTATTTAACCTTTATTTAACTAGGCAAGTTAGTTAAGTACACATTCTTATTTACAATGATGGCCAGGTAACAGTGGGCCTTGTTCAGAGGCAGAACAAAATCATTTTTACCTTGTCACCACTGTGTGTGTGTGTGTGTGTGTGTGTGTGTGTGTGTGTGTGTGGTGTGTGTGTGTGTGTGTGTGTGTGTGTGTGTGTGTGTGTGTGTGTGTGTGGGGGGGGGGGGGGGGTGTTGAGAGATATATAGGCTACCAGGTGAAAAGTGAAATAGGGAAGTATAGAATGCTGACAGTTGATACAATCAGCTGAAACAACATCAATTCATCTTCTCCTATAGGTTATTAGGTTAAACAACAACAGAACCGCCAAACAAGTAGAAGCTGTAAAGCAGACTTTATCAACCATATTTAAAGCATGGACTGGCAAGCTATGATTCTACTCTTAGATTACAAGTAGCATGAGCACTGAGTACATTTCTGTCAGCTGACCATCGGAGGGAGGGGTGCAAAGAAACACTGATTTAAAGTACAGCAGCTAAGCCTCTGAGATAGGCAGAAGATGTGGTACTGTTTAAATGCAGACAGCTGCTCTCTTCCAGAGATAGACCTGGACAGCCAGGCTGTAGCCTGCTCTCTTCCAGAGATAGACCTGCAGACGGCCAGCCTGTAGCCTGCTCTCTTCCAGAGATAGACCTGCAGACGGCCAGGCTGTAGCCTGCTCTCTTACATAGATAAACCTGCAGACGGCCAGGCTGTAGCCTGCTCTCTTACAGAGATAGACCTTGTCATGGCCATGGCCTATTGATTTTTGTGTGCGAATGTGTGTGTATATCTTAACTCCTGGTGAAAGGGTAAACGTGTCTTACGGTCCAGCAGGTAGGCAGGCAGGAGACAGAGGATAAGGTAAAAAGAATGGTGGTTCTATTCACACAAATATAGTATAGTAGTGATGGTGGCAGTGGATAATGTCAACAAATAATGAAAAAAGCACTTGCAACAACAATTGGTCTAAGGAAACATGCTACGGATAGGCTGGTAGGCCTAGGCTACTGTGGAGAGTTAAAATACAGCCTACATTTCAGACACTAACCCATTAGAGTGTACAGAAAACTGGCAAAGCCTGTTGAAATACCTTAGGCAACAACTTGGGCAAAACCATTGCCTCAACAAGCAGGAGTACATACAAATCTCATTCAGTATATCAACTGAAGGCTATAAAAGTCTAGAAGCATCATAAATTAACGTCATATAATATTCACAGGACTTTCTCAATCAAACCGGGATACACTTCAATTTGAGACATCTCATTTAATAAAATAATAAATTGAGTACTCGTGCACATACACATACGCGGGTGAGGTTCTTTGTAGAGCGCGGAGGTGCCCGAGCATAGCTCTGAGAAGCAGCAACAAACAAACACAGTAAACACTCCAAAAAAATGCACAAATGGAAGGACAATTATAACTGGGCACTTGCTATCAATAGCCTACTTCATATTTAGGCTGTCATTGTAAAGAAGAATTTGTTGTTAACTGACTTGCCTAGTTAAATAAAGGTTAAATGAAAACATGAGAGAGGGGAGGGAACAGAAAGACAGGACAGTATCATAAGCTTTTATCATGATATTCTTGCAGGCCTATTTCACCTTGACAAAACGTTTTGCGAGGTGTTCCTAGGCTTTATGTTTGGTTTGTGTGACAGTTGACAAGAAAGCAAGTAAAAGCACCAACATCACAGAACAGCAGTGTATTCGTTACTTAGCACAAAGGCACCCACGTGGGGCTGTGAGGGGGAGGGAGTTGACCCGTTGTCATGGGAATGAGACTTTGTTTTCTCTTCTCATGTTTTATGAGCAGCCCCTAAACTTGCAATAAACACAGTGAGCTAGCTAATGTTACTACGACTCCATCGATAATACAAAGTAAAAGATTGTTTCATATAGAAATATTTATTGTTAAACTTTGTCGGACTGCTCGTGGTTTGGAAGTAATCGATAATCGGCTAGATGAGCAGGTGAGCCAGCAAGCTATTCAGCTGAGCATTACAGTAGCTAGCTAACGTAGCTAGTTAACGTGAGTTATTGGTTACAAATATGATGTGCCAATGTGACAAACACAGTGCTTGTACAATGAATCGCTGATATGACAGGCACTTTTTTTCAAATGAGACATTGTATCTCCAAGATGTATCAACTAGGCCTAGTATTAACGTATGCAGTTGGGAGAGTGCTTGCATGTAACGACGTTAGCTCGCTGTCAGTCAAAGTGTCTAATGTTGTTGTTTCCAGACTTGAATGTGTGGGGAAGTCTTCCAAGGTTCCACAGAAGCAGGTAAAAGTGTTTATTTTGTCAAAGACATGATGAAACAAGACATGTTGGGAAGATTATTTTATTTCAGATAAATATTTAATTTGTATGTGAACAAACAATGAAATACATATATTCATATTTTCCCTGCTTTTGATATAGGTGGCCCCTGCACTTCTTGAGACACACATGCCTAAAGGTATGTAGGCCTGTGTAAAGATCTGGTATACAGGGTGAAATAAACAACCACAGCTGTACTTTCCATTCTACTCTCACCTGGATTTATGACACCCTCCCTTTCTTGTTTTTGTTCTAGAAGCACTGGAAGCCAAGTATTGTACTGCCGCACCCCAGTAAGAATTAACATCAAGACCAGTTCTAACTACATCAAAAAAACATCAGACATGGTGTTGAGTTTCCATGATAGAAAGTTGCACATCACAAGTTGATGTGATACAAACATTTACATATTTTTGTGAGTGTGTGTTTTGGTATTTTTCAGAAGTAGCCTTCCTACACAAGCAGTATCAAATCCTATGAAGGTCAGTAAATCAACACTAAGAAAGCAAAAAACCCTAACCCCCCCAAAAAGAAAACTCTAAGCTATTGCATTTATCTTTTATTAGTCTGTATATCTAATTCATTTTTCACCCAGGTCACTCCACCTGGGAGATTCAAAGTGCTCTGTGCAGGAGGTGTGAATAACATTAGTGTTGGGTTCGCTGGACCGCCTGTGATCCTCAGCCAAGACCTGAAGATGAAGGACAGTAAGAAACCACAGCAGTTGGCTTCAGCTGTTACAGGTCAGTAGAATATGACAGGACTACTAGAGTAGAAGAGCATTCCCACTGGGCACACGTTGGTTGAATCAAAGTTGTTTCTACGTCATTTCAATGAAATGATGTTGAACCAACATGGAATAGACGTAGAATTGACATCTGTGCCCAGTGGGTTGGTATAGATAGATTGGTAGATTGAAACATGGAGAATCTAACTTTGCACCAATGTTTGATCTTTTTTGCATGACTGCTGAAAAATTATGATGATGTTTTGTGGGGCAGGAGGAAGAGTGTTTGTGCAGCCACAGGCCCAAACTACTCCCTGCTCTGTGTGTATTCACCCTCCAGCTGAGCCCCTCCCCCCTCTTGAACCAGAAGGGGAGGAAGAGCACACTGAGGAGGAGGATGATGATGATAATGATGATGATGGCGGTGAGGCGGATGATGATGAGGAGGAGGGATACAGGGCTCCGCTGGAGCTGATGGCTGAAGTAAATTAACTCTTCAGTTCATGTCAGCCCAAGTCCCATATTAGACTGACTAAAAATGAATACATTCATATCAGCCAGAGATGTAATTTTCTCTGATTAATGGAGGAATTCAGATTGCTGGTTAACAATGAGAGGCTGGGTCTGCCTGGATGGACTGTGACTCCCATCTGTGTCTGTGATTTCAGTTCCTCAAGTCTGTAATGGAGAAAGACTTTGTACTGGCAAAGAAACTGTGTCAGATGAGTAAGTCTGTTTGTCAAATGAAAAAGTTCTGTCATTCATTGTTTTGATTATATGTGTGCATTTTGTTCATCTGTCTCTCATTGCATCAATCAACCAATCAATGAATGAATGAGTTAGCCAACCAATGGCTGATTGATGTGTCTATGCTCTGTTCTTCCAGTTCTGGTCTATGAACCAAATAATCCAGAAGCCAAACAGTTCATTCCTCTCATCCAGGAGAGACTGGCGAGAGGTGAGTGGCTCCCTCCAAATCATGCACATGCACACAAAGGTTATTGTGGGAGAAGACTTTTGGCCACTGTGGCTGTGTGACAATTGTTGGAAGTTGGATTCAAGTGGTCACACTAACCCTAGTTCTGGAGAGTTACTATGTGTGCAGGCTTTTGTTCCAACACTGACACACCTAATATAGCTAATCAAAGTCTCTGCTTTGTTCCTATACAATGTTCCATCAGAGCAAGAGGAGAAAAGCCAAGATGATGATGATGATTGTTCAGACTCCGGTGATGAAGATGACTCTGGGAGTGATCAAGACTCTCCTCAGAGCTCAGACAGCTCCTCCTCATCGTCGTCAGATGAGAAAGAGGAGCTGGAGAGGAGACACAAACCATGTCCACCCTCTCACCTTTCCCCATAGCTGTCAGTCAGCACACTGCAGTGGAAACATCAGTTCGTTTCTTTGCCTTTTGTATGAGTATATAGATATCAATTGTGTCACTGTTTTGCATTTCACATTCGCACATTGCCTTTGTGAGGCCATCACAGCATACACGGTTTCCTCATCACCATGTCCCTGTTTAATCTTCATGTAAATAACACAATAAAGTTCAGCATCATGATGCCTGTGTCTTTCTGGTTTCTTCTACACAAAGGGTTTCGTTTGACAGAAGTACTCAGGGACTAAGTGGAAACGTACTCTACATTTCTAGTAGAACCAGTATTATTAATAGACATTTCAACACCCCTGCATTATAAATGCAACCACACAGATCATTTTCAAACTGACTTTATTTCTGAGGAGGTTGAGCAATAATGATCTCTATAAATTCCTGACGGGGAAGAGAACAAGTAGAGGGAGAGAAGACCAGAAAAGAAGGAGACGATTGAAAGAGGACTGAGAGGGTGAAAGAAGAGGCATTCGGCAGTGGAGTGGACTGTGTGGAGAACACTTCCCATTGGAGCCCTGCTGCTTAGGACCTTGAAGTTTTCAGGTGAATTCCCAAAGATCCCTCAGGTGTGTACCATGGCTACTCTTAAGTTTGTTTTTTACTATTCAGCCTATAGGCCTAGGCTAGGAGGTATAGGATATTTATTTCCAAACATGTTTTTTATTTCCAAACATGTGGTTTCAATACAGCATAGATAAGAGCTATTACATGACTTTCACCATTTTTGGAAATAAACTCCATCAATGCTCCGGACCACATAGATCTATCAGCGTAGTCTTTCCCGCCACCTCGTGGTCTAGAGCCAACATATCATTCCCAATCTAGCTTCACAAGCCACTGAAGATGATACACACTAGCCTAAATGTGGACAATAACACAATAAGAAAATGAATAGGCTATCACTTGTCCATTTCTTGGTAATAACATTTCAGGCATATGTCTAGTTGCACAAGAATCGAGCTGAGCAAAAATGAGTCCATCCCAAGTCTATATCTGGTAGGCTACGGTTGTCCAACTAATTTTTTCAGATTTTTCCTTTGATTGAAAGGTGCAAGTGACGAAATGAAAACATCCTCTGTTGTTTTTGGTCGTTCCCTAAGATCACCTTTTAGCTCTAAGTTAGTAAGTAGCCTATTGAGGACGTGATGTTTATCAAACTTCCCAAGAGTGACACTTTGTGATTTTATCTTACAGGAGATGGGCATTTCTCATGACAATCACACCTTCTGAAAAAAAGTCTCCCTGTGTCACAGAAAAAGGGGACACGTCCGTGCTTCTACACCTGCATTGCTTGCTGTTTGGGGTTTTATGATGGGTTTCTGTACAGCACTTTGAGATATCAGCTGATGTAAGAAAGGCTTTATAAATAAATGTAATTTTGATTTGATTTTGTCGGGAAGTGGGGAGGTTTTTCGTATCCTTTTTTTCTGTCATGAGCAGGAGAAGCTTAATTTTGCGCCAGAGGGAGGAAATGCTATGACTCACGCGTGCGTGCGTATATAAGGGGATAGGCGATTCACGCACTAATAAATCAATTAAAAATGAAACATTCTTGAGGGGGAAAAAATCACTGGCACGCTACTGGATGTAATTTGTCTCGATGTCGTTATTCGGGCGTTGTTGGCTTTGAACTGTCTTGCGTCTCAGAGCGTTGGGTGGATAGAGAACTGTAATTCGGTTGTTTGGTGGTAGTTTCTCTCGACACGACAACCTGTGCACCCGCAGACGGTAAGGTAGCGTATTGCCTCCTAGCGCCAGCGCTCTCACGTTTCCTAACAGCCTTGTTTGTAATAGGCCTATTGATATATTTTTCCATAATAGTGAGATATTTGCATTTCTTTTTTAAAGATAATGTTGCACAGCGCCCAACAACTGCAACATTTGTTGCGATCCACATTCTTATTGGGGTCGAAAATAGGATGGGATTGGTTAGGAAGGAATAAATATTTTAGCAAACGACCTATCGCTTACAGTGTTCGGATTTCCAAATCTCTCTTGTTCAAAAGTGTGTTATTATGAAAAAAATAACATGTTAATAGCAATGCCAGTCTATTTTTATTTATTAACCTATATGAGTGGCAGGATTCATTCATTAGCCTTACTATTTCTTATCAATAATGACATTAACTGATGCTGGCTTCGCTGTGGTTATTCAAAGATCATCATAATTGAAAAATCGATATGCTATAGGTCAATACATTTTCCAACGGATTTCAGTAGAATATCATTGATCAAGTGTCTGTCCAATATATTCTTTTTTCTTACAAAACCCAGATATGTTTGAGAAAATTAGTCAAAGAATTCCATAGTGCGTAATTATGAAAGGCTATTTCGTTTTGCATATTCCTAATTCTGAATAGGTCTGTTCAGGATGATTTGTTTGTGGATTAGACGTATTTATTTGCTTTATATTGAAGACATGAAGACCTTTGTTTTCGTGCTTTTTGATCAAAAAGTAGACTGAACAGTCTGGTGCTCTTCGCTTAGCTTGAGCGCCCAAGACTGACGTCTCAGACATGGGGATGATTTCGCTCTAATGACCCATAAAAACGTCACTGGGGACAAGGTTCTATGTCCAATTTACTGCTCAAAACATGTTTTTTTCGTTAATTTATATAAGGTAGAATATAGTGGCTATACATTTGTCAGATTTTCAGCCTTTATTTTGGTCCAATAGAATTGAATGCACGCGATGTTATCGTTCAAAAGCATTTATCTCCCCTCGGCATGTGCATGCAGCTCGCAGCCTATTGACGTTCGAGAATAAATGATTCCGATCGTAGAGGCAGATAATAACAGCAAATGATGCATCATCCTCTTCCTTCACTGCACTGCTACTAAAGCTCAATTTCACTGATCAAATTCAGCTTAGGTTGCCTATTTTAGGCTATTCCAAATAAATAATGCATAGCTTTCAGAAATAAATGCTGTTATTTATTTGTTTAATATTCAGAGCCATCAATCTTAACCCTTGGCCGTTTGTTTTCAGAAACCGGTTGGATATTTCCGTTGAGAATCTGATAAGAGTCCCGGAGCGCACGGGAATAACAGAGGACTAATGGCCACGTCTCAACCGACAGCCACTGGCGGGGACCAGGACCCCAACTCTGCCAATTTACGACCTTCATCTACAAGTAAGCCTCTCCTTTCTCTCTCTCTCCCTCTCCCTCCCTCCCTCCCCCTCTGCCTGATAAAACGAGTCTCACCCGGGCTTTTTACCGTGTGGGCCCTGTCGTTAATCATTCCGGTTAAAAACAGAGCTATCACAGCTGCCTGCCGCTGTCTAACGGATCAGCGGCGTGCATTGAGAAACGGACCTCCTGTAATCGCCTCAAAGAGCGTCGTTATAATGTCCTCGGCGCTATGGATCTGGAAAGGAATTCGTTTTGGAATATAAAATATACAATTATTTGGAATAAGCCTGTCGAATTTCCTTTGGCTTTTTTTTTTTTTTTACCAGACCGATCAAATAATGTTTTTAAAGATGTAGGTTGTAAAGCCTATAACCAATAGCCTAAATGTATGTTCATGCTATTATTTATTGGCTAACGATATTTTGTATGCAAGCATTTCAATTCGTATTTTTACATTTTTAATTTAGATCATTTATGCCCTCAAAATCCTTGCATCATGTAGTCAGTCCTGCATGACAGAGCTGTTAACAGCGCAATTACGCAGGGAATGGCTGGTAATTGCAGCCACTCCGGTGTTCGTGATGATGGCTTGCACTCGTTTTGTAGGGACCCGCTTGGATAATTTTGCCACCGAACACTGAGGGAAGGGGACACTTAGAAACGGATTACTGAAATTAGCATATTTGTCTAGCCTAACACTGAAAGTTCAATTTTCGTAACGAAAAAGCCCCAAACCCTCCTCTCTACAGGCCTAGTCATATTTCGTTTGGAAAATGTATAGGCCTGAAGGGCTAGTTAACCAGCCAACATGTCTGCCATTAAAACCATTGGCCTAATATGGAAAAATGGCGTCATAGGCTATTTGACAGAGGAAGAATGTGGATAAATTGTAGAACAGTAATACGTCTGACATTTTTTCAGGTTTGACAGAGTGCATAATGGTTTGAAAAAGCCTGTGATGTTTTTGTGCTCTGCCGCTGCTGTTGGATGTTGCTATTATCTCGCTGCCACGCTCTGTCTCACTCACGCTGACCTGAGGCGGCTCGTGGTGTCTCTCTGTGTGTGTGTGTGTGTGTGTGTGTGTGTGTGTGTGTGTGTGTGTGTGTGTGTGTGTGTGTGTGTGTGTGTGTGTGTGTGTGTGTGTGTGTGTGTGTGTGTGTGTGTGTGTGTGTGTGTGTGTGTGTGTGTGTGTGTGTGTGTGTGTGTGTGTGTGTGTCTTGGGTAGCGCTCGCCTTCATGCGCTCTGAGTGACACCTCGAGCCGTTATGTCTGGGTCTTGCATCCTAGACAAATAACACCACCATGAAGCTCATATGCATATAGATATGCCTTGTTACCGTCCCATCGCTTTGCTCTATATGCTTGTGTTTTTGTGTTGCTATGTAGGCATTCACATTGTGTGTGTGTGTGTGTGTGTGTGTGTGTGTGTGTGTGTGTGTGTGTGTGTGTGTGTGTGTGTGTGTGTGTGTGTGTGTGTGTGTGTGTGTGTGTGTGTGTGTGTGTGTGTGTGTGTGTGTGTGTGTGTGTGTGTGTGTGTGTGTCCCCGAACAGCCAGCTAGACATCGCCAGCACGCGCCAGTCAAATACTATGTTTCACCTAATTAATTTCTGCTCACTTTTGCGAGGTCATTTCACGGGTGTTTATTTCAACCCGCCCCTTCGCCGGTTGCGTGCCAGTATTTATTAAACCGGTGAGCGAGCCTCTGATGGCCATTATGATTGGACTGTGTGGATTCGGACCATTCGAATGTTGAGGAATAATAACCGCGAGATAGGGTGAAGTTCCCCCAGACAATGATCTACTGCTGCAAGTGTCTGCTTCATGCTTCTTCACTCCGTTGTGCCATGCATTGCCATACGCTTTATAAAAACTCATCAGCTGTCACCCAAATCACACTATTCATATATTTCAGAATTTGATTTTCAAACGTTCTCCCCAAACATTCTGTTTTAGACTATGACGCGTGGATGCAAGGCTGCACGCGGAAACTGGGTTTGAAGATCTGTGGTAAGTTTTAGACCCATAAACCATCATGGATAGTATATGGAATACTCTGATGTTAGAGCGGGGCCGTCCCGGACTGTCACTCCACATTCTCATCTCCTAAAGGTCAGTTAGCGATTAGCTTTAGGCCACGCGATGCGCGCCGGGGTTCCCGCGCCGGGGTTCCCGCGCCGACCTTCGCGAGGCACCCCATGTCTCTTCATATCCATATCTCTACCATTAGCAAAGGATAGGATGTAGGCCCACAATCCGCCTCAGAAATATAGATACATGCCTAAACAAAGAAGATTTATCGCGAGATGGATGTGTCCAATATAGACTAGTTGTTTTTTATGCTGAGTTAGCTGGTAACATGTTTTGTGCACATAGGCTAGGCCTAAATATTGCACATTCTAATACCTTTTTATTTTATTTTTTAAAGGCCTTATCATAGATCTTTTTTAAAGCATTAATTTCCTCTCCTTTCCGTTTGGAGGTGACTATGGATTTGGGTCCCTTCATGCAAAACGGCATTTTTTTATACCACCTGCGAGTCTTTTAAATAAAATGTGACGATCTCGATGAGATGACGTGGAGTGTTAGGTTTGGTAAATCTGGGAGGTTCCATAAGGTCTCTGTTATCCAATCAAGCCAAGGTGAAACGATTGAATCCAGTATTTTTCCAACTGGATTCTTAGACGACCTGTTTTCCTGGGCACACTACGTCTAGGATTGGCTTGACGTCAGCATTCACACATTGAGAAAAATATCCTTTCTTTAAGAAATCCTTCCTACCTTCACTGATGTCAGACCTACATATATTTTTTTGTGGCAGGATTTGATCATGTCAAGAATGTCAATGTCATTTAATTGGAAATGTAGGCATTGTTACCATGGCTTCAATCCAAATACATAGAGGGGATGTAATTAGCCTAAAATAAATGGATTTGAACTCGAGAGTTACGATGCAGGCCTATAATTCGTACCGAGGGCCCACAGAAGTAGGGCACCTGCCCCTTAATGTGGAGGACGTCCCCTGCCAGAGAATAATAACACAATGTAACCACCCTCATAACCCTGAACATAACCTTAATAACGAAATAATTCACCACAATGCACGAAGAAACATGTTTATTCGATCAACTGATTGACTCGTTTTATAGAGGACATTGGTTTGGGCCCATGAATCATTTTCACATTTGTGTGCGTTGTGCATCAGGCCCAATAATTTACATAGCCTACCGTATCATTTGAATATGTGGACATAGGGCTAAGTGCTTATAGGGTACTTTTATGCATGATAAAGACATTATTTCGTTTCTATAAATATCCCCTCTGGCTGACAAGGAATATAGCTTTGTGCTCGAGTTTGAAATAATTTTTGTGAGGAGGAAAAAACTGAACAGTGACAATGGTCATCATAAAATGGTTCCGAGTGTTAGATTTTGTTCTATGTCAGTGTGGATTTACAGCCCATAATAGTTGTCAGGTCCTATCAATCAGTAAAGAAACACGTCCTGTGGATGAGGGGAAATGAACGAGAACCATATCCACCGGTAGCTTTTTCGAGGCCGCTGCTCTCGTGAGATAATCAGTGCCCAATGTGCCAACCGAGATTAGCGGAATACATTTTAATGAAAGGAGCTCTGAAACAGAGACAGAGTTTGAGAGGGCCTGCTCTCTGTCTTATTCGATATTGCAAAAACATTTTTTATTTCAAATTTTCATAGAATAATTAACTGAAAACTGCATGATGTGAAAATAAGTGTTTAAATCCTTCCATAATTATTAGGCCTAAAATGACCTTCTCTGGTGGTAGCCTGCTAGGCTATAGGCTTTTCTATATAGGTTTTTTTATATAGGTTTTTCTCTATAGGTTTTTTTTCTAAGATCAATGGGCTATTAATAGACACGGACTTTCATTAAAAATAGACTAGCCTATCCAGAGGCCGTAAAATATCTCGCATCCTTCATTAACCCCACTCCATAATGTCTGCTCTATGAGTCGGTAATGACATGGACGCTGCACCGGGCCCTCCACACAGTCCCTGCACGCTCAGGCGTGAAAAGTCCGGGGGGACAGCAGGACATTCACCGCTGGAATAAATTGGGTATTTCTCGCTCTCGCATGACTGGGTTATGGGTGGATGTCACCGGGCAGGGTAGGGCCTGAGCCTGCCTGGCGTGTGAGCCTGAGGGCAAGACACACATGCAAACACACACACACACACACACACACACACACACACACACACACACACACACACACACACACACACACACACACACACACACACACACACACACACACACACACACACACACACACACACACACACACACACACACACACACACTACCCTCTTCCATAAATTGATCCAAAACCCACCCACTGTGGGGATCACCACCCGGGGTTATAAGCGCAGTTTGGGAGAGGACACCATAAATAATGTGTTGCCTTTGTAACAGACCTAGATAAACACAGGTCTCTGAATAAAAGTTATTATCGGGTTATTATCTAGCGATGTTGGGCAGTGGTAACCGAGCATGTTCCCCTTCTCGTGCCCCTCTGTGTAACACCCTAGGGTTCCTGCAGAAGAACAACAGTCTTGGGGAGGAAGGCCGGCTCGCAGGCTCACTCTCAGAACGCCAGAAGAACCTGTACTCCTGTGACAACAGCGACCGGGATGCCCGTTTCCGCCGCACTGAGACCGATTTTTCCAACATGTTCGCGAGAGGTGAGAGATAACGAGTTCATTCTTGCTAGACTTTTAATACAGCCCTACACGTTAGTTTTCTAATTCTTACATTTTCTAACATTTAGTGAACTGTAGCCTAGGCCTATATTTATAGGCCCCCTTTTGTACTTTCGATTTTCGTTTTGTAAATGCTTTTTCCGTAATTCTTCTAGACTTACTTCCCGCTAAAAACGGAGAAGAGGCGACTATGCAGTTCTTGTTGGAACTTGTGGACATCCTCACCAACTACGTGAGGAAGACGTTTGACCGTTCCACCAAGGTTCTGGACTTCCACCACCCTCACCAGCTGCTCGAGGGCATGGAGGGATTCAACCTCGAGCTCTCTGACCAGCCAGAGTCCCTCGAGCAGATCCTCGTGGACTGCAGGGACACGCTCAAGTACGGCGTGCGAACAGGTATATACAATAGACTACTAAACTGGCCACAACTAAGTTACATGAAACAGGCTACAGCTTTAAACCAGACGTTTCCTATTCATGCTTTCAGGACAGTTTGTGTGCATTAATTACGTTTCCAATCTTTGCATTTCTTATATTTCCAATTGTGCAATTTCGTCCTTAGTTATTCCTTTGAGCAGTTTAAATGAGTGTGAAAAAAATAAATACAAATTCTCACACCAAGCCAGGCAGACTAAAATCTTATTGCCATTGGAAAAAGCATTAGCCTATAAAGATAATTAAGATAGGCTTTTGTTTCTCTCCTTCCTTGATAGGAAATTACATGAGAAACAAAGACGTTTCATTCTGCTTTTTTAGGATACATTCCAATCCAAAACAACCAATATTGCGGTAGGCTTAAATGGTTAGCTTAGTCTACATGAAACTTGACCAACCGGTAGGTCTATAGTCTACAAAAATGTCCATATTCTTTAGGCTTCCTAAAAATGTTTAAGGCACCGTTGTATTTTTCTTTTTAGATATGAACATTTCTTCAGACGTTATTGGGATACAATTTGTGTTCTCTTTATCACAGTGATCTGCTCGTGTTCACAACACTTGAGCAAAATGGAATGCTACACAAAACCATTTAAGCATAAGCTGTTTCCTTGATCAGCAACATCCAATCACAATGACGGCCATTGTATGTACCCCTGGTAATTCTCCTTCCCTGATTTTATTAAACCAAGTACCGCCCGCGGGGATGCAAGCCTGCGTGGGATTTTACAAGTCGTTAGCAAAGACAACAGTCAAACTGTCCCTTGGGTTTACTTCCTAAAAACCTTTAACTTAATTCATTGAACATTTACACACAAAGTGACGATAATTTAAAAAACATTGTCGCACGATTTATGAGTTTGTCTGAATCAATTAGCCTACGGAAGTTGAGTCGCATGCCTTCATTCCAATGACGCTATCACGGGCGCTGTCTACGGTGCTGAAATATAGCCTATCACGCGGGAGCAAATCCACTTCGCTTTCGTATATCTGATATTGCGCTCTTTAGTTAGTTAGTCAGTCCGTTCGTCTAGGGGGCTACATGACATAAATACAATATTAGTAGCCTGGTGATGATTGTTGTTGGTGAATTTCATTCAAACATAAACTTCAAGCTCTGTGAGCATCTAGGCTAGCCTACTCTAAATGTCATGTAACCTTGTTATCAGTGGATAAGTGCAGTGTCCCCATCTAGTACCTGGAAGGCAAATGTTCCACTGCATCTCAGGTCCCAATAGGAATACAGCAAAGAGTGAATGTGGGAGTTTCAGAAAATAACCTGTCTGAGTTCATATCAAATGGTTTGTTTTCATTACAGGAAAGAACACACACTGTTTCAACCCTTGTAGTAGATGTGTGTTTTTACAAGGTTATAGAAACCTTGCAAATATTCCACTATGTTTAATTTTCATTTGTAAAGTCCCATTCAGATAGAATCTCTTATCTCTGTCTCTCTCGGTCCCAGGTCATCCACGGTTCTTCAACCAGCTGTCCACGGGGCTGGACATCATTGGGCTGGCTGGGGAGTGGCTCACCTCCACAGCCAACACCAACATGTGAGTCATACACTGCTGTTTTTGTGTGCCTAAAGGTGTGTCGACATCACTGTGCTGACTAGCCGACGTTTTCAGGATTGTTGTTCGTATAACGATACAGTCGGAAAGGGAATATGACGATTATAGTTTGCGAGGAAGCCCCAGTGGGTTGTTGTTGACATTTCAAGGATTTACGCCATGTAGCAAATCATTAGTTCTCAGTTAGTGTGGCTCTCCTCATATCTGCTCAGTTACAGTACCTTAGGGTTGAATGAAGGCCAAGGCCTTTGATTGGCAAGGTTTAAGATGACTGTCATATGGGCTTGTTATATAAAATGTTTGTTTTTTCATCTGACTGCTTTTGGCACTGTACCAACCGTGTATTGAACAGCAGCCCTGAATACCATACATCTCGGATAACACGCACACACCTACACACACACTCACGCACACACACACACATACACACACACAGACAGACACACACACATGCCCCATGGGCTGGTTAGATTGCATATTGATCAGAGCTCAGTGTTACATGTCATGGTGGTCTAATCTGATAGAGGTTATGAAGCCCTGCAAAGCTAAACAACACCAGATACAGGACACATCATACAGGACACATCATACAGGACACATCATACAGGACACATCATACAGGACACATCATACAGGACACATCATACAGGACACATCATACAGGACACATCATACAGGACACATCATACAGGACACATCATACAGGACACATCATACAGGACACATCATACAGGACACATCATACAGGACACATCATACAGGACACATCATACAGGACACATCATACAGGACACATCATACAGGACACATCATACAGGACACATCATACAGGACACATCATACAGGACACATCATACAGGACACATCATACAGGACACATCATACAGGACACATCATACAGGACACATCATACAGGACACATCATACAGGACACATCATACAGGACACATCATACAGGACACATCATACAGGACACATCATACAGGACACATCATACAGGACACATCATACAGGACACATCATACAGGACACATCATACAGGACACATCATACAGGACACATCATACAGGACACATCATACAGGACACATCATACAGGAGCGCGAGTGTGTGTGTAGGTGTATGTGTGTGTGTGTGTGTGTGTAGGTGTGTGCGTGTTATCTGAGATGTATAGTATAGGCTACATAGGCTATGGCTATGGAATGGGCCTACCATTGCAATTGTGACATTGACTACTACAACATACATATTAGGCCATAGCCTTGACACTTAATATCACCCGTATTACAATAAGTGCTCTATAAAGTGAAAGCATTATTACTACTCACCAATGTGTGTAAGCTAGGCCTATTAGATATTAGAATCCTGCCACTTCACTTGCGCATTGATTCTGTTTGCAATTTTCTGCCAGGCTCCCTCTCTGGCTTTTGCGACAGCGGATGTAATACTTTTTTTTAGTAAATGGAACATATTTGTTGTATTTTGTTACAATTGTTTCTTGTTCTAGAGTAGTGAAATTTTGGTCTCTGTCTTTTGACTCCATATCTATTGTTTTCTCTGTCATCGACATGTGGACCTTTTTGAATGTTGCGTGCTCGCGCCAGTTGTCAGATCAACCAATCTGCGCTTCTCTTAGCCTAGTAGCTTAAAGGGGAAGCAGCCGTTCTGGAACCAATAAATCCTGGACTCCCTCATCTGGTTAAGACAAAGCCGGATATGTTCAGGAAATCCTGAATTTGTTAAATCATCTTTCTGGAATACCCCTCTGGACTTCAAGAAAGACCATAACAACAACACAGGAAGAGAGGAAAAATGTGTAAATAACACAAGACAGAACTATGAGAGACCAAATGAATAACAACAACACAGGACTATCTATGAGAGACCAAATGAATAACAACAACAATGCAGGACTATCTATGAGAGATCAAATGAATAACAACAACACAGGACTATCTATGAGAGATCAAATGAATAACAACAACACAGTACTATCTATGAGAGATCAAATGAATAACAACAACAATGCAGGACTATCTATGAGAGACCAAATGAATAACAACAACAATGCAGGACTATCTATGAGAGATCAAATGAATAACAACAACAATGCAGGACTATCTATGAGAGATCAAATGAATAACAACAACAATGCAGGACTATCTATGAGAGACCAAATGAATAACAACAACAATGCAGGACTATCTATGAGAGACCAAATGAATAACAACAACAATGCAGGACTATCTATGAGAGACCAAATGAATAACAACAACAATGCAGGACTATCTATGAGAGACCAAATGAATAACAACAACAATGCAGGACTATCTATGAGAGACCAAATGAATAACAACAACACAAGACATGACTACTTATGAGACACCAAATGAATAACAACAACACAATACAGGACTATCTATGAGACACCAAATGAATAACAACACAAGACAAGAGACCAGACACACACACAATACAGTGGCTTGCGAAAGTATTCTTGTAAATTTGCCTACTTTGTTGCCTTACAACCTGGAATTAAGTTTTGGGGGGGTTGTATCATTTGATTTACACAACATGCCTACCACTTTGAAGGTGCAAAGTATTTTTTTATTGTGAAACAAACAAGAAATAAGACAAAAAAAAAAACAGAAAACTTGAGCGTTCATAACTATTCACCCCCCCCCCCATCCAAGTTGGATGGGTTCCGCTGGTATACAGCAATCTTTAAAAACTTCTTAAGGATCGGTGTCCCGCTAGCGGGTCAAATTCCGGGGGAAACTGGAGGGTGCGTAATTCTAATAGTTATTATAGCGGTTAAACATTTAGGTACATATAAGTGTCTTATATCGGCTGAAAGCTTAAATTCTTGTTAATCGAACTGCCCTGTCCCATTTACAGTAGCTATTACAGCGAAAACATGCCATGCGATTGTTTCAGGACGGCGCCCCAGATCCAAATACTTTTCCACCGGCACAGGTTTCATATATTCACATATAAAGATTAAATATTCACTTACTTTTTGAAAATCTTCCTCTGATTTCTCATCCAAAGGGTCCCAGAGATAACATGTAGTGTCGTCTTGTTAGATAAAATCATTTTTTATATCCCAAAAAGTCTGTATAGTTGGCGCCATCGATTTGAGTAGTCCACTCGTTCAACTTGCAGAGAAAGGAATCCGAAAAGCTACCCCTAAACTTTGTTTCAACAAATCAAAATACGTTTGCATTTACTCCTCAGACACCCTAAAATGTATTAAAACTATAATATATCTTTGGGAAATAAGTATGTTCAATAGGAAACCGATTTTAGCAGGTGAGCAACTTCATCATGGCGCGCGAAGACACAGATTTTCAAGACTGTGTCCTCATAGAAAAACTCTTATTTTTTATTTGTTTCTGAAGTTACAAGCCTGAAACTTTGAATATAGACTGCTGACATCCTGTGGAAGGGACCTATTTTACAATATGAGCTTTCTCTTGCATTTCTAAGAGGATGTTCTCTCAACAAAAAATAAATACATTCAGGTTGGTTTTTCTTTGTATTTTCTCCTACCATATTTATTGTGTTATATTTTCCTATATTATTTTAACATTTCTACAAACTTCAAAGTGTTTTCTTTCCAATGGTACCAATAATATGCATATCCTGGCTTCAGGGCCTGAGCTACAGGCAGTTTGCTTTGGGCACGTCATTCATGCGGAAATGGAGGAAAGGGGGCCTGATCCCTAAGAAGTTTAAGTCATACCACAGATTCTCAATTGGATTGAGGTCTGGGCTTTGACTAGGCCATTCCAAGACATTTAAATGTTTCCCCTTAAACCACTCGAGTGTTGCTTTAGCAGTATGCTTAGGGTCATTGTCCTGCTGGAAGGTGAACTTCCGTCCTAGTCACAATCTCTGGAAGACTGAAACAGGTTTCCCTCAAGAATTTCCCTGTATTTAGCGCCATCCATCATTCCTTCAATTCTGACCAGTTTCCCAGTCCCTGCTGATGAAAAACATCCCACCAGCATGATGCTGCCACCACCATGCTTCACTGTGGGATGGTGTTCTCAGGGTGATGAGAGGTGTTGGGTTTGTGCCAGACATAGCATTTTCCTTGATGGCCAAAAAGCTCAATTTTGTCTCGTCTGACCAGAGTACCTTCTTCCATATCTTTTGGGGAGTCTCCCACATGCCTTTTGGCGATCACCAAACACCACTCTTCTGTAAAGCCCAGCTCTGTAACGCATAGTGTGGACAGATACTCCAATGTCTTCTGTGGAGCTTTGCAGCTCCTTCAGGGTTATTTTTGGTCTCTTTGTTGCCTCTGATTAATGGCCTCCTTGCCTGGTCCGTTGGTAGATTTGTTGTGGTGCCATATTCTTTCCATTTTTTAATAATGGATTTAATGGTGCTCCGTGGGATATTCAAAGTTTCTGATATTTTTTTATAACCCAACCCTGATCTGTACTTCTCCACAACTTTGTCCCTGACCTGTTTGGAGAGCTCCTTGGTCTTCATGGTGCCGCTTGCTTGGTGGTGCCCCTTGCTGGGGCCTTTCAGAACAGGTGTATATATACTGAGATCCTGTGACAGATCATGTGACACTTAGATTGCACACAGGTGGACTTTATTTAACAAATTATGTGACTTCTGAAGGTAATTGATTGCACCAGATCTTATTTAGGGGCTTCATAGCAAAGGGGGTGAATACATATGCACCCACCACTTTTCAGTTTGACATTTTTACATTTTCTTTGAAACAAGTAATTTTTGTATTTCACTTCACCAATTTGGACTATTTTGTGTATGTCCATTACATGAAATCCAAATAAAATCCATTTAAATTACAGGTTGTAATGCAATAAAATAAGAAAAACGCCAAGGGGTTGAATACTTTTGCAAGGCACTGTACATGACTACAAGAGAGAGCCCAGACAATCCAGTGTCACAACACATGTTAATAAAACAAGATAGTGACAGAACAAGATTAAAAGGAGAGACTTCTTTCTTAAACATTAGCTTAGCCAATCATCCTGCTAGGAAAACTCGATATCATCTTTCTGTTGGAACATTGGAACCATGCCCTAAAAGAGAGAACAGGGACACGAAAGTGTGACGCACACACACTTATCTGCACACACACCCAGTCATATTCATACACACTCACACGCACACCAGTTCAGCCTGGCCCAGATTCAACAGATAGTGTTAACGCCCCATTGACGGCAGGCTCATTGTGAGCTGGTCTTAGCAGATAGCCCAGCTGGGCCCCACACTGACACACAATGGCCGCCCGGCGGCACTGAAAACCCTGTCACACTCAGCGACTGCCTGCCCCGGCTCCCTGTGGAGGACTCATTCTGGCTCTATTGTCCCTGTGGGTACGGACTGGCTCTCTCTCACACTAGCACAAGCGCACACACACTCTCACACACACACATGCACACGAGTGACACAATGATTGTCAGAGTCACTTAGGGGGTATGGGTTGGGGAGAGTGCCCTTGATGATTATAATAAGGGCATTTAAGGACTGTCCCATGGGACAGGCAGGTGACTGAAGGGTAATTTTCACCCTGAAAAGACCAATGATTGGCTGTGATTGTGATAATGATCGCCATTATAGCTATTATTGCCCGAGAAGAGAAGAAAGGACAGTGATTTCTAAAAAGATTCTCCCTTGGTCTCAGCCGAAATCGGTAGATCTGTAAAAAATGCTGTATTCCTTATATAAGCTGATGCTCTGCTTGGAAATAAGTCAAATAGTATGTTTTTCTACAGTAACATTTTGTAACATGGTTATAACATTAGTCTTAGTGTTTAATCTAGGTCATTGATACCTTTAGTATATATATTATAGTACTGCTACAGCACAAAATACATGCTTTTAAATCAGTCCAAGTCGGTGACAGTGTGTGTGTGTGCGTGTGCATGTGTCTGTGTGTGTGTAATTAGGGCCCATCAGTCATAATCTTTGCTGGCGTATTGAATGGTACTTCATGTTCTAATCAAACCCTCCCCAGGGTGGCTGCTCCAGACTGTCTTCCACTCCTCTCTCATTCATGTCTCGTTCCCCTTCCCCTCTCTCCTCCTCCTCTCTTCTGTGTGTATCTCTCCATCAGTGCTGCTTTCCCTGTCCCCAGTTGAGAGGAGGGGGGGGGGGGGGGGGCTGCGAAGGGTAGAATGGGGGATGTGTGTCTGTTGTGTAACTGTCTTTGTTACACAACGGGGGGGTCATGCATCACAGGGACATAGCTTTAGGGCCCCAAAATTCACACAAATCACAAACACATACTGTACGTATGTAACACCCACCCTGAAGACTATTTGCCCTATCTTTCTGAAATGATGAAATTATAAAACCACAACATTCAATAGAGATCGAAATAAAAGCTTCTCTATTATCCTCTCCTTCTCCTCTCTCCCTCTGTCCCTTCGTCTGCTTCTTGCTGTCCTTTTCTCTCCATTCCATTGGTTCCGCATCGGTGGTCCCTCTCTCTCTCCTTCATTCTCTCTTTCTCTTTCTCTCTTTCCACTCTCTGAAGCAGGAAATAGATTTGAGCTTTCTTATCTCTCCCCAACAGAAACCCTCCCCTTCCCTACACACACACACACACACACACACACACACACACACACACACACACACACACACACACACACACACACACACACACACACACACACACCCTTCAGCTGGTCGCATCAAAAGCCTCCATTGAGATTGACAGAATTGACAGATAGCTATCAGAGTTCTGTGTGCTTTAATTAAACGTTGACTGAAACTTTATAGGGATTTGAATATGAATGTCTGCTCTCTATCTCACATCAGACAGATTTTAATTAGTTCAACTCTGTCAGAAGAATTGTGTGCATGTGCGTGTGCGTGTGTGGCTAATTTAATGGAGCTCTGGGTTCTCAGCTTAGCTTAACCATGCAAAAATAACATCCTGAATATTTTTTACTTTTCTTCACCTGAAGTAAAGTCTTAGCTAGATAGCATGTGTGTAGGAGAAGGATCAAAGGTCTATGTGACTGAAACATTTTAAGCAAAATGTTGCAATTGTCAATAAATGTTTGTGTTTACAACATACAATGTTTTGAGTGAATCGATAGATGTATAGTTGAAGTCAGAAGTTTACATACACCTTAGCCAAATACATTTAAACTCAGTTTTTCACAATTCCTGACATTTAATCCTGGTAAAAATTCCCTGTTTTAGGCCAGTTAGGATCACCACATTATTTTAAGAATGTGAAATGTCAGAATAATAGTAGAGAGAATTATTTATTTCAGCTTTTATTTCTTTCGTCACATTCCCAGTGGGTCAGAAGTTTACATACACTCAATTAGTATTTGGTAGCATTGTCTTTAAATAGTTTAACTTGGGTCAAACATTTCAGGTAATCTTCCATAAGCTTCACACAATAAATTGGGTGAATTTTGGCCCATTCCTCCTGACAGAGCTGGTGTAACTGAGTCAGGTTTGTAGGCCTCCTTGCTCACACACGCTTTTTCAGTTCTGCCCACAAATTTTCTGTAGGATTGAGGTCAGGGCTTTGTGATGGCCACTCCAATACCTTGACTTTGTTGTCCTTAAACCCTTTTGACACAACTTTGGAAGTATGCTTGGGGTCCTTGTCCATTTGGAAGACCCATTTATGACCAAGCTTTAACTTCCTGACTGATGTCTTGAGATGTTGCTTCAATATAGCCACATAATTTTCCTGCCTCATGATGCCATCTATTTTTGTGAAGTGCCCCAGTCCCTCCTGCAGCAAAGCACCCCCACAGCATGATGCTGCCACCCCCATGCTTCATGGTTGGGATGGTGTTCTTCGGCTTGCAAGCCTCCCCCTTTTTCCTCCAATCATAACGATGGTCATTATGGCCAAACAGTTCTATTTTTGTTTCATCAGACCAGAGGACATTTCTCCAAAAAGTACGATCTTTGTCCTAATGTGCAGTTGCAAACCGTAGTCTGGCTTTTTTATGGTGGTTTTGGAGCAGTGGCTTCTTCCTTGCTGAGCGGCCTTTCAGGTTATTTCGATATATAGGACTCGTTTTACTGTGGATATAGATACTTTTGTACCTGTTTCCTCCAGCATCTTCACAAGGTCCATTGCTGTTGTTCTGGAATTGATTTGAACCTTTCGCACCAAAGAACGCGTCTCCTTCCTGAGCGCTATGTCGGCTGCTTGGTCCCATGGTGTTTATACTTGCGTACTATTGTTTGTATAGATAAACGTGGTACCTTCAGGCGTTTGTAAATTGCTCCCAAGGATGAACCAGACTTGTGGAGGTCTACAATTTTTTGGATGATTTCTTTTGATTTTCTCATTATGTCAAGCAAAGAGGCACTGAGTTTGAAGGTAGGCCTTGAAATACATCCACAGGTACACCTCCAATTGACTCAAATGATGTCAATTAGCCTACCAGGAGCTTCTAAAGCCATGAAATCATTTTTTTGAATTTTCCAAGCTGTTTAAAGGCACAGTCAACTTAGTGTATGTAAACTTCTGACCCACTGGAATTGTGATACAGTGAATTAGAAGTGAAATAATCTGTCTGTAAACAATTGTTGGAAAAATGACTTGTGTCATGCACAAAGTAGATGTCCTAACCGACTTGTCAAAACTATAGTTTGTTATTAACAAGAAATTTGTGGAGTTGTTGAAAAACAAGTTTTATTGCATCCAACCTAAGTGTATGTAAACTTCCGACTTCAACTGTATGTATGTATTGATTGATTTATGGATTTATATATTGATTGGCAGGTTCACCTATGAGATCGCTCCAGTGTTTGTCCTGATGGAGCAGCTGACGTTGAAGAAGATGAGAGAGATGATTGGCTGGCCCTCGGGAGAGGGGGACGGCATATTCTCACCAGGTATGTAGAACAGAGAGTCGCTGTGTTCGGGTCTATGTGCGTGTGTTATGTTTGTTTCCACAGCTTTATTGTAGCAGGGAGTCCCATTGACAACAAGGTCTATTTTACAAGGGAGGCCGGCATGTGTGTTACTACATGTCCAGTACCGTTTGATACCTTTACAATATTCAATTGATAACGTACAATATGACTTGATTTTATTTATTTAACCTTTATTTAACTAGGCAAGTCAGTTAAAAACAAATTCTTATTTACAATGACGGCCTATACCTTTTATTGTCCTCTCATGTGGAAATGTGTCATTTTATAGTGAAAATGTGAGGTTGTTCTGTCCAGGGGTTGGAACCCAAAATATTTTCCAATCGTTTCCATTCTGAACAGAACCATTATTTATTGAGTTCCGTTCCACTGTTCCAACCAGGAAAGTAAAGTTCTGAATCGGTTCCAAACCCCAAAAAGGTAACTGTTTATATTCTTCCTTTCTGTTCCTTTTTAAACCTCTGAAATAAACATTTTTCTTTTTACATTTAGCTTGACATTAAATTACTTCACCAATAGAGCAGCTTGCTGTGGAGCGGGAAAAGCTATAGTTGTTTACATGCATTCGACCAACAAGTATAATTTTGCAGGTGGAGGAGGAGTCTTTCTTTGATGCTCCAGACATCTTTTTGTTATGACATGCATTATTCGAATTAGGACCACAGAATTATACCTACGGAGGACCAGCTTCTATGAAGGAACTTTCAACGTCTTTAAACTCCAGAGAGTTGGTTTAACGTTCGACCAAAATGAGCTAGTTAGCTAACAAGCTTGTTTGTGCAGAGCGACACCAGAATTTTTATATAAACACGTCTTACCTTTTGTAGTTAATAAATCCAATATTAAACGTAATAACTATAGTATCCTTAACTAGCGTTGGAAATATGTATACATTCTTCACTAATTAAAAATCTCTCTCCCTATTTTCTGAATCACGATAGCCTACACGCACTCACGGTGGCAAAGATTTTCAGCTGGCAGATGGGCATACACTGGAATAAGGGCTTTGCATAGGTGCTTTGTTGCGTTTTTTTGTGCGACTGGAAAAAAAAATCCAGAATGCTAAAAAAATGTTATTAACTGATTCACATGCTTTTACAATAACTGTTCTGTTCAGGAGCAGTATAGATCACTTTCATACCCGTTTTCGATTCTGTTCCTACCCCCTGGTTCTATCTCTCTGTGTTGGACTAGTTGCTGTCCCAGTCATGGGCTGACCAGTCATTCCCTCTCCGTCCACAGGGGGCGCCATCTCTAACATGTACAGTGTGATGATTGCTCGCTACAAGTACTTCCCAGAGGTCAAGACCAAGGGCATGTCTGCCGCTCCCCGCCTGGTGCTCTTCACATCAGAACATGTATGTCATGCACTCGCACACAGCCACACACGCACAAACACATTTGAAGAAATGAAGGTTTTAAGTTGTTTATGTTCCGGTATTTTCCTGTATTCCTACAGAGCCACTACTCTATCAAGAAAGCCGGGGCAGCTCTGGGCTTTGGCTCTGAGAACGTGGTCCTGCTGAGCACAGATGAGAGGTACACTAGAACTACACACACACAAACATGTCCATGTGAGAAACTGCCAAGAAACTGAAGATCTCGTACAACGCTGTGTACTACTCCCTTCAATGAACAGTGCAAACTGGCTCTAACCAGAATAGAAAGAGGAGTGAGAGGGCCCCGGTGCACAACTGAGCAAGAGGACAAGTACATTAGAGTGTCTAGTTTGAGAAACAGACGCCTCACAAGTCCTCAACTGGCAGCTTCATTAAATAGTACCCGCAAAACACCAGTCTCAACGTCAACAGTGAAGAGGCGACTCCAGGATGCTGGCCTTCTAGGCAAAGTTCCTCTGTCCAGTGTCTGTGTTCTTTTGCCCATCTTAATCTTTTATTTTTATTGGCCAGTCTGATATATGGCTTTTTCTTTGCAACTCTGCCTAGAAGGCCAGCATCCTGGAGTCGCCTCTTCACTGTTGACGTTGAGACTGGTGTTTTGCGGGTACTATTTAATGAAGCTGCCAGTTGAGGACTTGTGAGGCGTCTGTTTCTCAAATTAGAAACTCTAATGTAATTGTCCTCTTGCTCAGTTGTGCACCGGGGCCTCCCACTCCTCTTTCTATTCTGGTTAGAGACAGTTTGCTCTGTTCTGTGAAGGGAGTAGTACACAGCGTTGTACGAGATCTTCAGTTTCTTGGCAATTTCACGCATGGAATCACCTTCATTTCTCAGAACAAGAATAGACTGACGAGTTTCAGAAGAAAGTTCTTTGTTCTGGCCATTTTGAGCCTGTAATCGAACCAACAAATACTGATGCTCCAGATACTCAACTAGTCTGAAGAAGGCCAGTTTTATTGATTTTTTAATCAGAACAACAGTTTTCAACTGTGCTAACATAATTGCAAAAGGGTTTTCTAATGATCAATTAGCCTTTTAAAATAATACATTTGGATTAGCTAACACAACATGCCATTGGAACACAGGAGTGATGGTTGCTGATAATGGGCCTCTGTACGCCTATGTAGATATTCCATTAAATATCAGCCGTTTCCAGCTACAACAGTCATTTACAACATTAACAATGTCTACACTGTATTTCTGATCAAATTTATGTTATTTTAATGGACAAAAAATATACTTTTCTTTCACAAACAAGGACATTTCGACGTAACCCCTAACTTTTGAACGACAGTGTACATTAAGATGGATCAGCTGATTCTCTGTTCCTGCTCTTTCTCAGGGGGAGAGTTATTCCTGCTGATCTAGAAGCTAAGATCCTCGATGTCAAGCAGAAGGTGAGTCTCTCTCTCTCTCCTCCCCTTCTCTCGCTCTCTGCCTCTCTCTCTCCCTCTCTCTCTTGCTCTCTCTTTCTGTCTCTCCCTCTCTATCTCTCTCTGTTTCTCACATGAAAGCTTACATCCCAATGTGACTTCTGTGATATTGTGTTCCTCCAGGGTTACCATCCTCTGTTTGTGAATGCTACAGCTGGTTCTACAGTCTACGGAGCATTTGACCCCATCAATGAGATCGCTGACATCTGTGAAAAATACGACATGTGGCTGCACGTAGACGTGAGGACTGTGTGTGTGTGTGTGTGTGTGTGTGTGTGTGTGTGTGTGTGTGTGTGTGTGTGTGTGTGTGTGTGTGTGTGTGTGTGTGTTTCGGGAAAATATTGTTTTGTCCTATTGATCTAATGGTTTATGTGTTCTTTCTCCAGGGTGCATGGGGAGGTGGTCTTCTGATGTCCAGGAAGCATCGCCATAAGTTCAGCGGAGTAGAGAGGTACTGACACACACACACAGTCTTGTACAGCTAACCTTGTGGGGACACACAATTCAGTTCCATTCAAAATCCTAACCCTAAACCTAACCCAAACCCATACTCGTACCCTAACCTTAACCCAAAAACCTAACCTTAACCCTAACCCTAGCTCCTAACCCTAACCCTAAAACTAACCCTATCTTCTAAACCTAACCCTAAACCTAATTCTAACCTGAACCCTAAACCCCCTAGAAATAGCATTTGACCTCGTGGTGACAAACAAAATGTTCCCAGTTGGTCAAATGTTGTTTGTTTAAAACACACACACACACACACACACACACACACACACACACACACACACACACACACACACACACACACACACACACACACACACACACACACACACACACACACACACACACTAACGGCTGCATTTCCTCTCTCAGGGCTAACTCTGTCACGTGGAATCCTCACAAGATGATGGGAGTGCCTCTACAGTGCTCCGCCATCCTAGTCAGAGAAAAGGCGAGGAAACACACACACACACACACACACACACACACACACACACACACACACACACACACACACACACACACACACACACACACACACACACACACACACACACACACACACACACACACACACACACACACACACACACACACACACACACACACACTCTTTAACCCTGCTCTCTCTCTGTGTGTAGGGTATTCTGGCAGGCTGTAACTCGATGTGTGCTGGGTACCTGTTCCAGCCCGATAAACAGTATGATGTCAGCTATGACACGGGAGACAAGGCCATCCAGTGTGGCCGACACGTTGACATCTTCAAGTTCTGGCTCATGTGGAAGGCCAAGGTGAGCTCGTGTAGGTCATATACAGCCTTCCGTTTATATACAGTATAGGCCTAGACCACAATGGGGTTTCCACACTTATAGGGATGCCCTGCTGTCCCCAGCTAGCACATCTGTAATTTCATCCCTAATAAATCATTGTAATATTCTGCTTCTTCCACAGGGCACTGTAGGGTTTGTAATATTCTGCTTCTTCCACAGGGCACTGTAGGGTTTGTAATATTCTGCTTCTTCCACAGGGCACTGTAGGGTTTGTAATATTCTGTTTCTTCCACAGGACACTATAGGGTTTGTAATATTCTGCTTCTTCCACAGGGCACTATAGGGTTTGTAATATTCTGCTTCTTCCACAGGTCACTATAGGGTTTGTAATATTCTCCTTCTTCCACAGGGCACTATAGGGTTTGTAATATTCTCCTTCTTCCACAGGGCACTATAGGGTTTATAATATTCTCCTTCTTCCACAGGGCAATATAGGGTTTGTAATAGTCTCCTTCTTCCACAGGGCACTATAAGGTTTGTAATAGTCTCCTTCTTCCACAGGGGACTATAGGGTTTGTAATAGTCTCCTTCTTCCACAGGGCACTATAGGGTTTGTAATATTATCCTTATTCCACAGGGCACTATAGGGTTTGTAATAGTCTCCTTCTTCCACAGGTTACTATAGGGTTTGTAATAGTCTCCTTCTTCCACAGGGCACTATAGGGTTTATAATATTCTCCTTCTTCCACAGGGCACTATAGGGTTTGTAATATTCTCCTTATTCCACAGCGCACTATAGGGTTTGTAATATTATCCTTCTTCCACAGGGTACTGTAGGGTTTATAATATTATCCTTCTTCCACAGGGCACTGTAGGGTTTGTAATAGTCTCCTTCTTCCACAGGGCACTATGGGGTTTGTAATAGTCTCCTTCTTCCACAGGGCACTATAGGGTTTGTAATAGTCTCCTTCTTCCACAGGGCACTATAGGGTTTGTAATAGTCTCCTTCTTCCACAGGGCACTATAGGGTTTGTAATAGTCTCCTTCTTCCACAGGGCACTATAGGGTTTGTAATAGTCTCCTTCTTCCACAGGGCACTATAGGGTTTGTAATAGTCTCCTTCTTCCACAGGGCACTATAGGGTTTGTAATAGTCTCCTTCTTCCACAGGGCACTATAGGGT
Source organism: Salmo salar (assembly GCF_965601325.2). Lineage (NCBI taxonomy): Eukaryota > Metazoa > Chordata > Actinopteri > Salmoniformes > Salmonidae > Salmo > Salmo salar. The sequence goes on along the minus strand of NC_138304.1, from coordinate 39,830,786 downwards.
TTGTAATAGTCTCCTTCTTCCACAGGTCACTATAGGGTTTGTAATAGTCTCCTTCTTCCACAGGGCACTATAGGGTTTATAATATTCTCCTTCTTCCACAGGGCACTATAGGGTTTGTAATATTCTCCTTATTCCACAGCGCACTATAGGGTTTGTAATAGTCTCCTTCTTCCACAGGGCACTATAGGGTTTGAGCAGCACATTGACAAGTGTCTGGACCTGTCTCAGTACCTCTACGACAAGATCAGAAACAGACAGGGATACGAGATGGTGTTCCAGGGAGTGGTAAGCTACTGGTCTCTATCCTCTCGCCCCTCAGTCATCCCACCTTCCATCCTTCTTTCCTTCCTTTTGTAGTTCCATAGGTCCAACTATTCCAAATGTGTGTGTTCTCTCCATAGCCCCAGCACACCAACGTGTGTTTCTGGTACATCCCACCCAGTCTGAGAGGCTTGGAACACAACAGTGAGGAGTATCGAGAGAAACTTCACAAGGTAAGTGTTATACAATATTCTAACTTTTCGAATTTTCTAGAAACATTATCTCAGAGTTCTAAATATGTTCAATTCCCCTCCCATGTTTTAGGTGGCGCCCAAGATCAAGGCAATGATGATGGAGTCAGGGACGACCATGGTGGGCTACCAGCCTCAGGGCCAGAAGGTCAATTTCTTCCGCATGGTCGTCTCCAACCCCGCAGCCCTCCAGTCAGACATCGACTTCCTCATTGACGAAATCGAGAGGCTGGGGCATGACCTGTAAACAGTGCCACCCCAGTGGGCAGAGGCC